>NW_006922037.1:594153-606833 GCF_000298275.1 Orycteropus afer afer | reverse complement strand
ATAATTTCCACATTCTGTGGGATCACCTTTCTTTGGAATGGGTACAAATATGGATCTCTTCCAGTCAGTCAGCCAGGTAGCTGTCTTCCAAATCTCTTGGCATAACCAAGTAAGTGCATCCAGTTGGATATCTGTTTGTTGCAACATCTCTATGAGTATTCCATTCATTCCTGGTGCCTTGTTCTTTGTCAATTCCTTCAGTGCAGCTTCAATTTCTGCCTTCAGTACCATTGGTTCTTGATCATATGGCCCTTCCTGAAATGGATGAAGATCAATCAGGTCTTTTTAGTACAATGACTCTGTGTATTCCTTCCATCTTCTTTTAATATTTCCTGCATCATTCAATATTTTGCCCATAGAATCTTTCAATATTGTAATGCAAGGCTTAAATTTTTCCTCAGTTCTTTCAACTTGAGAAATGCCAAGTACGTTCTTCGTTTTTGGTTTTCTAACTTCAGGTCTTTGCACATTTCATTATAGTAATTAGCTTTGTCTGCTAGAGCTGCTCTTTGAAATCTTCCGTTCAGCTCTTTTATCTTGTCACTTTTTTCCATTTGCTTTAGCTAGTCTCTGCTCAAGGACAATTTTCAGAGTCTCTTCTGACATCCATTTTGGTTTTTTCTTCCTTTTACATCTTTTTAATGATCTCTCACTTTCTTCATGGCTGATGTTCTTGATGTATCCCATAATTCTTCTGGTTTTTGGTCATTGGTGTTCAATGCATCAAATCTGTTCTTTAGATGGCCTCTAAATTCAGGAGGGATATATTCAAGGTCATATTTTGGCTCTTGTGGACTTGTTTTAATTGTCTTCAACTTCAAGTTGAATTTGCATGTGAGCAGTTGATGGTCTGTTCCACAATCAGATCCCGGCCTTGTTTTGGCTAATGATATTGAGCTGCTTTTCCATTGCCTCTTGCCAGAGATGTAGTCAATCTGATTCCTTTGTACTCCACCTGGTGATGTCCATGCATATAGCCACCTTTTGTGTTATTGAGAAAAGGTATTTGCAATGAATAAGTCGTTGGTCTTGCAAACTTCTATCATGCGGTCTCCAACGTTATTTCTGTCACCAAGGCCAAATTTTCCACCTACTGGTAATTCTTCTTTGTTTCCAACTTTTGCATTCCAGTCACCAGTGATAATTAACACATCTTGATTGCACGTTCAGTCAGTTTCAGACTGCAGAAGTTGATAAAAAATCTTCAATTTCTTCATCTTTGGCTTTGGTGGTTGGTGCATAAATTTGAATAATCACAGTATTAACTGGTCTTCCTTGTAAGTGTATGGATATTATCCTATCACTGACAGTATTATGCATATAGCAGTCTTCATATAGCAATTAAAAAAAAAAAAAAAGAAAAAGGAAAGGAAGAACTCACTGCCATCAAGTCAATTCTGACTCATAGTGACCACCACCACCACCCCTGACTGGGTTTCCAAGGCTGTAAATCTTGACAGAAGCAGATTGCCCCATCTTCCTTCCACAGAGCAGCTGGTGGGTTTGGACCACAAACCTTCTGGTTAGCAGCCAAATGCCTTAGGCACTGTGCCACCAGAGCTCCTTTTATATAGTAGTAAATATCCCTAACCTCTTTGTTTCTAATTTTGGGTTTGCCATCAAAACCTTAACTGTACTGGAAAATTCACAGACATTTTTGTCTGCACGTTTTCAAAACATGCAACATTGTTTAATGAACAACAGGATCAGAATGAAAAAATTATCATCTTTCTTATCTATTGTTGATGCGTATAGTACTTTAAATCTTTAAAATCATTTTGGCTAGATGATTTTTTAGGCAACAAAACCTCCTGTTTATTTTGTTTTAAAAAGTGGTGGAAAACAAATCACATAAAATGAGAATAGTTGAGTGGACATGGTTAGGGCCTCAAAGACACTTACTATGGTAAATATGATAAGTAGATAAATAGATACACAGATTTCCTTTGAATAAGTTTATCACTCAAAGGTTATGACCATTTTAATGGTGATAAATTGATCTGTTGAAGGTCCATAATGCTCAAAATGGGGTATTGTTTGTATTTCTTTCTCCTTCATAAAGGACAAATACCTTTATTAAATGAAACATAAGAGGCCTACTCCTCATTCCCTCTGGTCTGGGATGGAGAATTTTACTGACAGTCTATAATATAAATGGTTAGAATTTCTCAGGAACTGCAGTGGATTGGTTTCACTCAATACCAGCATTTTTTAAAACCAATATTGAGCTTTTCTAACTGTGAAATCTGGGGATGCCAAGTCACTTTTCATAGACCCAATCTGGATGGATGTAGGGATGGTGGTGTACCTCGAGAGACCAAGTTGGGCAACTATTCAGAAAGGCCAAATTAAAGGCACAATTTGAAAAGGAAGCATAATCTTATAACCAGTTTTATATTAATCCCAGAGATCTGAGCAGAAAACCCAGTTTATTCACAGAAAGCTAATTAAGCCAAACTACTGGCCAGAATCTAACACACTTAGACAGCAGACTAGGAGGACTTTCAAAAAGCTCCACAAGTCTCAACAGAATGACTCATAAAATTCTAACAGACCTGGTCCTTATAACATGTATATATCCTGACATATAGAACATAGAATTTCAACTGGTTTCAGCCTAGAACTTGTCAGCATAATGCTTTGCTGTTTAGGGGAATGTTAATTGCAATTCTCATATCTCTCCACCAATCCAAGGAGCTGTTAGGAACTATAAATTTTAGTGTTTCACACAGGTGGGTTATGATAACAAGTTGTCTGGCAAGAAAACCCTGAAACTTTTACACAACTTTTCCAACTCAGGAAAGGTAGTTGCTAGATCATAGCTTTAGCAGCTCAGAAAAGACCCAACCTAGGAGTGATACATCTTTATATTTAGACCCACTCTTTGTTCTATCAATGCAGAGGTATTAGAGGCTGTGGCATTTCTAAGTCTCTTGTTTAAAAGAATTCAGTGTCCTAAAAGCTTTAGGCAAGGTCATATAAGCCATTTGCATGGAAGAATCCACAGGCCATGCTAAGATGACAAAGAAGACAGGATATTATTCCCAGAATACAAAACTTAAAGAAAAAAAAATGTTCATTAATGATAAAGATTTTGAAGGAAATCAGACAGGGTAACGTAATGGAGTGCCTATGCCCTTGTTGCAGAGTAGGTGTGTAGTCAACAACAAATTCTGTGAAGGAGGCACATACATCTTCAATCCATTCTCCACCCTGAGTCAGGGTGATGTTTAGAAATCCAGTTGGCTAGTGACATTCTCACCCTGATTTAAACAATTAAATGATCTCCCCTTGCTGTTAGGACCAAGTCTGTAGTTCTTAAAATAGCCTACAGGGCTTGAAAGTCTGTCCCTGCCTCCCTCTTCCATGTTTTCTTGTACCATGCCCCCACTGGTTGCCAGCATGCCATTTGTTGTTCCACTCTTTATCTCTACTTCATGGTACCATAGTTGAAATTTTTCATGTGACTAAATACTTTGAAGGAGCTCTGGTAGCATAGTGGCTAAAGCACTTGACTGCTAACCAGAAGCCTGGCGGTTCAAACCCACCAGCCACTCCTCGGAAGGAAGGTGGGGCAATCCTACTTCCGTAGTGATACTGCCTCGGAAACCCAAGGAGGGGTTGCTATGAGTTGGGGCCGACTCGACGGCACATAACAACAACAACAACAACAAATACTTTGATGTCTGAGAGCACTACTAGCCTGAGATCGCCACAAAGGTGGAGCTATGCTGGTTTGTCTCACTACTGTATCCTTCTTGCTGCTGCTGTTGTTGTTTTTAGATGCTGATGAGTTTGCTCTGACCCATAGCAACCTTTTGTACAACAGAACGAAACACTGCCCGGTCTTGAGGCACCCTCACAATCCTTGCTATATCTGAGCTTGTCATTGCAGCCACTGTGTCAGTCCATCTCATTGAGGGCCTTCCCTTTTTTGTTGCCCCTCCACTTTACCCAGCATTATATTCTTCTTCAAAGAATGGTCCCTTCTGGCAACATGAGCAAAGTAGGTGAGATGAAGTCTGACCATTCTCGCTTCCAAGGAGCATTCCGGCTACACGTCTTCTGGGACAGATTTGTTAGTTATTCTGGCAGCCCATGGTACTTTCAGTATTCTTCACCAGCACCACAACTCAAAAGCATCAATTCTTCAGTCTTCCTTATTCACTGTCCAGCTTTCACAGGCATATGGGGTGATCCAAAATACCATGGTTTGGATTAGCCACATCTTAGTTTTTGCAGCAGATTTTCCCACTGTAATACATCATCTGTTGCTTCCATTAGGGCTGATTGTGGGGACAAGTAATATGAAATCTTTGACAACTTCAGTCTTTTCTCCATTGTATCCTTACCACTTGACATAACATCTGGTACATGATAAGATGCTGAATGTATGCTTTGGAATGTATGGATGCATGGAAGAGTTCAGATGTCATGGCACAGCAGTTCCCATTACCAGACAGGTCCATGATCATGTAATCTGGTGATTCTTTTCAAGTGTGGAAGAAAGAGAGAGGGAGAGAAGGAGGGAGAGAGGAAGGAATAAACAAAGGAAGGATGGAAGAAAGGAAAGAAGAAAAGCTAAGGCATATCGAGCACCTATTATATATAAGGACTTGTACTAGGTACTTCAGGAAATAAAAAGATGAAAACATATGTCCTCATGACTTATGCAATTTTCATCTTGTTTAATCTTGTCATATGTGAGATAACCCAAGAATAGACTGTGGCAGCAAGTATTTATTTACTGATATTTTTTCTCTTCTCACCCATCCTCATGAATCCTCTTCCCCTAAACACACTGTATGACAGTGTTCCCGGAAACAGACTCTGACATGGAGAGTTGTATACAGAAGTTCTATTGGGGAGCATCTTTGAGAAATAAACTTATATGAAAGTGAGTGTGGCAGGAGCAGGCAGAGGGAAGAGCTGCCACACTGAGGTTTCAGCCCTTTGTATGAGGAGCTGCAGAGCTGGAATAGCCCTTCAGAGCTGTCCCAAATTGAGGCTGGGGGCTAGGCCTTCGTATCTCACATCAGTGAGTCATTGGATGTCGGCCACCTTCTATGATGGAAACTGGTCAAGGCAGTTTCTTATGGCTGAAAGGGATTCCCATTGGGAGACACTGGTGATTATGAGAACCTCACATTTGCACATCACTACTTTCATCACAACACTTTACAAATCTGCTGCTTCTTATCTTGATTTTTCATCTTCCTGAATGGCAGAAGCTTCACCCAGCTGAACTGCTGGAGCCAGACATTTCCTTCTCCTCATGTCTCATGTCCAAATAGTCACCATGTCCTATAACTTTTACATCATTAATATTTCTTTCATCCATCCTCTTCTCTCCATTTCTGCTGCTGCTACTTTGATTCAAATCCTCCTAATTTCCTTCTTCCCTCTCTCCTGATGAGACCCTGTCTCCCAGTCATAAAGGATGCAATTTTTCCTTTTGTTTGTTTTATATAATGTTTAAAATCCTTAACTGCCCTCTCATTGCTGCAGGCTCAGATCTGAACTCCCTAGGATGTCACAGTAGTCCCTTCCTTACCTGCCCCCTGTCCTCTGGCCCTTTCCCTCCGTTTTTGAATTCTCTTTGAAGACTTGTTGCTAACTAACTAGCTCTCTTATAAACACAACTGTGAGGGTTGAGGAAGGTAGTCCATAACACTAGATCACATTACATTTGGAAGTGATTTCTTCTCCATCAGACACAAAGCCCTTGACCCAGAACAGTGATAAGCAAGGCATTTCATTAAATACCAGTATTAATCCCAGGAGATCACATGGCCTTCTTAGCTGCCCAGCCTTGGCAAGAAGACAGTTGCGCCTGCTAGCTTTGCTAATCTGAGTCTGAATGTTGCCACTAAATCCTTATTGAGCATGACTTACGCACCTACCTGTTAACACTGATATGTGCCCAGTGCCACCACTAGATACCTTTATCCAGGCACTCTGTATTCCTGCTTGCTATTCTTGGTTCCACCTGTGATGGGAAAAACAGGAGCAAGGTCACCCCAAGTCAGTAAGAGGCAGCATGGACTCTTGCCACCTAGTGCTTGGTGGTGTATGCTATGTTCTCTTTATTCCACACATGGGGCTGGGTAACATCAGGCATAATTTTAACTGTGTGACACAAACATACTTATTGCCCATATCCAGTCTTAATAAAAGGAGGAGGAAAAAGTGGACTGGACTTTGAATGACAGGAAAGATAGAGGGAGGGAGAGACTATCACCTCAAACTTACTTTTGAAAAGTCACTTGTGACGAAAACAGATCCCCTCTCTGAAAAGCACACACCAGGTTTTCCGTTGGAGTAGGAGCTCGACTTTTTATCTTTTGTGAGGAACCCACCACCTCCAGGGTAGCTTCCTGCACAGCCTATGGACTGCTGAATTTGACCTGGGCCTCGCAGCCCCTCCAGTGGCTTGCAAGGGATATTTTTGTTCTAGTTTCAGCGAGACCAGACAGACAGCAGTGTTTCGGATCCACGGCTGACTTCCTCCACCTTTCTCCCAACCCAACCCCCTCGCTCCGGTTTCAAGCAAGTCCCTTGCACATTACCCTCTTGCATTCACTTTTTTCTTGAGCTCCTGAATGTTACCCTAGAGGGGGCTGCAGCACCGCAGGCTTCCTCCTCGCCGCCAACATTTGCTGTTGTTGGCTGCAGGTCCTGTGCCCGGCGCCAGCTCCTCCGCAGCCAGCGAGGACCCTGCGCTAGTCTACCCAAACATACAGAACTCTGCAGAGAGTCTGTGGACACCTGGCAGCCCCTTCCCGCCCTGCGCCAGGCTTCTGCAGTCTGAACTTCGGGATGTGCATTTCACTAAATGTGCATTTGAGGGTGCACATCAGCGACACCCGAGCAGAAGCAGCCTCGCAATTTCCAATGGCTTAGGTCACACAATAGCCTGGAACTCAGCACTTTCATGTAGCCCTTGGCCTCTGCACACACACTTCCCCACTACACGTGATAAAGAGTTGGCAGGGGGTTTTTTGTGTGTGTGTGTGTGTTTTTTTTTTTTTCCTTCTTCTTCCTTCTTTTTTTAATCGTTCTATGTTAGTTTTCTGCCCGTTTCCTTTGGAAACACCCCGAGCATTGCTTTTGAATGCATCCTAGGAGACACGTGGTTTCTTTATTAGGTCATGACCGGCCTGCCAAAGAGTTGTTCGTCATGCATGCGCAAATTTCATGTCCGTCCGGCAACATGGTCTAGAAATAAATCACGTCTGGTTCCTTTGTCTTTATTCCTTTTAATAGTGAGTTCCAGCAAAGCAGTAAAGAATAGATAACATCCTAACGACTGAATTTGCTCATTGTTACTCCTTACTGAAGACATTACATTTCAGAAATATGTGACCAACATAAGTAAAAATGTAGCCTTAGATATAAGAAACACTATACTAACTCACTCGCTGCGGTCAAGTCGATTTGACTCAGCAACCCCTCCTTGGGTTTCCAAGGTGGTTTCTCTACAGAAGTAGATTGCCCAATCTTTCTTCCAAGGAGTGGCTGATGAGTTTGAACCACCAGCCTTCTGGTTACCAGTCAAATGCCTTAGGCACTATACCCTTACCACTCTTTGCCTTCGAGTCAGATCCGACTCATAGCAACCCCTCCTTGAGTTACCTAGGCAGTATCACTACGGAAGTAGATTGCTCAACCTTCCTTCCAAGGAGTGGCTGGTGGGTTTGAACTGCCAGCCTTCTGGTTAGCAGTCAAATGCCTTAGGCACTATGCCACCAGAGCTCCCTTAGGCACTATAGCTAATTTTTTTTCTTTTTTAAGTTGAAGACTTACATTTTACTTTGTTCACAGCTGTGTCCTGAGACTCTGAAATAGTGTTTGGCTCCTAGAGCTTAATTAATGCTTATTGAATAAATATTATTAGGCAATGTGTTAAGCACTTTACATTGTCATTGTAAGCTGCTATAGAGTACATGGCAATCCCATTGATAACAGAACACTGCCAGTCCTGCACTGTATCCAAGATGGGTTGCTGATCAAATCCCCGTGATCTACACGGTTTTCATCAGCTGATTTTCTCAAGTAGATTGTCAGGCCTTTCCTTCTAGTCCTTTTTGGTCTGGAAGCTCTACTGAAACCTGCTCAGCATCATAACAACATGCAGCCCTCCACTGACAGCATCAGTTGATAGATGAGGAAATGGAAGCACAAAGAGAAGTATTTGTGTACTCAAGGTCCTAGAATCAAAATGGCCAAACCTTTGACCATCAATGCAATCTAAGCTTAGGCTCTTAACCAGTAAACTATGCTACTTCTTACCACACAGTAACTTGCTATTTGCATTCAACTTTAAATCTTCTCCCAAATATCCTAAGATACCTTCATTTCAGCATTGGCTAGCTATCCACTGCTGCCCGCTAGCTTTGCTAATCTGAGACTGAATGTTGCCACTAAATCCTTACTGAGCATGATTTATGCACCTACATATTAACAGTGATATGTGCCCAGTGCTGCCGCTAGATACCATTATCCAGGCACTTCTGATCCCTGCTTAGAATTCCTTTTTTGTAATTTTCTCTGGTAGCCTTCCTTCCACAATATTTGGTATTATGATTTTCCATACACAGGCTGTTCTGCTGTACGATGTGATAAGCATTCCTGGAAAACCTTCCATTCTGTGAAATACACACTAAAACTAACAGAACATATGAAAAATAGGATGGGGGGCAGGCAACTCAACACCCATATAACTTTGTGAGCAGAACACCCACAAAAACAATAACAACCTGTAAAAACACTAGCACAGTTTAAAAGATGTGTTAGATTCCTAATAAATTGTGACTATATATATAGAAAGAACTTGTTGTTGTTGTTGTTATGTGCTGTCGAGTCGGCCCCGACTCATAGCGACCCCTCCTTGGGTTTCTGAGGCAGTATCACTATGGAAGTAGGATTGCCCAACCTTCCTTCCGAGGAGTGGCTGGTGGGTTTGAACCGCCAGCTGTCTGGTTAGCAGGCAAGTGTCTTAGCCACTATGCTACCAGAACTTAGCCTCTGAAAAATAAGGAAAAGTACCCTAATGGAAAGAGGGAATAAGGAAGAGCTGAGACTTCCGAGAAATGGAGGAAAGGACAGAATGCACAATGATGGAAAGAACCACCATTACCAGTTCCAAGAAGAGCATGTGATCTAACATCCAAGAGGAAGAAGAAGGGACAAATGGACATAGTACACATAACTGGAGTCCTCCAGGGCTGACTGAGCACAGGTGTGTCAGGACACCTGTATACATTAATGGCTGGGAAATCATGTATAAACCAACCAACCACCTATTTATTCTGACATCATTCCTCTATTTACCCATCACATGTGCATTAATCTACATTAGAGGAGGGGATGTTATAATAAATTAGCGTAAACTTATTAAAGGGGCAGGGACTATATCTTATATCTTTCTTCTATATTCCCAGGGCTTAACACTTTCCATATCCCCAGTGCCTGGCATTTACTACCTTCTCAAAATGTATTAATTTGCATTCCCTTCTGTTTCTCTTGGAGGAGCACACACCTATAATCACAGGTACATATGACTCACATTATTTAAAATAATATACATACTTACAGTTTTTAACCATATGTAAGTTACATAATTGTCTCTGATAAATATTTGGATCCATACTTTACAAGGTACAAACAAGTCAGCACTGTGTTTTTTCCCGTAAACCTTTTAGCTTTTTATATGTGTATATATGTTATTATTAGGTGCCATCTAGTTGGTGCTAACTCGTAGTGACCCCATGTGTAACAGAATGAAATGTTGCCTCATCCTGTGCCATCCTGACAATACTAAGTATGCTCGAGCCTATTGTTGCAGCCACTGTGTCAATCTGTCTCTTTGAGAATCTTGCTTTTTTTCGCTGACCAAGCATGATGTTCTTCTCCAGGGATTGATCCCCCTGACATGTCCAAAATAAGCATTCTGACTATACTTCCTACAAGACAGATTTGTTTGTTCTTCTGGAAATCCATGGTATGTTCATATTCCTCACCAACACAATAATTCCAATGCATTTTTTGTATTACTATTACTTACAATAAATGTTTCAAGCCTTTATAGGATGTATTCCCTATCAGTATGAAAGAGAACTTGGTGTTAGGAAACAATATAGTTTGATTTTTGAATCATATATCTGTCTCTACATCCATCCATCTATTCCATTTATCCATCGACTCAACAAACATCTCCTGTTTGCTAGGCACCAACCTGAAGACATAGGATAAAATAATCTGCTGAATAGACTGCTTCATGACAAATATTTTAGGTTAAACTTTGTTGGATAAATAAAAGCAATGCTTTAATTTAGTAAACAGTTGTTGTTGTTGTTATGTGCTGTGGAGTCGGTCCCAACTCGTAACGACCCCTCCTTGGGTGTCTGAGGCGGTATCACTTATCACTACGGAAGTAGATTGCCCAGCCTTCCTTCAGAGGAGTGTCTGGTGGGTTTGAACCACCAACCTTCTGGTTAGCAGTCAAGTGCCTTAGGCACTATACTACCAGAGCTCCCTTAGTAAACAGTAGACTATTTCAAATGTATAGCTCTTTAATTCAAAGTCAAATGTTTCTTTCTTATTTTTTAATTAGGCTTTCTCAAAAATAGCTTAAATGTTAACATTATACATACCACCTTGAAGAGATGGTCTTATTTATGAGACATCTATTTTCTGAAATGATCATTATTGAGAGGTGAAACCAGGAAAGGGGGAAATCACATGGAGTTTTGTTTTACTTCTGTTTACCAGAATGCCAGGATCTTCTTGAATTCAAAACCATTTGATTGAACTGTTTAAATTTTGACATATAGTTTTACATTCTCCTTGAGACAATTCAAAGACCCACATTCAATACTCACCCACAGGAGCAGTAATTTATGATGGGAAATTTTAAAAGAAAATGTTGTAATATTATTCAGCCATGAAAAGGAATAATGTTACTTTGTCAAAGATGGCATTCAGGCAACTAACAAACACGTGAAGAGATATTCACTATCATTAGCCATTAACCAAAAACCGAACGCACAGACAAGTCATTTCCAACTCATAGCAGCCCTATAGCCATTAGAGATATGCAAAAATTATAGAGAGAGACATTTCATCCCAAGAAAAATGGCACAGATCCAAAAAAAAAAAAAAAAAAAAATGGAGGAGACGTGGTGGGGAGATTGGAACTCATGTACTGCAAGTGGGATTGTAAAATGCACAACCACTATTGAAAATGGTGTGGTGTTTTCTAAAAAAAACTAGAAATAGAAATACAATATGATCCAGCAAACTCACTCCTAAGTATGCTAGAGAAATAAGAGCAGAGACACTAATAAGCATATGCATACCCATGTTTATTGCAGAATTATTCACAATAGCAAAAAGATGGGTGAACAAAATGTGTTACATGCACAATGGCACACTACACAATGATGAAGAATAATGATGAATCTCTGAAACATCTTATAACGTGGATAACATGGATGAACCTGAAGGACATTCTACTTTGTGAAATAAGTCAATCACAAAAGGATAATTATTGGTCAAAGTACTTTTATTAAAAGTTAAGAATAGGTTTATACATAGAAAGCAATGTTCTTTGAGGGTTACCAGGGGTGGGAGGGGAGGAGAGGAGAATTACTTACTAGATAGTAGACTCATATTAATTATGGTGAAAGGGAAAGCAATATACAATATGATCCCCAAAGTAAATAAAGGCATTGAGAGGTACACAAGAATAAAGGACAAGTATGGCAAATGCTATAACATTTACAACTCTGCAACAACAGTAATAACAACTAAAAATTTGTGAGTGATTACATAGGTAGATATGTATGCTATATAGTGTGGAAGGGTGGTGGGAGTACATGCACATGCACATATAGTACGTAGTATAGGTGTGGCATTTGTATATACATATTTATTCTGCAAATATGTTCCTATGTATAATAGAGCATATAGGGGACACAGTCATAAAGATTTCTTAGACATTGGCAAACACTTCATTGGGTTGAGTTCCTGGGCTTGAAAGCTAAGGATCACAGTCTTGAGATATCTAGGTCAATTGATAAAGCTTATAAAGATAATGGTGTGCATCCTAGTTTGGTAAGTAACATCTGAGGTCTTAAAAAGCTTGTGAGTGGCCATCTAACATACAGTTATTGTTCTCCTCCCATCTGGAGCAAAGGTGAGTGAAGGAAACCAAAGACTCAAGGGAGCAATTAGTCCCCAGGACTAACAGACCACATACCACAGCTACTGCTAGTCTGAGACCAGAAGTATTAGATGGTGCCTGTACCATTACCAACCACTCTGACCAGGGACATAATAGAAGGTCCCAGTTAGAATGGGAGAAAAATGTAGAAACAAACTCAAATTCATAAAGAAGATCAGACATGCCAGACTGATAGAGACTGGAAGACCCTCCAAGACAATCACCCTAAAACATCCTTTTAACCTGGAACTAAAGCCACTCCCAAAGGTCACTTTTCAGGTCAGTAATAGATTGGCCAGCAAATGAACATGAACACTCATGAGGAATGTGGTCTTTATAACAATCAAAATATAAGAACAAATGGGCAGGGAGGCGGGGCAAGATGGCGGACTAGGCAGAAGGATTGCACAGACCCTCTTCAACAAAGAAAAGGGAAACCAATTAACACAGACAC
>NW_006922037.1:589734-594053 GCF_000298275.1 Orycteropus afer afer | reverse complement strand
AAAAAAAAAAGAACAAATGGGCAGAATTTGTCCTAAAGCAAAGATGAGAAGGCAAGGAGGGACAGGGAAACTGGAGGGATGATAACAGGGAAGGCAGGGTAAAAATGGGAAGAGTACTGATACATTGTGGGGTTAGCAACCAATGTCATGGATGTATATGTGTATAAACTGTTGAATGAGCAACTAATTTGCTATGTAAACTTTTCACCTAAACCTTAATGTGTTCTTAACTAAAACACATTAATATATTTGGGGGGAAAAAAAAAGGAATGGAGTACTGATCATGCAACAACATGAACGAACCTTGAAAATACTATGCTAAGTGAAAGAAGCTGGTTACAGAAGACCACATAGTATATGATACCATTTATGTAAGATGTCCAGAACAAGCAAATCCATAGAGGCAGAAAGTAGATTAGTGGTTGGGGTTGAGGGAGAGAGGAATGGGGAGTGGCTGTAATAGTTAATGTTGTTGCCATTAGGTACTATAGTCAGTTTTGACTTACAGCAACTCCATGTGGTTTTCTAAGAGCAGATCACTGGTCCAATCTCCCACAGAGCCATCAGGTGGGTTTGGACCACCAGCCTTTCAGTTCGAGCTCTTAACCTTTGTGCCATCAGGTTTCTTTTTTGGGGAAATGAAAATGTTCTGGAATTATATTGTTGTGATGATTGCACAACCTTGTGAATATACTCAAAACCACTGAATTGTAAACTAAAAGGAGTGGATTTTATGGTATGTGAATTATATCTCAATTTTGAAAAAAATGAAAAAGAAAATGCTGACTCCATTCATTCTTCTAATAGCTGAACATCTGTAGGGAAATCCAGTCTAGAAAGAGATTTGTACGAACTGGTAAATATTAGTTCTTAGTCATAAGGTTGCTCTATATGTCTTACATCTGATCAGTTTAAAATAAGACAGGATTTCAAATCTAGTGCTTTCCTTCTGTTGGGGATAGAAAGGAAGATCTGGGAAATTCACCATGGACTGGCACAGGAAGGAAAGGAATTCACTACAGAAAATACAAACAAAGCTGAGGCCTCATGTGTAATGTCAGAAGATGAAGAATGGCATGATACTTCTTCAAAGATACTGAGTTTCTGAAAGGAATACATTTTTGTTTTCTATAATAGATGCTAAGAGGACAAAAACTGTGCATGTGTGTGTCCCAGGAGGCTTCAAATGTAATGATCTCAGCCTGGGAGAGATAACATTTTGAAACACACTTTCTCCAAATGATTGAATGTAAACTTTTGAGCTTACTTGGAACAAAAGGTCCTCAGTTCAATTTGTAACTAAGTTTTGGGTACTGCACAAGTGTATGAATATTTAAAAAGAAAAAAAAAAAAAAGGTTGATGTTAAATTTAAAAAAAAAAGTAAACTCAATAAATAGTTACTTTGGAATGGCTGAACTTCTCAGTATGTTGTCTGAGTACATGTACATGTCAATTGTGACTAAAGTTTGTGGGTCTAGGACAAGAGCTACTCTTTTCATTGTGGTCTTGTGTATTAAAAATATCACCTTCTTTAACATACTACAGAGAAGAGATTTAAAATATCTTCCAAGGACATGTAAGAACCTTATTCTAAATTCTAAAATAACTGGGTTTAAACTTCACAGAGTATGTTATCCTTCAAATTAACTTTTAAAAGGAGTTATTGAAGTTCAAAATCAAGACACTGTCTTTTCAGATGACTCCAAACATCAGAATTTCAGTTGAATGTCTGTTTTGTGCTCCCTCAAAAGCAAGAAACACATCTGGGTCTTTAACTTACTTATCTTTTTCTTTAATATTTATTAAGTCTCATAAATGTGCTAGATTTTAGTTTTTTACAGTTTCAGAGGAGGAACTTCATTACAGGATTTCAAAACAAGTTTGATTTACCTCCAGCTGCCTTGATAAGGAGGAGAAACTGACACCTTATTCTTTTCCCTTAAAATGTTTAATAAGGTGGAGCCCCTGACAGATGGCTTTGCCATCTTATATAAACTGGGCAATATAAGAGATCCAGGTGCTGTGGAGTCGATGCCAACACATGGTGACCCCATGTGTGTCAGAGTAAACTGTGCTCAATAGGGTTTTCAGTGGATGATTTTTTTTTTTTTCCTTTTCTTTTGGGAAATAGATTACCAGGCCTTTCTTCTGAGATAGCTTTGAGTAGACTTGAACCTCCAGTCTTTGGGTTAGTGCCAAGCATGTTTCTAAACAAAAGATTGGA
Organism: Orycteropus afer afer; assembly: GCF_000298275.1. Classification (NCBI taxonomy): domain Eukaryota; kingdom Metazoa; phylum Chordata; class Mammalia; order Tubulidentata; family Orycteropodidae; genus Orycteropus; species Orycteropus afer. Next base: position 591,828 of record NW_006922037.1, on the reverse strand, counting down.
AGTTGAAATCTACACAGAGGCAACTTGGAAGAAAGGTCTAGCAATCTACTTCTGAAAAATCAACCATTGAAAACCCTATGAAGCACAGTTCTATTTTGACACACATAGGGTTGCTATGAGTCGACTGGAAGACAACTGGTTTTGACAAGAGATCACCACCTAGTGACATGCCAGTCATTGGGTCAGTGTGGTCCTTCTCCAGAGGGAAGCCTGGCCAAGGAAAAGCAAATAGGTATTGAGTTTGGACTCAGTCTCCTATCGCCTGCCGCAAGTCAACATGGTAGGTACCTGGTTTATAGAAGTGGTTAGCTCCCTCCATGCCAGACCCTCCCTAGTCAGGGCTGGTGTTTAACTGTGTCTTTACAAGCCTGTGTTTGCAATTTCCAACGTTGCCATTGCCACTGCCATCTGCTTAAAATGAAGGCTCTGGGGGCCTGAATCTACCTCTTCCCAAATGGCCAGTCACATAGGGCTTTGAAAATCTGGCCTTTGATGTATTTTATAGGGATAAGGAAACAAGTATTAAAGTCAGCGCTGCTGTACATGCTGAGCCACGTAACTGAGTCAGTACTGAAGTTGTAATTTCATTTTCAGTTTTTTGTGGAGCTTAACTGTTCTAGCTGTCCTGTTGCTGATGACATCATAAGAAGTCACTGATGAACTGGCAACCTTTTATGATCTAGCTGAAGATACATTGCTCTTACTCTTTCTCCTTCAATAAATAATGCAGACCAGTACTTATATAAAAGTTAAAGAATTATCTGCAAGAGAAAATGGAAGCTTCCCAGTTAACCAGAAGCAGATTAAAAGGCAGAGCCAGCAAGGTATTCTTCCCACAGTTTTATCTTGTGCTCCTTAATCACTCATAGAGGTTTTGGATATAGAGCTCACTCAAAGTTGGAAGGCAGAATGGAGGGAGTATTTGTAAACAGATGAAGGCTGAGATTATAGGAAAGAAAATGATATCATAAATCTGCTTGGGGTGAATCAAAGGTCTGGTTAATTCATGGTCCCTTTGCAACCTAGGTGTATACTGATTTGCCGTTTCTCAATAAGGATATGAAGAGATCTGCTATACACTTGTGGTCCAACTTATGAATTCAGCATGCAAGGCTTACAGCTCCAAATTATCCCAGGAGAAACTACTATCTTAGAGGAGAAAAGCTGAGACTTTCTTAGTACATAGTTTTAAAATATTGCCAGCATGCATTTGAGTAGATTGTCTGCATATGCCACAAGCAGAAATGGATCTAAAGTAGCAAACCCTTCTTTTTATTAATAGACTATGAAATAGCTCTGGTGGGGTAGTGCCTAATGCATTTGACTGCTAACCAGAAGGCAGGCGGTTCAAACCCACCAGCCACTCCTTGGAAGGAAGGTTGGGCAGTCTACTCCCATAGAGATACTGCCTCAGAAACCCAAGGAGGGGTCATGCTATGAGTTGGATCTGACTCCATGGCAGTGTGTTGCGTTACGTTGCATGTGAATTAGAAGTAAGTGATTCTTAGGAAGGGTTTTACAATGTCATTTCATTTAATCCTCACATTGATACTTTGAGGTCAAAGATAATATTTCTCTCATATGAATGAATGTCCAAGTTTATGCAGTTATTAAATGGTGGAAATGGGACTTGAACTTGCATCTTTCCAATTTCAGAATCCATGCTTCTCTCACATTGACTCAAATGATAACCAAAGAGAAAAAATATGTATATGTACAGGTAAAATTGTATCAGTCTTCACTACTTTGAATTTTAGTCTTAAAATTAAAGGATAAAAGTGCTAGCCCTGAGGATTGGTCCTTAAGCAGACTGTGCCTACTTTTTCTCTGTTGTAGGAATATTCATTCCCGGAATATCTACCAGGGTTGTTGTTGTTGTTGTTGTTGTTGTTGTTGTTGTTGTTATTTGCCGTCGAGTCTGCCCCGACTCATAGCAACCCCTCCTTGGGTTTCCGAGGCAGTATCACTACGGAAGTAGGATTGCCCAACCTTCCTTCCGAGGAGTGGCTATATGCAAATCAAAACAACAATGAGGTACCATCTTGCTCCAGCACTAGTAGAAAAGTTCAACAAGACAGAAAATAACAAATGCTG
>NW_006922037.1:587557-589634 GCF_000298275.1 Orycteropus afer afer | reverse complement strand
CCTTCCTTCCGAGGAGTGGCTGGTGGGTTTGAACCACCAGCCTTCTGGTTAGCAGTCAAGTGCCTTAGGCACTATGCTACCAGAGCTCCTACCAGGATTCGTTAAAAAAAAAAAAAAAAAAAAATTACCTTAATGGTAATTATTTAAGGTAAAGTTTTATGTTTTACCTTAAATAATTGGTAAAAGGAAGAATGAATGTGAGTCGAAAAGGATGGTACATAGGTGGGGGGTTAGGAAAACATCCTTAAAACATTTGTCCAGGTGCAAAAATACTACAATTAATGTCATTCTTCCTACCAATTAAAAAAAAATACAAGATGAGCAACAGCTGACATTTACTGGGCACTTACTTTGTTTCAGCACTTCTCTACATCTTTCATATGTCTTTCTAATTTATTTACTTATTTATATTTTACTTTTATTATGCTAAAAACACACAGTAAAAGCCAACATAATAACTTCCACATTTACAGCTCAGAGATACTGATTACATTTTTCATGTTGTGCCACCATTATTGCTTTCCTTTTACAAAACATTCTACCACCTGTTAGCCTATTATACCACCTATTGTAAACTATTAAGAGCTCTGGTGGCATAGTGCTTAAGGCAATTGTCTGCTAACCAAAAGATTGGTGGTTCAAACCCACCAGTCACTCCTCAGAAGGAACATTGGATGATCTACTTCCATAGTGATACCACCTTGAAACCCAAGGAGGGGTCACTATGAGTTGGAGACAGCTCAAAGGCACATAACAATAACAACAACATTATAAACTATTAGCAACTATTAGCATCTATTACCCTAAACTAAGTGCCCCCCATCTGAGGCCAGGGTCCTCAGGGCAGACAGGTGGGCAGGCAGGCGGGCAGGCACATGGCTCAACCAGTGGGGAAATGAGCAGAGAGGTTAGGACTAACCTCTAAGGTTAGTTGGTTAGACTAACCAACTAAGGCAGATGAACTTGTCTGTCAGTTTGTCATCCTGTGGTGGCTTGCATGTTGCTATGATGCTGGAGGCTATGCCACCGGTGTTGCAAAATACCAGTAGGGTTACCTATAGTGGACAAGTTTCAGTGGAGCTTCCAGAATAAGACAGACTAGGAAGAAGAAAGAGGTCATCCACTTATCAAAGAACTGGCCAGTGAAACCTTGTGAATAGCAGTGAAACACGGTCTTATATATTACTGGAAAATTTTATGAATATCCCTGATACATCATCTGATATATTGCCAGAAGATGAGCCAATCAGGTCAGAAGGCACTCAAAATATGAGTGGGGAAGAGATGACTCCACAGAGTGGAGACGACCTTAATGATATGGATGGAATAAAGCTTTAGCGACCTCCATTGGTTGATGTGGCATGACTCAAAATGAGTAGAAACAGCTGCAAACATCCATTAATAATCAGAACATGGAATGTACAAAGCAAGAATCTATGAAAACTGGAAGTTGTCAAAATTAAATGGAACACATAAAGACCAATATCCTAGGCATTAGTGAGCTGAAATGGACTGGGGTTGGCCATTGTGAATTAGACAACTATATGATCTACTCTGCTTGGAATGACAAATTGAAGAGGAGTGGTTGGCATTCACTGTCACAAAGAATGTTTCAAGATCAGTGCTGAAGTACAATGCTGTCAATGATAGGGTAATATCCATACACCTACAAGAAACACCAGTTAATACTACTACTATTCAAATTTATGCACCAACTACCAAAGCCAAAGATGAGGAGACTGAAGATTTCTACCAACTTCTGCAGTCTGAAATTGATCAAACATGCAATCAAGAGGTGTTGATTATCACTGATGACTGGAATGCAAAAGTTGGAAACAAAAAAATTCACCAGTAGTTAGAATGGCCTTGATGATAGAAATAGTACTGGAGATTGCATGATTGAATTTTGTAACACCAATGACTTTATTCATTGTAAATACCTTTCTTTCAACAACATAAATGATGGCTATATATGTGGACTTCACCTGATAAAATACACAGGAATCAGATCAGCTACATCTGTGGCAAGAGGTGATGGAGAAGCTCAATATCTTCAGTCAAAACAAGGCCAGGAGCT
>NW_006922037.1:579370-587097 GCF_000298275.1 Orycteropus afer afer | reverse complement strand
CAAAATATTGAGTGATACAGGAAACATCAAGAGAAGATGGAAGGAATACACAGAGTAACTGTACCAAGAGAAATTGGTCGAAGTTCATCCATTTCAGAAGGTGGCATGTGATCAAGAGCCAATGGTATTGAAGGAAGAAGTCAAAGCTGCACTGAAAGAATTGGTGAAGACAGAGCTCCAAGAATTGATGGAATACCCATTGAGATGTTTTGACAAATGGATGCCATGCTGGAGGCACTCACTTGGCTATGCCAAGAAATTTGGAAGACAGCTACCTGGCCAACTGACTGGAACAGATCCATATTTGTACCCATTACAAAGAAGGGTGATCCCAAATACTGTGGAAATTGTTGAACAATATAATTAATATCACATGCAAGTAAGATCTTGCTGAAGATAATTAAAAAATGATTACAGCAGTATATTGACAGAGAGCTTCGAGAAATGCAAGCTGGATTCAGAAGAGGAGTGGAATGAGGGATATCATTGCTGTTGTCAGATGGATCTTAGCTGAAAGCAAAGAATACCAAAAAGATGTTTACTTATGTTTTGTTGACTATGCAAAAGCATTTGATTGTGTGGATCCTAACAAATTATGGATAACATTGAGAGGAATGGGAATTCCGGAGCACTTGACTGAACTCATGAGGAACCTGTACATACATCAGGAGGCTGTTGTTCAAACAGAACAAGGGGATACTGCATTGTTTAAAATTAGGAAAGGAGTGTGTCAGGATTGTACCCATTCACCATACTTGTTCAATCTGTAGGGTGAGCAAATAATCAAAAAAGCTGGACTATATCAAGAACATGACATCAGGATTGGAGGAACACTTATTAACAACCTGTGATGTGTGGATGACACAACTTTGCTTGCTGAAAGTGAGGATGACTTGAGGCACTTACTGATGAAGATTAAAGACTACAGTCTGCAGTATGGATTATACCTCAATATAAAGAAAACAAAAATCCTCACAACCAGTCCAATAAACAGCTTCATGATGAATGAAGAAAAGAATGAATTTGTCAAAGACTTAATATTACTTGATTCTACAATTAAAACCAATGGAAGCAGCAATCAAGGCATCAGATGATCCATTGCATTGGGCAAATCTGCTACGGAAGACCTCTTTCAAGTGCCGAAGAGGAAAGATGTCTTCTTGAAGACTAAGGTGCTCCTAACCCAAGCCATGGTATTTTCATTCACCTCTTAGGTATGTGAGAGGTGAGCAGTAAATAATGAAGACCAAAGAAAAGTTGATGCTTTTGAGTTGTGGTGTTGGTGAAGAATACTGAAAGCATCATGGACTGCTAAAAGAACTAACAGATCTGTCCTGGAAGAAGTGCAGCAGGATGCTTCTTGGTAGAAAGAATGGCCAGACATTGTCTGACCTACTTTGGTCACATTGTCAGAATGGACCATTCCCTGGAGAAGGCTATCATGCTTGGTAAAGTGGAAAGTCAACAAAAAAGGGGAAGGCCCTCAACAAGGTGGATTGACAGATTGGCACAGTGACTGCAGTGATGGGCTCAGGTATAACAAAGATTGTGAGGCTGGCCCAGGACTGGGCAGTATTTCATTCTTTAGTACTCACTATGGCTCACTTTTGGCTTACTGTGAGCCAGAGATGACTCGATGGCACCTAACAACGATATAGTTTCAGGTTTCACATTTAAGTCTTTGATCCATCTGGAGTTAGTTTTTGTGTATGGTATGAGCTATGGATCTTCTTTCAGTCTTCTCCAAATGGATAGCCAGTTTCACCACACCATTTGTGAAAGAGACTCTCTCTTTATTGATTGATTGATTGATTGATTGAGATTTGGGAGAGAGTTTACAGAGCAAATTCATTTTGTATACAACAGTTCATACACATTTTGAAATTGACTGCAATTCCCCATACTGTAAGAGCTCTCTTCCCACTTCCTCCCCATAGTTACCCCTTCTGTGTGTCATTCCCTCCCATGTACTCCCACCCTCTGAGTTGTTTCCCTGTGCATGCACTGCCCTTCTGTTCTCCCGTGATTGATTGTTCCAAGTAGCTTATCTATGTGATATACATGTTCAGCCCATATGCCTATCTATTATTGGCTGGGAGCCACAGAAATGAGTTCAATTCCAGACATGAATGGTAGCTAGGAGCCATACTCTCAGGATCTCACCAAGCAAAGAGACTATCTCTTCCCCATTTAATGGATTTCAGCCCTTTGTCAAAGATCAAATGAACATAGCTCAATGGATCTATTTCTGGCTTCTCAATGGTGTTCCTTCCACTGGACTATGGGTCTGTCACTGTACCAATACAAGGCTGTTTTGGTTACTGTGGCTGTATAGTAGGTTTTCATATCTGGGAGTATAACACCTACATCTTCTTCAATAGTGCTTTGCTTACCTGAGATCTCCTTCCTTTCTTTATAAAATTAGTGATTGGTTTTTCCATGTCTTTAAAGAATGTTGATGGAATCTTGATTAGTTTTGCATCAAATGTATAAATTGCTTTGGGTAGTACTGACATTTTCACAATTTTCAATCTTCCTATCCATGAGCATGGAATGTTCTTCCATTTATGTAGATCTCTTCTAGTTCCTTGAAGTAGTGTTTTGTATTTTTCTTTGTATACGTCTTTCATGTACATGGAAAGATTTATTCCCAAGTATTTTATCTTTTTCGTAGCTATTGTAAATAGAATCGATTTCCTTTTCAGAGACCTGTTTGCTAATGTAGAAGAATCCAACTGATTTTTTATGTTGATCTTGTATCCTGCCATTATACTAAATCTTTCAATAAGTTCTACTAATTTTCTTGCTGAGTCTCTTGGATTTCTGTGTATAAGATCATACCATCTGCAAATAGGGATAGTTTTACTTCCTCCTTACCAATTTGGATGCCTTTGATTTCCCTTTCTTGCTTTATAGCCCTGGCTAGGACTTCCAATACAGTGTTTAATAGAAGTGGAGATAGAAGGCATCCTTGTCTCGTTCCTGTCCACAAGGGGAATAGTTTCAATCTCTCTCCATTGAGAATAATGTTGGCTGTTGGTTTTGCATAAAAACCAAAACCAAAGTCACTGCCATCGAGTTGGATCCAACTCATAGTAACCCCTCCTTGGGTATCCAAGGTGGTATCACTACAGAAGTAGATCACCCAATCTCCCTTCCGTGGTTTTGCATATATGCTCTTTATTACGCTGAGGAATTTCCCTTCTATTTCTATGTTTCTGAGAGTTTTTATCAGAAATAGGTGTTGGATATTATCATATGCCTTTTCTGCATCGCTTGATATGATCATGTCATTCTTTTCCTTTGTTTTACTTATGTTACAGATTATGTTGATTGTTTTTCTAATGTTGAATCATCCTTGCATACCTAGTATAAATCCCAGTTGGTCATGATGTATTATTTTTTTGATATGTTGTTGGAATTTTTTGGCTAGGATTTTGTTGAAGATTTTTGCATCTATATTCATGAAGGATATTGGTCTGTTTTCCTTTCTAATAGTGTCTTTTCCTGGTTTTGGTATCAAGATTATGCTTGCTTCATAAAATGAATTTGGGAGGATTCCTTGCTTTTCCATGTTCTGGAATAGTTTGAGTATGATTGGTATCAGCACTTCTCTGAATGATTAGTAGAATCCTCCAGTGAAACCATCTGGGCCAGGACGTTTTTTTCTTGGTAATTTTTTTAGGACCTGTTTAATTTCTTCTTTTGTTGTGGGTCTGTTCAGATTTTAAAAGATGCTTTGGAGTATTTCAATGTTTTTAAACTTATTGAGGCTTGCTTTGTGATCTAACATATGGTCTATCCTGGAGAATGTTCCACATGTGCTGGAAAAGAATGTATATTTTGCTATTGTTGAATGGAGTGCTCTGTAGATGTCTATAAGGCCAAGTAGGTTGATTGTATTGTTAGTTCTTCTGCATCTTTGTTGAGTTTCTTTCCAGTTAGCTCTTATTGAAAGTGATGTATTAAAGACTCCTACTATTACTGTGGGAGCTCTGGTGGCTTAGTCCTAAGGCATGTGACTGTTAATCAGAAGCCTGGAAGTTCAAACACACAAGTCACTCCTCAGAAGGAAGATTGGGCAATCAACTTCTGTAGAGATACCACCTCGGAAACCCAAGGAGGAGTCAGTATGAGTTGAATCTACTCGATGTCAGTGAGTCTGGTTTTTGGTTTACTATTACTGTGAAGTCATCTATTTGTCTTTTCAATTCTATTAAAGTCTGATTTATTTATTTTGAGGCTTTCATTGAGTGCATAGATATTTATTATGGTTATGTCCTCTTGTTCAATTGATCCTTTAATCATTATATAATGTCCTTCCTTGTCTCATATTGTGGTTTTCATCTTTAATTCTATTTTAGCACAAATTAGTATTGCCACTCCTTCCCTTTTTTGGTTGCCATTTGCTTGGTCTATCTTTTCCCAAACTTTGTTTTTAGTATATTTTTGTCTTTGTGTCTAAGCTGTGTCTCTTGTAGACAGCATATTGGTGGGTCATGTTTTTTCATCCAGTCTCCAACTCTCCATCATCTCCTGAGTGGTGCATTTAATCCATTGGCATCCAGTGTAATTATTGACAAGTGTGAATTTCTTGATGTCATTTTATATGTTTCTTAATGGTGTTGCTGATTTTTTTGTTCCATATAATTTTCTGTGCTGCTGAACTCATTGTGTTTGTGAATAGTTTTGTCATTATTTGTGGTTGTCCTCATTCTTATTTTGATGTGAAGGTTTGTTATTTTTCTTTGAGGTTACCCTATGAATTATTACTTTCTTCTCAAGTTTATAACAGTCTGTTGTATCTCACGATTGTCTTGACTTCCTCACCATTTAGAAGTTCTGCAGCTGCAGTATTTATTCCCTCTGGTTGGTCTGTAGTTGTCTTCATTTACCAATTTCTGTCTCAGGTTCCCTGTTTACAGTCTTGTAACTTTATTTTACTTTGGATACTTCTATCACTGGTTTAGTTTCTGGGTTATGTCATCATGTGTGTTAATCATCAGTTGTTTGCTGTTACTGGTTCTCTATTAGATGACTCCCTTTAAGATGCTTTGTAAGGTTGGTCTGGTTTTAACAAATTCTCTTAATTTCTGCTTATCTGGAAATCTGATTTCACCCTCATATTTGCTGGCTATCCAATTCTTGATTGGAGATTTTTTTTTCTTTTAGGGTTTTATTTATATCATAAAATTGCCTTTCACCTGCATGGTTTTTGCCAAGAAATCAGAGGTTTGTCTTATTGGTTGCATTTTATAGGTAAGTTTTCTTTTTTTCCCATGCTTTCTTTGTCTTTGGTTTTGGTGAGTTGGATTATGATATGTCTTAGAGATTTTCTTCTGAGGTCTATCCTGTTTGGGATTTTTTTAACTTCTTTAATGGATATATTTTCATCTTTCATTATACTAGGGAGTTCTCTTCCAACAAATTGTCAACAATTTTCTCACTGGCTTTATTTTTCTCTTCCTGTTCTGTAATTCCAATTACATGTAGGTTATTCCTCTTGATGGTATCCCACATGTATCTTAGGCTTTCTACATTTTGTTTTGATCTTTTGTCTGATTGATCCTTTAACAATGTAGTATTGAGGTATTTGTCTACAATTGCATTAATTCTGTCTTCCATTGATTCTATTCTCCTTCACTTCTTGCAGTAGTTAAGGTTATGTGTCAACTTAGTTGGGCCTGGTTTTGAGTGGCTGGGTAGCTGGATATAGTTATTCTGCATGGTGAGATTGACAGTCAACTCCATGGTGGAATCTAGGGGAGCAGCTGAGTAGCTGCCTTAAGGAAGTGGTCTGCTTCCAGTATATACAAAGTAGCTTTGAAGAAGGTCTTCAGCTTCTGTCACACTTGAATTCTGCATGTAGCCAAGTCATTTAGCAGCTTGCCATGTTGTCTGCTGATCTTGGGATTGTTAATGGACTTGAATCAGTGGCCTGCCATGTGGTTTGGTAATATTGGGAATGTGCCTTTGTATTTGTCGACATTGGGTTTGTCAGCCTCAGCAGCCAGCAGCTGCTTTAGTGCAGAAAGCCTCCAGCTTCAGTGGGCTGGAAGTAAGAGACAGAGCTGAAGCCCCAGGTCAAGGGGCTTTCACCAAATCCTTAGAGCCTGGCACTTTGAACAGACTTATAGCATGCAAACTGTAAGAGAATAAACTCCTGTTTGTTAAAGCCATTCCACCTGTTGTTTTTCTGTGAGAGCAGCACAAAGTAATGGAAATACCCATTATCTATTTCAGAAATCTTAGTATTAATCTCCTGGAATTCTATTCATTGTTTTTGTAATAATTTCTAATTTTTTGTTTATTTTGTCAATTTGATCTTGTATTGTTTTTCTAAATGGTTCCAGCATTTTGTCTGTGTTTACCTTAATTTGTCAGTGTTTTCCTTGATCTATCTCTCAGTTATTTGAGGTTCCCAAATATAATTTTTTTAAATTCCTTATCAGGGAATTCCAATTCTGCTTCTTCCTCTGGGATGTGTTCTGCATTTATATCCTGGTCCCTTGTTTCTACTACTTTGTCTTGCTTCTTTTTCTGGGCTGTGATGGTTTATTGTCTCTGAGACATTGTGGTAGTATTATATTTATGTGTAATGTGTGAAAGAGAATGAGAATGTGTGCAAAGATCTCTGTTAGCTGTTCATAGGAGTAGATAAGGGTGAGTTAAGTTGGTATTGGCTGCAGTCCATCATTGGTCAGTTGGTGCAAAAACAAGTGGTTGCCTCAATCAGTGGGTGGGGCTGCAGGAGTTGCAGGTATGGTTAGGTTGCATTGGAACAGTTGCTGTCTTCCACTCAGACACACAAAGAAATTTTTTAAATAAAATCAAAAGAACAAAACACTCAAACTGCAAAAAAATAAAAAAGAAATGCAATAAATAATAAGATAAATTTTCAACATATATTTTTAAAGGATAGAAGAAAGATAATGAGAAAAAGAGTAAAAGTCACAATTGTCTGGGGAAGGAGGAATGAAGGAAAAGAGCATGAGTAAAAGAATAGTCAAGAAAAATGTGAAAACTGGAGTTCTGGTAAGATGGAAGAATAGGCAGAAAGACTGCCCAGACCCTCTTTAACAAAGAAAAAGGGAACAAATTAACACAGATACCAGAGATCATCCTGGACCCCTGAGAGTTAAAGGGAAGGATATAAAAGTGGACTAAACTCCAACTAGCAGAAGAATTTGCATGAAAACACCAAAAAAAGGAGACATACAGAGCTTCAGTATGGCAGCAATCCCAATAGCAAGACACCTTGGTTATTGCTGAGTGGTGGTAGGACCTAAGAATTAAGCTAAAAATCAGCCCTGCTAGCCAGGGAATGCACAGAGGACTGCTCTGGTGGCTGGTGAATAAAAGGGGAAGCAGCAGAGAGGAAGGAGGGCTGAGCTATGGACTTTTGCCTGTCTGGAGGGTGCAGCCATTTTGAATGTTTTCAAGCAGTTTGACAGTTTTGGATATTTAAAGCAACAGCGTTCTCCCAGATTCCAGGGACTTAAGAACAAGCTCCACTTGCCAGGAAACAAAAGGACATTATGGACGCAGACGACTGGAAAGGTGTGACATTCCCTTTTTTACTCTTATACTCCACACCCTCTTGGTGAACAGAGGTGCAGCCATCCCTCACTCCTACCCACCTTCTGGGCCAGGAGGAATTCCATCCCAGTCTGTGTGCTCAGACAGAGCTTGAATATCCTGCCCCACTCTACCCCAATTTTTTTTTT
>NW_006922037.1:554789-570475 GCF_000298275.1 Orycteropus afer afer | reverse complement strand
TACAGATAGAAATCCAAAAGATTAATACTAAATTGTCAGAAATAGATAACACATTGGAAGGGCAAAGGAGAAGAATTGATGCGATGGAAGACAGAGTTAATGAGATGGAAGACAGAGTTAATGAGATGGAAGAAAAATACCTGAATACTTCTTTGGAAAAGGATCAATCAGAAAAAAAATCAAAACAAAGAATATATGGGTTATAAAAGTAACAAGGGGAATATTGCCCCTCTCCAGTAGTCAGCCTCCAGTGTGCTGGAGGTGGCATCTGTGCTGTCCTCAGCAAGTGGAGCCAACTCCTATGTCACAGACCAGGTAAGAAGGCCAGTTGGATGTATGCGAAATGGTAGTGCCTGTTGTTGCTGTTAGGTGCTGTCAAGTTGTTTCTGACTCAGAGCAACCTTAAGTACAATAGAACGAAACAATGCCCAGCCCTGTGTCAGCCTCACGATCCCTGCTGTACTTGGGCCCATCATTGCAGTCACTGTGTCAATCCACTTTGTTGAGGGCTTTCCCTTTCTTTGTTAATCTTCCACTTTACCAAGCATGATATCCTTCTCCAGAGAATAGTCCTTTCTGACAACATGACCAAAAGTAGGTGAGACTAAATCTGGTCATCTCACTTCCAACAAGCATTCTGGCTGCACTTCATCCAGGATAGATTGGTTACTTCTTTTAGCAGTTCATGGTACTTTCAGTATTCTTCACCAGCACCACAACTCAAAAGCATCAACTCTTCTTCGGTCTTCCTTCTTCCTTGTCCAGCTCTCATGTGCATATGAGGCAATTGAAAATACTGTGGCTTTGGTCAGGTACACCTTAGTCATCAAGGATACATCTTTGCTCTTCATTACTTGAAAGAGGTCTTTTGCAGCAGATTTTTCCATACAATACATCTTCTTATGTGTTGACTGCTGCTTCCATTGGTGCTGATTGCAGAACCAAGTAATGTGAAATCTTTGACAACTTCAGTGTTTTCTCCATTTACCGTGATACTGCTTATTGGTCCAGTTGTGAGGATATTTGTTTTCTTTATATTGAGGTGTAATCCATACTGCAGACTGTAGTCTTCAATCTCCATTAGTAAGAGCTTCAAGTCATCCTCACTTTGAGCAAGCAAAGTTGTGTCATCTGTGTATTGCAGGTTGTTAATGAGTCTTCCTCCAATGTTGATGCCATGTTCTTCTTCAGATAGGCCAGCTTCTCAGATTATTTATTCAGCATACAGATTTAATAAGTATGGTGAAAGTATACAACCCCTCCTTTCCTGATTTTAAACCATTCAATAGCCCCTTGTTCTGCTCAAACAATAACCTCCTGTTCTAGGTACAGGTTCATCATGAGTACAATTAAGTTTTCTGGAATTCCCATTCTTCTCAATGTTATGCATAATTTGTTTTTTATGATCCACACAATTGAATGCTTTTGCACAGTCAATAAAACACAAGTAAACATCTTTCTGGGATTCTTTGCTTTCAGCCAAGATCCATCTGACATCAGCTATGATATCCCTCATTCCACATCCTCTTCTAAATCCAGCTTGCATTTCTGGAAGTTCTTTGTCAATATACTGCTGCAACCATTTTTGAATTATCTTCAGTAAGATTTTACTTACATGTGATATTAATGATGATGTTGTTGTTATTATGTGTCATTGAGTCATCTCCAACTCATAGCAACCTTATGTACAACAGAACAAAACACTGTCTGATCTTGTGCCAGCCTCATGACCCCTACTATACCTGAGCCCATCACTACAGCCACCATGTCAATGCATCTTGTTGAAGACTTTCCCCTCATTTGTTGACCCTCCTCTTTACCAAGCTTGACATCCTTCTCCAGAGAAAGGTCCCTTCTGACAATATCACCAAAGTTGGTGAGACAAAGTCTGGCCATTCTCACTTCCAAGGAGCATTCTGGCTGCACCTCTTCCAGGACAGATTTGTTAAGTTTTTTAGTAGTTCATGGAAGTTTCAGCATTTTTGCCAACACCACAACTCATATTAATGATATTGTTTGATAATTTCCACATTCTGTGGGATCAGCTTTCTTTGGAATGGATACAGATATGGATCTCTTCCAGTCAGTTGGCCAGGTAGCTGTCTTCCAAATTTCTTGGCATAGCCAAGTGAGTGTCTCCAGCATGGCATCTGTTTATTGAAACATCTTAACAGGTATTTCGTCAATTCCTGGAGCCTTGTTTTACACCAATTCCTTCAGTGCAGCTTTGACTTCTTCCTTCAATACCATTGGTTCTTGATCATATGCCACCTCCTGAAATAGAAGAACATCAACCAATTCTTTTTGGTATAGTGACTCTGTGTATTCCTTCCATCTTTTGATGTTTCTCACGTCATTCAGTGTATTGCCCATAGAATCTTTTATTATTTCAACTCGAGATTTAATTTTTGTCCTCAGTTCTGTCAGCTTGAGAAGTGCTAAGCATGTCCTTCCCTTTTGGCTTTCTAACTCCAGGTATTTGTATATTTTATTATAATAGACTGTGTCTTCTCAAGCTGCTCTTTGAAACCTTCTGTTCAGCTCTTTTCTCTTGTCATTTCTTCCATTTGCTTTAGCTACTCTTCATTCAAGGGCAAGTTTCAGAGTCTCTTCTGACATCCATTTTGGTTGTTTCCTCCTTTCCTGTCTTTTTAATGACCTTTTGCTTTCTTCTTGGACAATATTCTTGATGTCATCCCATAGTTCCTCTGGTTTTTGGTCATTGCTGTTCAGTTCATCAAATCTATTCTTAGATGGTCTCTAAATTCAGGAGGGATATAATCAAGGTTATATTTTTGGCTCTCATGGACTTCTTTTAATTGTCTTCAGCTTCAACTTGAACTTGCATATGAGCAGTTGATGATCTGTTTGTTCCACAGTCAGCTCCTGGCCTTGTTTTTGCTGAAGATATTGAGCTTCTCCATTGCCTCTTGCCATAGATGTAGTCAATCTGATTCCTGTGTACTCCATCTGGTGAAGTCCATGTGTATAGCTGACATTTGTCTTCTTGAAAAAAGCTATTTGCAATGAATAAGTCGTTGGTCTTGCAAAATGCTATCATGCAATCTCCAGCATCATTTCTATTACCAAGGCCATATTTTCCAACTACCAGTAATTCTTCTGTGTTTCCAACTTTTGTATTCCAGTTATCAGTGATAATTATCACATCTTGATTTCATATTCGGTCAATTTCAGACTGCAGAAGATGGTAAAAATCTACAATTTTCTCATCTTTGGCTTTGGTGGTGGGTGCGTAAATTTGAATAATAGTAGTATTAACAGAAGGGACCATTCTCTGGAGAAAGATGTCATACTTGGTAAGGTGGAGGGTCGTTGAAAGAGGTGAAGGCCCTCAATGAGATGGATTGACACAGTGGGTGCAATGCTGGGATCCCAGAGCTGGGGTGGGTCTGGGCGGTGTTTTGTTCTGCTGTGCATAGAGTCACTGTCAGTTGAAAATGACTCGACAACACCTAACAACAACAACAGTATTAACCAGTCTTCCTTGTAGGCATATGGATATTATCCTATCAGTGACAGCACTGTACTTCAGGACAGACCTTGATACATTCTTTATGATGATGAATGCCACACCATTCTTCTTCAATTTGTCATTCCTGGCATAGTATATACGATCGTTTGATTCAAAATCCCAAAACCAGTCTATTCCAGCTTACTAATGCCTAGGATATTGAACTTTATGCATTCCATTTCATCTTTGACAGCTTCCACTTTTCCTAGATTCATACTTCATACATTCTATGTTCCTCTTGCTTGTGAATATTCAAAATGTCTGCTGCCTCAGGATAGCCACTGCATTCCACAGGTCTGTTTGTCTCCTTCTTCACTGTTTTCCTTTCTGGTTGTTAGGCACAATGCAGTCCTTGCCCATGCAGTCTTTAGTGAGCAGAGCCAATTCTTAGCTTGCTACCAGGATATGTTCAAAGTGACTGTGCCCTCAGGAAAGCTGGGAGTCCAGGGCTCCATCTGTCTCCTTACTCACTGTTTTCACTCAGGTTCTTCTACTAGTTGGTATTTAATCTACTTCTTTATCCTTGCCTTCAAAGCTCAGGGTTCAAGGATCATCTTCTGTATGAGTTTCAAATATTTTCTCATTGCTTTGCTGCAGAAGTCTTCGTAGTTTGTCTGCCTAGTCTCCCATCTTGCCAGAACTCTATGTCTTTCTAATTTAATTTTCTTGTAATAATCCTGCATGTCAGGTACTATAAACTTCATTTTACACATGAGGAAACTGAAATGCAAAGAGTTTAGATAACTTGCCTCAGGTCAAATAGAATTTTATGGATTCAGGATTCAGACCTAGTCAGTTTGATTCCAAAGCTCAAATTCTTAAACACTGTGCTCTTCTTAAATAAAATAAATGTATATCATCCATTTTCTTTGCTGGGGAGGGCTCCCTCTCAAGGAGATTGTGTTTTTCTAAGATTGTTCTGGCAGTGATAACCAAGTAGAGAGGAAACACTGATTCTCTCTTATGGGCCCAGTTTGGTGGTCCTTAAAAGTACAAATTTTTACTCCAGAGTAAACAAATCTGTTACTGCCATTAGGTATCAACTATATGTTTTATCCTTGGAGGGAAAAATAAAGATCATAAATAATGAATGCTTTGGATATGCTTCTTTAATATGTAAAAATCAATTGAATGTTGGATTTAGTAAGATTATATCTTCATTGTTCACCTACATTCCAAAACAGGATGTCCTTGTGGTGCATCTTTTAATCAAAGTGTCTTAATTTGTTAATGCTGCTGTAACAGAAATACTACAAATGGATGCCTTTAATAAACAGAAATTTATTTTCTCACAGTCTAGGGGCCTAGAAGTCTGAATTCAGGGCACCAGCTCTAGGGGAATGTGCTCTGTTACTTTTGGGCGAAGATCTCTTTCAGTTACTTAGACTACATATTCCTAGATTCTTTAGCAATCTCCACCTTGCATTTTGTGCTTGCTTTTCTGAGCCTAAACTATTCTTTTTGTTTTCAGTACTGAGTAGGTTTAAGAAATGCCCTACACTGATATAGCCTCACTAACATAGCAAAGAAAACCTCTTCCCAAATGGGATTACCTCTCCAGGTATAGGGGTTAGGATTCCAACACATATTTTAGGGTGAACACAATTCAATACATAACACATTGTTGTTGTTGTTGTTATGTGCCGTCGAGTCAGCCCTGACTCATAGCGACCCCTCCTTGGGTTTCCGAGGCAGTATCACTACGGAAGTAGGATTGCCCAACCTTCCTTCCGAGGAGTGGCTGATGGGTTTGAACCGCCAGCCATCTGGTGAGCAGTCAAGTGCCTTAGCCACTATGCTACCAGAGCTCCACATAACACATAGTATATTTGAAATAGTTATTAACATCCCATGTGTACAAAATGAACACCTAATATCAATCCTTCATATGTGCTTTATTCTGAGATTTCAATGTTTTGTAGTCCCATTTTATGGATGGTGAAACTGAAGCCTTTAAAGAGATTTGTTATGAACAAAGGTTTACCAAATGGATACCAAAGAAGAAAATACTAACCAAGACTCATACACAAAAACTAAAAGTATTTGGCTCTCTGCTGAATTGGAGACATATTGACAGTCATTTGCATCAATTAGATTTGACCTTTATTTCTATGTATGTGGAAAGTCCAATATTTTTTAAATTGCATTTAATTCTTGTCCTGTGTATGTGTGTGGGTGGTGGAGGTGGGAAATGCTTTTATCTGAATAGGCAGAACAATGTACAAAGATTAGGGAGTCACGGCTATTACTATATAAAGAATTCCGGTGGCACGGTGGTTAAAGAATTGATCTGGTAACCAAAAGGTCAGTGGTTTGAACCTGCATTGGGAGAAAGATGAGGCAGTCATCTTCTGTAAATATTTACAGCCTTGGAAACACTGTGGAGCAGTTCTACTCTGCCCTATAGGGTCACTTTGAGTCAGAATTGACTGGATGGCAGTGGCAGCAGGGGGTAACTATGTGCACAATACTGTATCAGATGCTTTTTAGAAATGATTGCATTTAATATGTATAGTAATCTTATGTTATATATATAATTTCCCCCATGTGATAGAAGAGACTGTAGTTCAGGAAAATTAGTAACTTGCCTAAGATCATACAGCCAGTAAATGACAGAGCCTGGCTTTGATTCCAGATCTGATCCCAGAACTCAAGATTTTTCCCTGCTATTGCACAGCACTCACATTATCCCAATTATATGATCACCTTTAACAGGAAGGCATAGAAGCAGAGAAGGAGAAAAGCAATGTCACAGTGATCTGTTAGGATGGAAGTTCCAGAAACTCTAGATGTGGGCTTAAGACTAGGACAGAAAGTAAATCTCACTCTCATATTCTCAGTGGGAAGGTATGTCCAAGAAGGGGAAAATGTTGACAAAAATATTAGTCTGGGTTCATGCTGCCATCCATGGTTCTCTTAAAGCATTTAAAGATATAAACTAAAAATGTTCTGCTCCTCAAGGTTTATTTTTCTTTCTTTAAAATGCAAAAATAAAAGAAACAAGAACTGGGTTTTTTTTTTTGTTTTTTTTTTTAGGAATTTAAAATCAGTCAAAGTCTACCAAATTACAAGAAGTATTCATCATAAAAAGTCAAAGAGCAAGGGTGCTGATGCAGACAGCCTAAGACTGACATGCTTAAGGTTATTGGGAATAGACAGAAACTGGACCATAGAGAGGCCAAATGGGTCCTCTCCAAGTCTGGATGGACAATCCTTTAACATTGGTTGAGGTACACCAAGCAGGTTGGTTCTGGAACTAAGGTGTATCTGCAAAGTCAGTAACATATATAAAAATATAGATAAATGGCATCTGCATGCACACATATAATTCACATGTTCTTACCTATGTCATTAAAATCAGTCCTCTTGAACTTTGGAGCAATACTTTTTGTCTTAGAACAGAATTAGACCTACCTTGGACTTTATCCAAAGAGAAGGTTTAGTTCCAAAAGTACCTTAACAAAACTTCATTGTAAGATGATTTCTCATAAAAGGCAGTCACCAGTATGGACTGGAGACAGTCCTGAGGGGCAAAAGTTGCTTTAAAAGTTCAAATTGACTTGAACTTTTTTTTTAGCAGAAAACTTTCCTTTTGGTGGAAGGGGAGGTGAGGCAATCCCAAGATCTGGGCCACGCCATCACTGTGCTGATTGTTTACATAGTTTTTAATTCATTTGGAACAATGGTAGTAGAGAGTGTTTTGAACTCTGTTTACCACCAAAACCAAAAATCAAAATAAATATTCAGTTGGCTTCATAATGAAGCAAATATTTTCTGTATTATGTAGCAAAGAAAGTCAGTGTGCACTGTAAATAAAGTTTGCACAAGGGCTCTATGAGAAAAAGCCAAATGTCAAATGACAGCCAGAGCAAAGAGTGCATGGAAATTAGTCACAATTCCCAAAGCCGAATGCTTGCAGTGTGTTTGATTTGGTTCTTTTTTATTTTGTAGAAAGGGGGAAAAGTGTAAAGTGCCGGTAGGATTGGCTTCATGCCCTTGGTGTCATTACTCATTGATATAATGGGGAAAAACAGTGCCAAACCTATGGGGAAGGGGGGAGGAGGGAGACTCCACAAAGACTTCAGTTCAGTATTTGAAAGAAAGGGGGAGAAAATAGAACAAATGAAAATAATAATAATAATAATAAAAACACAAACAATGGTGCTGCCCTGAGGATCATTAATGGAGGAATAGGGCTGCTTGACTTGCCTGTGTAAAACAAGGTGTTCCTCAAGTGTATGTGTATGTTTGGGGGCTTAGAAGGACACAAGGTAGATTTAACCTTATGCAGCTCTTTGCTAGGCCCTCTCTGAATATCTCTTTCGGTTCAGTCTTTCTCGAAATAGAGCACCTTCTTCCTCAGACACTGACACACCTCTCTGCCAAAAGAGCCTGCTTCCTTTCTCTACATGCTTACCCCTCAGGCGCCTGATGACAGGAGCTCTTTGAATGCAGAAGAACCAAACTTTGATGTATAAAAAATTGCAGGTGTCAAGTACACATGGTTGTGCATTTGTGGGATGTGAGCAATTCAGATTCGTTTGTGAGTTTCAGTCCAATTCTTTGAAAACGTTGGAAAACACCTCTCAGCGCCCCACCAAAACAACAGATTTTTGCTTTTCCCTCCCTCTCTTGCACAAAGTGTGTGCTTGACCAGAAAACAAGACAGAACAAAAATCAATTAATAAACAATACCACCAAGCCTCAAGAATAAATTATTTTATACATTCTGAGTACCCAGTTAAGAAACACTGCTAAAGTTTGGTTCTTTCATGATGCTTTTGTTGAACTATTCAGGAAGAAGGTCAAAACTGAGCCCTGGAGAAAGAAGTTTGGCACAGACAGCCACACGTCCACTGCCAGCCAACTTGGGAAGGACACAGGTCACTGGACAAGCACGTCATCCACTCAGTGTCGAGGGAAAAGTATTGCTATTGTAATCGCCAAACTGAGAAGCTTGAAAACTAGAACAATGAGATCAGAGCCATATGTCACAACTGCCAGGGAGTAAAGGGAAAGAATTATAAAGGTCATGACCCACCTTTCAAACTTTGTACTTTTTTGAACCTCCTGGAAGAATTTGGAAAAATTATCTGCCACTGGCACATTTTTAAGTTGACATTTGAAATTTGCCATCATAAGTTAAATAGTTGCCCAGCATTTAATTTTCTGGAGCATTATAAATATTGAAAAACCTAATAGCATAGAATTGTCTAATAGCATCTAAATACCATGCCAACAATTAGATACTCATAATTATCCACTAAAACACATACTGGACATATATTTTTTTTTCTTTCTCTTTGAACTCTTGAATTAATTATCTTGAGGTCCTATATTGTATGACTGAAAGTTTTCTTCTTTGCATAAAATGAAAAAGAACTAAAAGTATGATCACTCAGTCAAACTTTTCTGCAAATTTTCTATGGTCACAAGCCTCTGAGGTTTGAAGTAATTTCTTCTGGGTGGTATTATCATTTCAACTACCATTAGTACTCAAAAAACTAATACAAATTTTGATGAACAATATAATTTATTAAAAATGCTTCTGTAAGTAAAATTTACAGGACTTTCTTTTTTTTACCAAATACTTCATCTGTCAGTGGATAAACTTTATTTATTACCAGAATGAGATAGTATTACTCATAACTCCTATTTATAATTTTTATTTCTGTTCCTATGTAAGTGCTAAAGACATTGATGACACAAAAGAATAAATTTTGGGGGGAAAGGAAGGAATTTTGAACAGAGTAACACAATCCTTTAAATTCTTTGTGAGTTATATGCCAAAACCTACTTAGGGATTAATCATCAGAAATTATACTCACTGCTTTATCAGCTAACAATTATATCATTAGAAAACAAAGCATTATAAAAAGTTTGGGGCCTGAGAAAGAATGCTTATTGTAATCATCTCGGTTTCTAAAATATATACAAAAACAGCTTTAGGAGATGTATTAAATTACAATAAACTATGCTCTTTCTCTTACAGGTACTTTGATTAAATAGATACAGGAAGAATAAGGGAAATTGAAATATAGTTCATTTTAATATACTATGGTCAGTACAGTATATATTGGTTAAGTGGTATTATCACATTCCATGTTTTAAATACATTTTTGTCAAAACCTTGTAATTGTAAAGTACGTATCTGATATCCAGAATATATAAAGGCTTCTCACAACTCAGTAATAAAAATACAAACAACCCAATAAAAAAGAAGCAAAAGAACTGAATAGACATTTCACCAAAGAATAAGTCCAGATGGAAAATTAGCACATGAAAAGATGTTCAAGATCATTAATCATTAGGGAAATGCATATTAAAATCACAATGATATATTGCTACACACCTATTAGAGTGGCTAACATTTTAAAAACTCATAAAATCAAGCGCTGACAAGGATATAGAGCAAATGGTATTCTCTTATATTGCTGGTGAGAATGTCAAGCCACTTCAGAAAAGCCACTTAGCAACTGCTTATGTTAAGTTCGATGTACACTTACTATGTTGAGTGCCATCAAGTTGATTCTAACTCATAGAGACTCCATGTGACAGAATAGAACTTCCCCGTAGGGTTTTCCTAGCTATAGTCTTTATGGAGCACATCACCAGGGCTATCTCCTGTGGAGCCACTGGGTAGATTCAAACTGCCAACCTTTTGGTTAGCAACCAAGCCCTTAACCATCGCATCATCAGGACTCCTTAAGAACAACTCACTGCTGCCAATCTGACTCATAGAGACCCCTCCTTGGTTTCTGAGGTGGTATCTCTATGGAAGCAGATTGCCCAGACTCTACACTTGCCGTAAAATCCAATGATCATAAAACCCAGCAATCTCGTGCCTAAGTATTCACACAGAAAAATGAAAATACATATGCACATGTATTATGTACAGGAATGTGTGGAGTAGCTTAATTTATAATCATCAAATGCCACTAATAACCAAAATATCTATCAACCAGTGAATGGATAAACAAATTGTGGTACATTCATACAATGGGCTATTATTCCATGATAAAATGTAGGGAGAAGACTATCAAAGGGCATGAGGGAACTTTATGAGATAATAGAAATATTCTTTGTCTGGATTATCATGGTGGTTACATTGCTATATATATATTTGTCAAAACTCAGCACATTGTACAGCTAAAATGGGGAGATTTTACTTCATATAAATTAACCTCATTAAAAGCACTTTTTGTTGTTGTTTTACGTGCCATCAAGTCACTTCTGACTCACAGTGACCCCATATATAACAATGAATAGCCTGGTCATGCACCATCCTCACAGTTGTTGCTATATTTGATCCTACTGTTGCAGCCACTCTGTCAATCCATTTCTTGAAGGTCTTCTGCTTTTTTGCTGACCTTCTACTTTACCTAGCATGGTGCCCTCTTCAGGGACTGGTCCCTCCTGATAGCATGTTCCAGTATGTGAGACAAAGTCTTGCCATCCTCCCTTCCAAGGAGCATTCTGGTTTTACTTCTTCTAAGACAGATTTGTTTGTTTTTCTGGCAGTACATGGTATATTCAATATTCTTCACCAATACCACAATTCAAATGCATCAGTTCTTCTTTGATCTTCCTTATTCATTGTTCAGCTTTCACAGGCACATGAAGAGATTGAAAATACTATGACTGTGTCAGGTTCACCCTACTCCTCAAAGAGATATCTTGGCTTTTGAACAATTTAAGGAAGTCTTTTGCAGCAGATTTCTCCAATGCAATATGTAATTTGATTTCTTGACTGCTGCTCCCAAAGATGTTGATTGTGGATCCAAGTAAAATTAAATCCTTGACAACTTCAATCTTTTCTCCATTTACTGTGATGTTGCTCGTTGGTCTAGTTGTGAGGACTTTTGTTTTCTTTATGTTGAGGTATAATCCATACTGAAACTGTAGTCTTTGATCTTCATCAGTAAACACTTCAAGTCATCTTCACTTTCAGCAAGCAAGGTTGTATCATCTGCTTATCGCAAGTTAACAATGAGTCTTCTTCCAAAATTCCTTCTAGCTATAGATTTACCTCACTCAACTAATGGACAAAAAGACTTAATTAGCAAAGCCAGCTAGATAAAGTCTGATATCATTTTTTTCAATTCAAATAAATGTGTTAATACTTCACTACATGAAAAACATATCACTTTTTAATTCTACAAGACAGATTCATACATATAACCAGTCATATATACACATATACATACATATAGCAAAGAATAGGAGCTCTGGTAGTGTAGTGCCTAAGACAGTTGACTGCTAACCAGAAGGCTGGTGGTTCAAACCCACCAGCCACTCCTTGGAAGGAAGATGGGGCAATCTACTTCCATAGTGATACTGCCTTGGAAACCCAAGGAGCGGTTGCTATGAGTCGGGTCCGACTCAACGGCACATAACAACAACAGCAACAGAGCAAAGAACTTTCTCATGCTTGCATAAAGTAAGTTGCCCTTTAAAATCCTTTATCCACACTATCTTTGCTTTGCCCTCACTGGATGTCCTCTGAAAAAATTCATTCTTTGAGAAAAAGTGGGGAGTAGAAGAGGCAAGATGGTTAAATAAAAATTGTCACCATTCCCCTTGCCCATTCTACAGTACATCTGAATTCAGAACATCCTCATATAGACAGAATATCCTTTCCTTAAAGCCACACTTTGTCTTCCAGACCCAGAAAAAATCATATAAAACATGGAAAAATGGGAACTCTAGTTTGGGTTTATGGTGCTTAATTAAAGGAGCTTTCACTGAAACCACTATTTTGAATCATTCTTTTGTTTGGTGCCCTGAGACTTTTACCCCTGGAGTAATACACCAAAGTAAGGGCCAGGTACTTTTGAAAGGCCAATGAAACCTGATTTAAAATGGAGAGGAGACCATCAGAACACCACAACTTCATGTGCTGTCTCCCACAGTCCGTTTTTTCTGGTACATATGGAGGTTGAAAATTCTTTCATTTAAAATGATCATGTTTGCATTGAGTACCCCTATGCACACCCCAATGTGAAGACGACACCAGTGATGGATTTTTATAGTAAGAGAAGCATATTTGATAACCTGCTTTTTTTTTTTAACCTAGCTCATCATTAGTTATGAAATGACTTTATGTCTACAATTTCCATTTAAATGAAGAAGTGCAGAATACCTGACTAGAAGTTCATTAATGTTACTGAAACTATTATTGAGCAACTTCAAGAAAAGTAATTGTCACTTACATAAATATTAGCTTAAAGTTTATATGACTGAGACAGCTTTTGTGTAAATAGTTTTGTTTATCAGGTACTCAAGAAATGAAATCTTAAAATGTTCATCTCCATGTGTTACTAATTTATAGTTATCTGAACTCATTTTTTCATTGCATCCAATTTATCTTCAAGCCTGACAAGAATGGAGACAAGTGTCTTGACTCAAATGTCTCAAATGTGTCACAATAGTGTACACATGTCACTCTAAGTTATGATTCCGACTCCTCAGACTTGCATTTTATGCTGCCTAGAGAGTGGAGCTCTAATCCCATCTCATCTCATTATTTCTACTTCTGTTTTTCTGGTACTGTATTACTCCTGTTCCCTTTTTTTTTTTAATTGGCATTACCCAGGATTCTAATTTAAGCCCTATTGTTTTTCTAAACTTCTATCTCTGGATGATCCCCTCTATTCTGATGACTTTAACTACAAATCTATGACCCCCAGGTCTAAATCAAAAGTCATAAGATTGTCCTGAGCTCCACACCTTGTATTCCCAGCTGACCAAATGTCTCTATCTAGCTGTTTGTTCTGCAGGTATATCAAACTCAAAATGTTCCAAATGGAACTTTCTCATCTTTTCTCCATCACTTTCAGGTCTCTCCTTTTCCAGGATTGTTTAGCTTTACTTAATTATGTCACCTCCTATCTAGTTGCCTGAACTAGAAACCATTCTAAGTCATTCTTTTTTTTTTTTTTTTTATTTTTTTTTTGTTTTGGGTGAAGATTTACAGCATAAATTCACTTTTCATACAGCAGTTCACATTATATACTTTGTCTCATGTCATTGACCAAAATTTACAATGCAACAGCTCCCCTCCCACTTCCTCCCCATAGTTACCTCTTCCCAGTGTCCATCCCTCCATACTCTTCTGCGCCCTGAGCTGTCTCCCTGTGCATAAGCAGCCCTTCCTTCTCCCATGATTTTTCTCTCCAGGGCGTGTGTCTACTTGAGGTAAATGTTTACTTCACATGCCTGTACTTTGTTTAGTCCTGTTCCCTTTTATTATTATTATTGTTATTATTAATTGTTGTTGTTGTTAGGTGCCATTGCCCTGTCCTGTGCTATTCTCACACTTATTGCTATGTCCCATTTGCTGAAGCCACTATGTCAATTCATCTCATTGAGTGTTTTCCTCTTTTTTGCTGATGTCCTTCTCCAGGGACTGGTCACTCTTGATAACATATCCAAAGTACTTGAGACAAAGTTTTGCCATCCTTGCTTCTAAGGTGCATTCAAAAACAGATTTATTCATTCTTCTGGCAGTCCCTAGCATATTCAGTATTCTTCACCAACACCATAATTCAAATGCATCACATCTTATTTGATCTTCCTTATGCATTGTCCATCTTTCACATACATTTGAGGTGATTGACTAAGGCATGCCTTAGTCTTCAAAATGAGACATCTTTGCTCTTTAACACTTTAAAGAAGTCTTTTGCAGCAGATCCATCCAAGGCAATATGTCATTTGATTTCTTGACTGCTGCTTCCATGCGTGTTGATTGTGAATCCAAGTAAAATGAAATCCCTGACAAATTCAATCTTTTCTCCATTTATCATGTGTTGCTTATTGATCCAGTTGTGAAGATTTTTGTTTTCTTTATGTTGAGGTGTAATCCACACTGAAGACTGTAGTCTTTGATCTTCATCAGCAAGTGCTTCAAGTCATCTTAACTTTTAGCAAGCAAAGTTGGTCATGTGCATGTTGCAGGTTGTTAATGAGTCATCCTGCAATCCTGATGCCACATTCTTCTTCATATAGTACAGCTTCTCAGATTATTTGCTCAGCATACAGACTGAATAAGTATATTCAACCTGACGCACCCCTTTCCTGATTTTAAACGATGCAATATTCCCTTGTTCTTTCAAAGAAAGAAACTGTTCTATGTACAGCTTCTGAATGAGCACAATTAAGTACTCTGGAATTCCTAACCTCTGCAATGTTTTCCATAATTTATCAAATTGTCACTCCTGGCAGAGTAGAACATATGGTTGTCCAATTCACAATGGCCAACTTAGTCCTTTTGGCTCACTAATGCTTAGGGTATCAATCTACAAGTGTTTCATATAATTTTTTAAATTTATTTTTTTATTTATGATTTGGGTGAAAGTTTACAGAGAAAATTGGTTTTTCATTCAACACTTCATACAGATTTTGTTTTGTGATATTCACTGCAATTCCTACAGTGTAACAGTACTCTTACCACTTCCTCCCGGTGTTTACCATTTCCCTTCGTCCTTCTTCCCTATTCCTTCCCGCCTTCTTAGCTTTATGCCTGGGCAAATGCTAGCCCTCTGATCTCATAAGATTGCTTGCTCTAATGAGTGTGTACCTTCACGGTATTGTTGTTCACCTTATAGGTCTGTCTGTAATTTGGCTGAAAGTTGAGCCACAGGGGTGAGTTAAGTTCCTGGCTTGAGGTGTCTAAGGAAGATTTCCAATTTTCCTAGATTCAAACTTCATACATTGCACCCTCTAATTGTTAATGGATATTTGCTTCAGTTTCTTCTTGAGTCATGCCACATCAGTTAATGAAGGTCCCCACAATTTTACTTTATCTATGTCATTAAGGTCAACTCTACTTTGAGAAGGCAGCTCTTCCCCAGCCATATTTTGAGTGCCTTCCATCTTAAGGGGTTCATCTTCTGGCACTATATTAGACAGTGTTACACTGCTATTCATAAAGTTTTCACTGGCCTTTTTTTTGGGGGGGTGGGGGGTGGGAAGTAGATTGCCAGATCCTTCTTCTTAGTCAATCTTAGTTTGGAAGCTCACCTGCAACCTGTCCACCATGGGCAACCCTACTAGTATTTTAAATACTGGTTTTATAGCTTCCAGCATCACAGAAACACACAGGCTATCACACTAAAACAAACTGACATATAAGTGGTGGGTTTTATATTGTGGT
>NW_006922037.1:550591-554579 GCF_000298275.1 Orycteropus afer afer | reverse complement strand
AAGCAATGACCCCCTTCTTCTTGTCCCTGGTGCATAGTCTAGATATTTCACATAAGTGGGATGATACAATATTTGTCCTTTGTGACTGATACAATATTTGTCCTTTGTGACTGACTTCTTTTACTCAGCATGCTTTCAGGGTTGATCCATGTTGTATATATCAAAACTTCATTTATTTTAGTGACGAAGTACTATTCTACTGTATGCATGGATCATATTTTGTTTATCTGTTCATCTCTTGGTGGACATTTATGGAGCCAGAACCACTGAGAATTTAAGACTTCATTGTGTTTTATAAAGAAATTATTTCCAAAAAATATGAATTACCAAGCTGATTAGCAAATAAGGAAAATGATTACAGTTACATACAAAACCAACCACATTTACTTCGCTTTTTAGGCCTCCTAAACATTCTATCTTTATTATGACTTCAAACATGTAAGTAGCAACAAAATAGAATTTTGCTTATCACCTGTTTCATAATGCCACATTATTTCTTCTTTGTTCAATTCATGGAGGGGTGGGGATCTGTATGTTCAATTAACTATATACCCAATCGATTAAGGTTGTTATTACATCACTTCCTGTGGATCTCTGAAATTTATACTATATTGAAAACTGTTTAATCCATCAAGTTAAAATTACTGTTCATTGCAAAATAAGCTTTAGGTCTGAGAAATTTCATATGGAACCTGATAGCCTCCTACTTATTAACATTATGATTTCTTTCAGTGTTTTACTGCTTGCTTATAAATACATTTTTGTTAAAATAGAATAGTGCATTCATAGTCACGATTGTATACAGGTACAAGTTGTTCACTTTTCTCAAACATTTGGAAGAAATACAAACAAAACCCATATGTTTTAAATATTCCACAGAATACCTTTCTCCCTTTTGCTCGTATGTTGTAAATGTTGCTGAAGCTGGTACTATTCCACAGGGGTACCACTCACCCCCCAGTTTTATGACAAGTATTCCTGTATGTATTTATAAATGCATTTTTCACTCAAATGTAATTTTTTTCATAAACCCAACATTAAATGCCAGATCTTCTTCTCTTTTTTTATTTTTTAAATATCTTTAGAGGAGCCATACGTGAAGGCCTCAAAGTCCCCTAAGTAGCTTAGAAGATGCTAGGTAAACTTGAAAGGGCAAGTCTATCCTTCTTCTTCTGACCAAAGTGCCCTTCAACAGATCCAAACAGATGAGAATATAATCTGTTTTCAAAAGCAGTGATTTTAAAACGTTTTTAGGCATGGACCCAATCTAATAAAATTTGCCAATCCTCTTCCCAGAAAAAAAAAAAAAAAGAAAAGAAAAAATGCATGTGTACACATATATCCACAAAAATTTGCATTGAATTTCAAGGATCACTAAACCTATCTATGTAGAAGGAGTTCAAAGATCTCAGAAGTGTAGCCTCTGTTTCAAAGTTTAAGGGGAAGGAGACCCAAAATGCATACTAGGTAACTCACACTATCTTATATACTTATAATAGTAAGTATAATATTACTTTTTAAATATAATATTAGATAATATAATAATCTAGAAGTTTTTATCTCTAATGAAAGGCCTTTCCATATCAGCTTGTTCTCAGAGATGACCATATTAAGCCACACCTTGGATGCATGCTTACAAAGATAAATAACCCCAGCTAAATAATTCCAGTTTGGCTATACCTTTTCTCAGAGACCCCGTTATTCAATTCTTAATTATCTTTGTTGAGTTCTTTGAATAGTCTTCAAATTTTCCATGCTCCCATAAGGTTATTTAGCCTATAATTATTCCTCAGATTCTAGCAGTCATTTATATAAGTGGTCTTGGTCCTTAACAAGCCTTGCATAGCCACCCAGCCTTAGTGGGGTGTGTGTGGCAGAATGTCCCCCTACACCCTTCTCCTTGCATGTTGGAAATTCTGGGCCAACCTATGGTATTTTCTCAGTGTTACTCTTGATTACTTAGTCCAGTAGTTTTTCCTTGTACGATACTCGAAGTGGAAATTTCTTAACCAAGGCCACCAACACTGTATCATTTGGGGGTACCATTCCCACAATTCTAGAGACATTATTCACAGCCTTCACTACTATAAATGGAGGCTCTTCCCTTAGTTCCAAATGGAGCAATTTAAAATATATTTCTGTGAAAAATGTTTATTACATGGATTCAATTTCTTCACTAAACATAGCTCTCTCATTTTTATTTTAAGTTAGGCATTTTCTAAATTAAAAAAACCACTGCCATCAAGTTGATTCCAACTTATGACAGCCCTGTGTGCTACAAAGTAAAACTGCTCCATAGGGTTTTCTTGGCTATAAGCATGACAGAAGCAAGCCGGGCCGTTCATCCACAGTTCCACTGGATGGGTCCAAACTGTGAACTTTATGGTTAGTAGCTGAGAGCAAACCATTTGCATGACCCAGAGAGGGACATTCTTTAAACAAGCATTAGCTGAATACTAGTGTTCATATCTTTGGAAACTGTGGCTAGCTCCTTCTTGTTCATTTAGATCTTGGCTCACAAGTCATCCCCTTGTTGACCACCCAATCTCAATTTTTACCTCATCCCTACCATGAGGTCGCTCCTGTTTTATTTTAGTTATTGCACACGCTATTATCAAAAATTATATGTTCAACTTTTTTAAAAAACCTTTAACACAACTAAATAAGGTGTCTTATCTTCCTGTCTCATTTACTCTTATAGCATCTTTGAACAGACCTAACACGTTAGGCCCTTAAAAATCCATGTCTTTATTTAAAAAAAAAAAAAAAAATCTTCTATTTTATTTGTTATGTTAGAGTGCTGTGGACTACCCAGTTATTGACTTAAGTTTAAGGTTTTACTAAAAAAAAAAAAAATTATGATGTTTTGATAAATAAAAGAGGAGAGAAATATTTACTTATCAGTTCAAGTAAAATCAATTTACAGGAAAAAAAAAAGGTTTTATAAATATATACTAAGAAGATGGAAGAATTTCTATATGAGGTGTTACTACTTCTAGAACACCCCTCCTTGCGCTCTAGAAGTCACTCTGTGTTCCGAGAAATCCTTGAGACAGAAATACAGGATGCTGTAGGAGAAAGAATTGGAGAAAGCGACAGTGTTTTCTCTTTCTCCTCAGGATGGAAAAGAATTCTTATTTGTACTTTTCTATATGCATATTATGCTTTAAGAAAAAAAAAAGGAAAGAAACTCTCTTGGCTGGCCAGTATTCTGCCTTAGCTTGTATACTCTTATACTTAATAGTTAACCTCCATTCTCCACCTGGGACAGAGCAGGGTGGGTGCTGAGTCTCCAATCAAATCCATTAGATGGGAGAGGTTGGAGTCAGTGATTGTGGCTTTTGGCATTCAGAATCAGTGGGTCAGTTTGATGCTTTCTTCAAAACGTTTGCATTCATACCATACTCATCTTTATTATTCATTTTTAATATCAATATTAGTTTTTGTTTTTATTCTCCCTCCCCACCAAGAACAAAACAAACAAATTAAAAAAAAAAAAAAAAAAAAAACAGTGATGTGCCGGAATACAAAAAAATTCTGCTTTAAATAGTTTTTGCTTTTAAGTTAGACTCAGAATCACCCAAGAGAATTGTGACAGGTTTAGAGATGAATGAGCAATAGGAGAGACTGTCTATGGTTGAAAAGGAGGAAGTTGATTAATACAGGGGACCCTAGAAACATGGGTGTAGAAAGCAAGAAAAGGGCAAGTTTAGGGAAATGTGGCTTCACCCAGAAAAGGCCTTTGCTGTTTAAGTGTGCTATTTCTTTCCATTAAACAGTAGTTCATCTTGTTACATTCCTTAAATGAATTTGTTTAAAGGCAGGCATTTATCCCCACTGTTGAAATCTAATAGAAACTGAGCTCTTTATTGAAATTGCATCAGCTGTCCATGAGCTTTCAGGATCTCATAGAAGTAATTATAGAGGTGGAAGGGACTCTTAAAGGTTATTTCCATTTAAAGCAAGAGTTTTCAGATGTTTTTAAATA
>NW_006922037.1:547205-550026 GCF_000298275.1 Orycteropus afer afer | reverse complement strand
GATTCAAAACCATCAGCTGCTCCACTGAAGAAAGATGAGGCAGTCTGATCCCGTAAAGATTTTCAGCCTTGGTAACTCTTTGGGACAGTTCTGCTTTGCCATATAGGGTTTTTGTTTGTTTGTATGTTTAACATGGCTCACTTGGGGGATCAACTTTGGTTTATGATAGGCCCTCCTTGACATAGTTCACAAGATCTCCAGACCATCCTGAGAAGAAAAAGGCTTTATAGAAGTTTAATTCACTAGGAACATGACTTGAATCAGTGAAATCTCTGTCCAATGCACTGATTATTCTGAGTGATTTACAAAGACACTACTTCTCCATAGGTAATTATTAAAAAAAAAAAAGAGAGAGAGAGAGAGAGTCATAAAATGTTAGAGCTAGAAGGGACTTTAGCAAATCTAGTTGAGCCCTTTGATTTTATGACAAAAATATCCCCGTGCATGTTGTACAGAGTGCAAAACTTGAGTCTGTATTTTAAAGCAGTATTTTAAAGAAACAATCTTTGCTGCCATCAGCAGATATATTTTAAATGAACAGAACTTGTGTGTTTTAAGAAAACAACACATGGGACTAGAGTTTTCTAGTATTTTTGCTAAAAAGAGGGAAAATTGGTACCTTAGCTCTGGTTTTTGGAAGTTGCCATAATAGTAATAACTGAATTGTGGAAGTCCTCTACTCATAAGCCATACATCTGCTTGAGATTGTCCTCTCTTGCACGTGAATATTTCATTACTAAAACATGCAACAAATATTTGTTGAGAACCTAATATCTGTTCTCAAGCAGCTTACATACTAGTGAAATATACAATGGTTATTTTCAATATTGCAAATTATGTTATCCAGGAAATAATACATCACAATATGTCCTTTGCATTTCATTGGCCATACCTTATTGGATATATTTCATTGACCACCTGGGTCCTAATTTCTTGGCATGGCCCTGGACCACCTTGGCATGGGCCTAGATCTTTTGCTTTCAAGTCCCCTATTGCACTTTTGGACCTTATCTCATGTACTATTTTATTCATCAGTATAACAAATAGTTATTGAATACCTTATATCTACTAAGCACTGCCCTACACACTGAAGTTACAGAAGGAAAGAGAAAGACCAAGTCTTTGCACTTATGGAGCCTACATACAAACAAAAAGGCCCCATCTGACTTAGTTAATCCAGCTCTTTGGAAAATTATTGATCTATGTTAAATTTTTAAAAAATTGATTCCTAAAACTCCAACAAAGCTGAAGAGACTGGTGTTCAAGAAGTTGGATTCATTATGTTATTAAAAAATCGTGTGCTCATTAGTCACATTGCTGGAGGTTTTTGAGAATAATCCCTAGTTATCACTCTTCCTATTCAATTTAACCCCTCGTAAATAACGATAACAGTGACCAATAATATTTGGCAAAGAAACAGGGATGGAAAAAAGAGAGTGACGGAATGTGGGAGGAAGGCAGGCTGCAGGGGAGCAAGATATTCTCAGAATGAAGAAGCTAGCGGGTATGCAACTCAAGATTTGCCAGGAATATCATCTGAGTGATGACTAGACAGAGTAACCAGAAACCCTCCTAATGCTCCTAACTCGAATAGAGTTGAATCTAGCAGAAAAACTGGGAAGATTGTTGGCACTCTCATTCCAGAACTGTATTGTTTTGATGTTCTGACTCAAGTCTTAAGCATGACATTTCATGATCAGCTAAGCAGCTGAGCAACCACACCCTATCCTTGGCAAAAAATATAGATCAGATTACATTACTGAGGAGAATACAATGGAAAGTTTTAAAAATAATAAATAAACACCATTTCTTATTTATAAATCTTGTCAAGATTTTCAAGGACTTGCCCAGCTCCCCAGCAAAAGCCCTGTTTGCTTGCTGTAGAAAGATGTAACATGCAGAGTAACTGCTTGAACAGCAAGCTCCTTTTCAGTTTCAACGTCTTCAGCCCTAACCAAAGGGGACTCTGCTTGAGTGATAAAAGTAGATCCAGGTTTCATAGCTGGAGAGAGTCCAGGACATTCAAGAGTAAAGCAGACGGTTGTGCAGAATTATTTATGGCAGATTTTGTGATGCCTGTGTAGTACTCTGATTTAATAGGGGAAAAAATGAAATCTGAAGCAGAGAGAATTCAATTTCCAAATTTTACTAGGTGAACATGCAGGTTTTACATCAGGGTACTATCGCTGCCCCCAGCTTCTTTTCATGGTTTTCGTAGTTTGCCAAAGTAAATTTGTCTTTAAACAGACTTGTGAAAATACTGTACTGGGTCCTCCAAACAGATTGTAAGACAACATTTTTGAAGTCTGCACAGTGGACCTATTCCACTGTTACACATACAATGGACAATACTCCTATCTATGATACACTCCCATGAGCAAATGCATGTTTTAATGGATATTATCCCTCCAAAAGAAGTGGAAAAAAAGATAGAGCCCTAAAATTGCATCACAGAATGCTTTTCTCTCTGTTCATAAAAACATCTTATTGTCATGTGAGAGGGAACATAGGCTATTTAAACATTTCAAAGCATTGTCAATTTGCAAGGAAAAATAAAAACATGCCCAATTTAATTTTTAATAGATGTAACTTTTAAAGTAAATCACAGCTATTTTCCCATATTTCATCTCTACAGGTAATATTGATAATATAAGAAAGATATATGATTGAAAAATAGGAAAAATAAATCTTATTCTGTCAAAAAATAATTATAAAATGTACAGAATTCAATAAATACCAGTATCAAATTTTATTCTATATCAGATTTTAACATCAAAATACATTATTGTTATTAAAAGTATTTCACGTACATCATCTTTTT
>NW_006922037.1:528981-546790 GCF_000298275.1 Orycteropus afer afer | reverse complement strand
TACATCAAGTATTTAAAAAATAACAAAAACTTATTGATCACTTACTTTGTGAAGGTCAGTGGTTCAAACCCACCATCTGCTCCATGGAAGGAAGATGGGGCAATTTACTTCCATAAAGTTTTA
This sequence comes from Orycteropus afer afer, assembly GCF_000298275.1. NCBI lineage: Eukaryota > Metazoa > Chordata > Mammalia > Tubulidentata > Orycteropodidae > Orycteropus > Orycteropus afer. The sequence goes on along the minus strand of NW_006922037.1, from coordinate 546,667 downwards.
TAGCCTTGGAAACCCAATGGGGGTCACTATGAATCAGAATTGACTCTATGGCAGTGGGTTTGGTGTTTTGGTTTTATTATGTACTAGGACCTATTAGTGCCTAAGGCATTTGGCTGCTAACCAGAAGGTTGGCGGTTCAAACCCACCAGCCACTCTGTGGAAGGAAGACTGGGCAATCTACTTCTGTAAAGATTTACCATTTCAGAAGCCAAAGGGGGGTCACTATGAGTCAGAATCGACTCAATGGCAGTGAGTTTGGGTTTTTTGGAGTAAGCCCTATGCTAGAGAATAAGATACTCTGGCTAACAAATCTGAGATGGTCCCTGTCTTCATGGAGCTTTCAGTCTAATGGGAGAGACAGACATTAAATATATAATCACATGAATAAATACAAATATATCTATAACTATGGACTCTGATGAGTCTTGTTCAGGAAAACATTGAAAGCAAATAACTGGAAGGCCAATTTCGACTGGCAGATCTACGAAGGCCTCTGTAAGGGAACTTTAAGCTGAAACATGAGGAACTGCTAGGATTTCATCATTGGAAGAGTGACAAGGGTATTCCAAGTCACAGGAAGAGCAAATGTAAAGGCCCTGGGAATGCAGCCTCACCCAAGGTAGAATCATATCCAATCTACATATGTGAAAACTTAGTCCAAAGAAATGCTTCCCTAACACATTTTTTTAAAAAAATAAGTGTAGCATTATTGACTTAGCATTGAGAAAAACCAAAATTAAATTCACTGCTATCAAGTCAGTTGCAACTCATAGCGACCCCCATTGGGTTTCTGAGGCTGTAAATTTTTACAGAAGTAGATTGTCCCATCTTCCTTCCGTGAAACAGCTAGTGGGTTTGAGCTGCTGACCTTCTGCTTAGCAGCTAAATGGCTTACTCACTACACAACCAGAGCTCTTTAGCACTGGTAATGTTGTACTTTTTTTATTCATTCAGCAAGCAATTATTAGGCTCCTAGTGGGAGCTCTGGGAGCTCTGGTGGTGTACTGCTTAAGGCATCTGACTGCTAACCAGAAGGCTGGGGATTCAAAACCACCAGCCACTCCTCAGAAGGAAGATTGGGCAATCTACTTCCATAGAGATACTGCCTCGGAAATCCAAGAAGGGGTCGCTATGAGTCGGAATTGACTCGATAGCAGTGAGTTGTTTTTTTTTTTTTTGGTTTAGTGTATCAAGCAATGATGCCAAAATGAGAATGATCCAAGAAGACAGAGACACTGTCTTCAAGGCTTATAGTCTAATGTCTGAGTAGTTTGTTATTGGTGTTGCCATTGCATTTGATGGTGGTGATGATTTTCAGTTGATTCTTTAACTCTCTTTCCCAGTCCTCTTGAGACTGATAATATATTTGTATATGGCAAGAGTGCTTACATGACCCCAAGCTTCATTAACTTGAAGCTCTGAGCAACTGAGCCAAGTAGAACCAAATGCAAACAGTATATGTATATACAGGACATTGCCATGTGTAAGCTGAGTCAGGATATCTTCAATCCCTCTCCCATATAAATCATCCATAATAGTGGCTTGAAGAAAAAATCATTTCAGCTAAATCAAATATTTGATTAATGGAACATGTACAAGTGAAACTGTAGTCTTGTTATATAAATGCTACTAAGGTATTAAATTTGATTATGGAGGAACTATTTTTTTCCATTTGAATGGCATTATTCCAATGGAAAATCATATAAGAAAGAATAATCCAGTCTGAGTAAGTTTTCTTAAATTATTTTAAAGGTTCTCCAAATATGTAAAGATAACAATATGTGAACTTTTGAAAATGTAGAGTAGCCTTGGAAAGTTTAATAAGTGATGAGGAGCAACAAAAATGAGTTTAGTTACCATGAAGATAATGAAAAACAGTGTTGTCATTAGCATGACATCACTCTCTGATTCTACCTTCTCCTTCAGAGTGCTTCACAGCCAACTTCCTTCTTTGGTCTTTTTAATTTTACTGTGGTAAAATATTTATAATAAGAAAATTGCCATTTTAACCATTAAGTGTACAATTCAGTGACATTAATTACATGCTGTAGACTATCTCTTTCCAAGAGATTTTCATCACCCCAAACAGAAATTCAATACTCTTTAAGCAATAATCCCTCATTCTTCCCTTCCCCGAGCCCCTGGTAATCATTAATAAACTTTGATTTCTATGCATTTGCATATTCTAGATATTTCACACAAGTGAGATCATACAATAATTGTTCTTTTATGTCTGGCTTAGCATAGTATTTCTGGCACAGGTATCCTCCTTTGAAAAAAAGTTTCCCTTAAAAAGCAGGCTGAAGTATAAAAACCAAGTTGTGGAGAGCAAAGGCGAATGTATATGATTACAGTAAACATTCTACTTGCCTGGCCTTTCTGTGTCTAATGGCAATATTTGTATGCCAGAAATCCTAGCCAAAGTCATAGAAGAGTGAGGTAGGGCGGAGAACAGAGGGAGGAACCAGAGGAGCAAAGGGAAGACATGTAATGTGTAATTAAAAACCAAAACCAAGAGCTGGACCTGAATGACCATCTGGACAAGGACGCAGCTTGCTCTTTAAAGCAGACCATGGCTGAACCATCATGGTCAACATGTGCCTCAGACCTTGCAGCCTCTTTATTTTGCACACCCCAGATGTGCCCCACTGATATACCTCCTAGGAGTGTTCACAAGTCACTCATAGCAATTGGCTTGTTTGCCTTAAGTGCAAGAAATCTCAAGGCTAGGACTCCATCCCCTTGTTATTGTTGTTGTTGTTATGTGCCATCTAGTCAGACCCGACTCATAGCGACCCCTCCTTGGGTTTCTGAGGCAATATCACTACAGAAGTAGATTATCCAACCTTCCTTCCAAGGAGTGGCTGGTGGGTTTGAACCGCCAGCCTTCTGGTTAGCAGTCAGGTGCCTTAGGTGCTACGCTACCAGAGCTCCTAAAGGTGATTCCAAAAGGCTCTTGTGATTGGCTACTACCCTACAATCACATCTGAACAGAGGGATTTCTCCCCTTTATCCTTGGAACCCTATACTTTCCATAACTACTACTTTCTGTGCTGGAAAAACAATTTTGGATTTTAACTTCTGAGAAGTACACATGTAAAAAAGATATACCTCTGGATTATTTTACCTATATTTTTACTAAATTGTACCCTATTTTTTTTTTTCTCTCAGAACACCTGCATATAGGGTAATATTATTGTTGTCATTTGTGTTGGCCTGTATTCAATTCTCTGTGTTGTTACCTTATTTTTCCCCCCTTTTGCCATACTTACCAAGTTCCAAATTCCTTAATGAAAGTCTTTGCAAAAGAAAGGCCTACCACAGTTTTAAGAAGGGAAGACAAAAATATCCAGTTTTACCCACAAACTCTATGTCCTTTTGGGAAATTGAAAAAAAAAAATAAACTGTACAGTAAATTATTTTTAGTGACAGGTTCTTTTTCATTATATTGTTACTCAGTAGTTTTCCTTATGTATTTGACAGTATCCTTAATTGTTTTATGAATTGATCTTCCTAATTTAGCAGAGAAACCATTAGGCAAGTTGGTGTTAGCAAATATAGCCACTGTATACCAAAAAAGGAGCTCTGGTGGTGTAGTGCGTAAGACATTTGACTGCTAACCAGAAGGCTGGTGGTTCAAATCCACCAGCCACTGCTAGGGAGGAAAGTTGGGAAATCCTTGGGCTCAGAAACCCAAGGAGGGGCCGCTATGAGTCAAATCCAACTCAACGGATTGAGTTTGGTTTTTAGTTTTGGTTGACCAAGGAAAACTCACTGCTACCAAGCCAATTCCGACTCATAGCAAACCCTCAATGGGTTTCCAAGGCTGTAAATCATTACAGAAGCAGACTGGCTCATCTTTCGTCTGTGGGTTCTAACCTTTTGGTTAGCAGCCAAATTCCACTACATCACCAGAGCTCCTTACAGCCATTGCATACTCACTGCTGTTGAGTGATTGCGACTCACTGCGACCCCTCCTTGGGTTTCCGAGGCAGTATCACTATGGAAGTAGATTGCCCAATCTTTCCTCCCAGGAGTGGCTGGTGGGTTTGAACCAGACTTCTGGTTAGCAGTCAAATGCCTTAGGCACTACACCACCAGAGCTCCTCCAGCCATTGCGCAGTGGTAATAAAATTGAACAACACCTGATAATGTATTTAGAGGAAGAATACTCTTGAGTTTTTATGGTTAAATTGCTCTTCTGATCTTCAAGCTTTCTTCTAATTTTAATCTTCATTTTCCTCAGTCTCAAGTGACCAGCTTTACTTTTGGAATTTTCCTGCTTGTTTTTTGAGTCTTGCTTTACTTTTTCCTGCTATCACTTCTGTATACTATATATACGTAAATTAACTCACATAGTTGTGTAACAAATATTTCTATAATGCCAATTATTTACAGGAAAAGGAGCCCCCTGCTGGCACAATGGCTACAAGTTCAATTGCTAATTGAAATGTCAAGGGCTCAAACCTACCAGTGTCTCCACGAGAAAAGAAATGGCATTCTGCTTCCATAAACACTACAGCCTAGGAAGATCTATGGAGCAGTTCTACTCTGTCACATGGAGTTGCTATGAGTCAGAATCTACTTGATAGCACCTAACAACAACAAATGTTGAAAGTGCTATATAGTCTTTCTGTGAGTAGGTGAGGATTTCATAATCTTGATATTTACTCCCACAGAATTTACAATGGAGAGATTTACAATAGAGAGATTCACTGTAATCACAAGCAAGGTAGCATGTGAAAAGTACCTGCAAAAGTGTGTGTGCAAATCAGTGTGAGTATAGAAGCAGCAGCTATTACTACTTGAGACTTAAAACCAAACCAAAACCTGTTGCTGTCTAGTCAATTCTTCTTCATAGCAACTCTATAATGCAGAGTAGAACTGCCCATTGGGTTTCCAAAGCCGTTTTCTTTACAGAAAGGAGCTCTGGTGGTGCAGGCATAAGGCATTTGACTAACCAGAAGGTCAACGGTTCAAACCCACCAGCTGCTCTGCAGGCGGAAGATGAGGCAGTCAACATCCATAAAGATTTACAGTCTTGGAAGCCCTGTGGGCCATTATGAGTCAGAATTGACTCAGTGGCAATAGGTTATATTTACGGAAGCAGATTGCCACATCTTTCTCTCAGGGAGTGGCTGGTGGGTTCTGATCTTTCAGTTAGCAGCCAAGCACTTAACCACTGTGCCATCAGGGTTCCTCATTTGCTTCTTAGGTTGGTGAAATAATTAAATATTAACATGCCAAATTAGATCATGTTGTTGTTGTTATGTGCCATCAAGTCGGACCCGACTCATAATGACGCCTTTACCACCACTGGAGAAAGATAATCTTATTAAGCTTCTTCCTCAAAAAGTTTAAAACTCTTACACAATAAAAGCTAGTAAAAACAACAATAATGAAAATAAAACAATAAAGAAAATTATTTCCAATAAAATAAGTGCTCATATCTATGATACATAACATATTCAAAAATATAAGAACATTATAATGATATGGCAAAATAAATGTCCAAAGGGAAAAATAGTTAAAAAAATATTTTTTTTTTTTATGTTAGTAGAAGGCTTTCTGGAGGAGCTGACATTTCAGCTTTACCTTGAAGGATAAAAAGAATTTTCTTTCTTGTTCTTAAGTGCCGTCAAATTGTTTTTCAATTCATAGAGACCCAATGGAACAGAGTGACACTGCCCCATAGGGTTTTCTAGGCTGTAACCTTGGCAGGATGAACCCTGGTGGTGCAGTGGTTAAGCACTCAGCTGTTAACTGACAGGATGGTAGTTTGAATCTTCTAGGCACTCCATGGAAGAAAGATAAAGTTTACAGCCTTGGAAACCCTATAGGACAGAGTAGAAATCTCTCCTATAGGGTTGCTACAGGGTCACTATAAGTCAGAATCAATTCATTAGCAGAGGGTTTTGTATGGTTTGGGGGATCTTTACAGGAGCCAGTCTCTGGGTTTTTTCTCCCACAGAATGGCTGATGGGTTCGAACCACCAATCTTCCAGTGAGCAGCCGAGCACTTAGCCTTTGTACCACCAGTCAGAAATGAAAAGCAGAGATGGAATAAACAAAAATTCAGTGGTTGTGAGGACTAGTATTTGGAATGTGTCAGGCATTTCAAATGGGCAGCAGCATGGTCTTCTGTTATCTGGGAAAACAGAATGGGAGACAGGGCTGGCACCAGATCAGTAAGCTCCTTGAATGCCAAGCAGAGGAATGTGGCTTTTGTATTTCAGTCCCTCTCTCTCAGTATTGTCTATAAATCTGTTAACAGCCCTTCACCTTATTGTCTGGCTCTGGTATAATTATTTTATCTGTGGAGCATGATGTCATGGAAATAGTAGTGAACCAGGAATAAAGGGTTTTGGATTTATATATTACACTTGGGTTTAATATATGAATATTACAACCATAATTCAAACCTTGGTGATTAAATTGTTAAGTGTCTCTGTGTCAAAAAGGCTACAGAAGACAGTTCATCTTTTGCCATAATTCTCTATAGTATTGTGCTTTGCACATAGTAGGTATTCAATAAGTATTTGTTGAATCTAATTCTGACATGATCTTAGAAATGTAGATTAAAAAAGGACAAGGGCAGCAGTCTTGAAGGTGGTGAATAACTCTATCTTCCCAGTTGAGTTCAGTGATCTGCTGTGAGCTTAGTAGAGAAGGCCCCAGAATTAGAATCTAAATAATGATAAGGATTTATTTTTCCCAGAATTTAATTACTAACATTTTCAAACACAGAAAAGTTGAGACTTGTACAGTAGACATCCATATACTTATAACCTACAATGAATATGATTTATTAATCTTCTATTTTCTGTCAGACTCTGAACTAGACACTGAAAACCCCACACTCCACCACCCACAAACCCAGTCATGGTGAGTGTTACTCTTACCATTTAACATTGTTGTAGTTGCTGTTGTTAGGTGCTGTTGAATTGGTTCTGATTATAATGACCCTATGGACAGTAGATTGAAACACTGCCCAGTCCTGCGTCATCCTCACAATCATTGCTATCTTTGAGCCCATTGTTGCAGCCACTCTCTCAATCCATCTGATTGAGGGCTTTCCTCTTTTTCATTGACCCTCTACTTTACCAAGCAAGATGTCCTTCTCCAGGGACCGGTGCCTGCTGATAATGTGTCCAAAGTATGTGACACGAATTCTCACCATCCTTACTTCTAAGGAACATTCTGGGTATACTTCTTTCAAGACATATTTTTTCATTATTCTGGTAGTTTATGGTATAATCAATATTCTTTGCCAACATCAAAGTTTAAATGCATCAATTCTCTTTGGTCTTCCTTATTCATTATCCAGCTTTAGTATACATACAAGGCAACTCAGAATATCACGGACTGGGTCAGGTGCACATCAAGGTCATTCCCAGCCTAGTCACCATACTATTGTCCACTTCAGGATGGAAAATACTTGTCCCTTTCAGCTCATTAATCACTAAAATATTGATCTTTATGCATTTAATTTCATTTTTGACAACTTCCAATCCACCAGCCACTCCTCGGAAGGAAGGCTGGGCAATCTACTTCTGCAGTGATACCGCCTTGGAAACCCAAGGAGAGGTCACTATGAGTCGGATCCAACTTGATGGCAGTGAGTTTGGTTGGTTTCTGGTCCAATTTTCCTAGATTAATATCTCATACATTCCATGTTATGATTATTAATGGATGTTTTCAGCTTTTCTTCTCATTTTGAATTGTGTGACTTCAACTAATGAAAGTTCCAGAAGCTTTATTCCATCCACATCATTAAGGTCAATCCTACTTTGAGGAGGCAGCTCTTCTCCAGTTCCTTCCAACCTAAGGGGCTAATCTTCCGACACCGTATGAGACAATATTCTGCTGCTGTACATGTGGTAGGAGATCTGGTGGCTCTGTGGTTAAAGCATTGGGCTGCTAACCAAAAGGTCAGCAGTTCAAACTGACAAGCTACTCTGTGAGAGAAAGATGAGACAGTTTGCTTCCATAAAGATTTACAGCTTTGGAAATCCTGTGGGGCAGTTCAACTCTGTCCTATAGGGTCTCTATGAGTCAGAATCAACTAGATGGCAGTGGGCTTGTTGTTGTTGTTGTTTTGTTTGTTTTTGGTATACATAAGGTTTTCACTGGCCAATTTTTTCCGAAGTAGATTGCCAGTTTCTTCTTCCCAGTCTGTCTTATTCTGGAAGCTCTGCTGAAACCCGTCTACTATGGGTGACTCTGCTGGTATTTGCAATACCAGTGGCATAGTTTCCGGCATCACAACACACAAGCCACCACAGGAGGACACATTGGCACATGGGTGGTGGTCATTTAACATTAAGATTTTTAAAAAGACAAGGCTCTGAGAGTTTCAGCAGTTTATTTCCTGAAAATCCCCTTGGTAATAAGTGGAATAGCTAGGGTTTGAACTGTCTGACTATAAAATCTGGGCTCATGTGAGCAGCCTCTAGAATTCCTCTCTACTACTCACTGGGGTCCCAGATGTTAACATAGTACCTGCCATGAGAAAACCCTGAAATAAGCATTGTGGGAAATAGGTAGAGATATAAGAGGAGGGCCTGAGTGCTTACACAGCTAGAGATAAATTGAATTTGTTAAGTTCTTTCCATATGTAACATGCAGCACTAGATACTTTGGGGGAAGCAGAAGACATTGGGACAAAGAATTAAAAGACTGTTTTCTGCCTTTAAGCAATCTATTAAATTACCTAAGAGCAGAAACCATGATAGAGTACAAATAGAGAAAGAGAGAGAGAGAGAGAGAGAGGTAGATTGATAGATAATTTTTCATACATGCTCAGATTTTTTCTAGAATAGTTACTGTTTGTTGTTACTCATAAATAATGTTTACAAAATAAATTATTCTAATCATGAATACTATATGAACACAGAGAAAGATAAGAACACTGTGGAGGGAGTGATGATGTTGTTGTTGTTATGTGCCGTCGAGTCAGACCCGACTCATAGCAACCTCTCCTTGGGTTTCCAAGGCAGTATCACTACGGAAGTAGATTGCCCCATCTTCCTTCCAAGGAGTGGCTGGTGGGTTTGAACCGTCAACCTCCTGGTTAGCAGTCAAGTGCCTTAGGCACTACACAGAAGAGTGACTTGAGCAGGGGCTTGAAGCATAAGTAAAGTGTGGATAACAGGAGAGAACACTTCCACGAGAATGGTGGGTTAGAGTGATAAAAGGCATGGGTGTCACATGCCTTCTCTGTGTTTACTCTGTTCTCATCACCCTCAAAGACATTCCCTTATTTCTTTTCATGTTCCCAAAGTCTCTGCACATCTCAGTGTCTTCTTTAATTTTCATTTCTTCCATGAAACCCCTGCACCAAGTACTGAAACCAGCAGTAGCCTCTCCCTCTGAACTCCCATGGCCCTTTACTCTGCAAAGAGGTAGTGTAGCCTAATAGTTATGAACACAGACTGTCCAGGTTCAGATCTTGGCCCAGCCCCTCTCTGTAAGTGATCTTGGGCAAGTTCTTTACTTCTCTGTGCCTCAGTTTTCTCCTCTGTTAAAGGGGGACATATCAGTCAGTATTCCCTTGCAGAGAATAGACTTTTCTCCTGCTAATTAAACTAAAAGTGATTAATTGCAGATTATTAAATAACTTTCAGAAAAGTTGAATTGCCAAAGAAAAAGACCAGAAGTTTCAGAAAGGACTCCTATGCTATTCTGCAGAAACAAATCATCGCAGCGGCTGCCGCCTTTTCTACAACCAGGAAGTTGCCTGATGAATGGAAAAGCCACTCCAAGGATTGCAAGGATCATGCCCATGTTCTCTGATCTAGCCAATAAATGCCTGCCCCATGCCTGCCTCTTGATACCCACAAAGCTAGCAAATGGGGAGCATTGTTGTAGACGAAACACATTCCACCGTGGCCATCTTTTACAAGCAGAGAGTAAAGTGTGGGCTCTGCCTCACTTCTACCTTCAGATCTCATAGGACTGCCTCTGAGTGGCCAAATCTAAATTATATCCAGTAGCCTGGGTGCCAAGGAGTTTGGGAATTGTGCATTTCATTTTCTGGCTTCTGCATTTCAGGAAGGACCTTTAGAAGATGGTTGGGATGAATGTTGCCTGTTAATCTACCATAACACCCATACGACAATAATGAAAGTACCTGCTTCGTAGTGTTGTTGTGAGGATTACATGAAATAATAAAGTACCTCAAGTAGTGTCTAGCACATAAGAAAGTCTCAATAAATAAACTCTCAATAAAGGTAGCTATTTTCATTGGTGACTCAGGAGAAAGGTGAATGACCTTGATTAGCTCCAAACAACATAGCCTCAAATTGCCCACTTGATAATTGGTAACTGGGAGTCCCTGTGTGGCACAAATGGTTAATTACATGCTCGGTTGGCAGCTTGAGTCCACCCAGAGGACCTGAGAAGAAAGGCACAGCCATTGAAACCTTCGGAACACGATTCTACTCTGACACGTGGGGCCACACCATGAGTCAGAAGTGACTTGATGGCAACTGGTTTGTTTTTTTAAATAAGTAGCCAAATAACTCATTTATCATATAAGAGCATCAGTTTCTTCGTCTATAAATTGGGGCTAATAATCCCTCTCTACCTTATAGAGCCTCTGCTCGTATCACATTAGATCATGTGTGAAGTGTGCTTTGGAAATAGTAGGCACTAGTTGCTTTGGTGAATTGGAAAGTAACAAACTTGTGCTCAAATTCCAGCTCTGCTCCTGAGAATAGCAGTCTCCTTCTTGCAGTTTTTATCTCATTCATCCTCATACTTTTTTTTTTCCTCCTTTAATTTTCAGAATTAGCCAGGAAAAGCAAACAACTGTACCACATCCGCATCTATGAGGGAAGTAAAACTCAGGAGCTGCTGGGTCCACCTTTCTAAGGAGAGGGAGGGGATTAGGCCTTTCCCAGCTCTTCAAAGCTCCTGACCCCTGAGTTCTTTCCAGGGGACCCTCTGTCCTCTGTGTGCCAGTTACTTCAACTGGAGGCTCGTGCCAAGGGCTCAACCTCGAGGAAGAGACAGGTGGCTCCTGAGCAAAAACTGTAACGCATTCTCCCCAGGGAGAGAAATTCCGCAAGTTTAGCTCACTCTTTCCTGCCATAAAGCACATTGAATGTTAACAGCTTGCTCCTGTCCAAGCTGGTGTTTTTTAAATTAAGTATTGTTAAATCCATACCATTTGGAATGATGCTTCAGACAGCTCTGACACTCTCTCTCTCTTGCTTCTGCTTTCATTTCACCTAATATATTGTACGTGGAGCTGGTAACCAGGATTACTGCTGCTTTGGCTTCTGCTGTTACTACTGCTCAGACACTTGCAGGTGGCTTTAATTTAGATACCTGAAGAGGAAAAAAAGGAACTCAGCCAATGCCCTGCTCAGATGCTATTCGGATCCTTTCCCAGGCTGCCACTAGTGTGAATCTTGATTACCTTGGGTTTTATTTTCTTTCTCTTCAGCATTGAAAGGGGTTTTAGCAATGATAAAGTTAGGAGACAGACAAGCTGTGGACTAAAGTGAGATACTTCTCCTTATCCCATAACAAGTTGCCATCAAGTTGACTAAGACTCATGGCCACCGCATATGTCAGAATAGAATTGTGCTCCATAGGGTTTTCAATGACTGATTTTTCAGAAGTAGAATACCAAGCCTTTCTTCTGAAGCAACTCTGGTTGGACTCAAACCTCAACTTTTTGGTTAACACTTGAGCATGCTGATCATTGGCCCTACCCATGAACTTACTCCATAGGTAGCATATACCAACTGTAAAACCTGGATACTGTACTTTTTGCTTCTTGCCTTTGCTCTAAATGTCCCCTCCAACCTGTATAAAAGCAAAAACAAACACAATCACTGCCGTGGAGTTGGATCCGACTCACAGCGACCCCTCCTTGGGTTTCCAAGGTGGTATCACTATGGAAGTAGATTGCCCAACCTTCCTTCCGAGGAGTGGCTGGTGGATTTGAACCACCAGCCTTCTCATTAGCAGTCAAATGCCTTAGCCACTACACCACCAAAGTTCTTCCAACCTATATAACATCACTGTCAACCAGTATTTGAGAGTGTATGTAGATGAGAATGGATTTAGTCATATGATACTTCATATGCTTCAAGGGCCAGTTTAAGTTAGTGGGACCTCAGGCAAGTCACTTAACTTCTCTAAATTTCAGTCCCACATATATAAAATGGGATTAATATTTTACCAGCTTCACAGAGTAGTAATAAAGGCCTAATGAGCTTCTGGTGTAAAATTGTTTAGCCAGCATTGAAGAGACCACATAAAAATTGGGAATTATCAGACTTAGCTCCTTCCAGAAACGTTCCCCAGTCACTCTACCCTCCTTGATTTTGTTCTCCTTTACATGGAGTTGTAGTAAAGTTGGAGTCTGCCCTGCACCCTGTAACGCTTGACTGTGCACTCACTTTTCCTAGTTTCTGGGCATCCCAAACAGGAAAGGAAATGCTACAATCAAACAGACCAAAGCATGGGACATAGTGGGCATCCTTCAGGGATTCAACAGATGGTTGAGGGGTTGACTTCGAAACACTGTAGTGTTCTCCCTCTTCACTGAAGTGACCATCAGCTTGGTGCACACTAATGGATACCTCAGAATTCCAACCTATGACTCAAAATATTTAGACTGTATTTCTTTCCAAAGGCAAAAGGAATCTATACTAGTGTAAGTGACCACCAGTTATTTTCTGATCATGCCATTTTTTCCCTGTTTTTTGCAAATAGTATCTTATTATTAGCATGATTGCTACTTTTTCTTCTCCCACTATCTGTTCTTCCCTTTGAACCTGTCTAATGAGTAGTATTTATATATAGAAGGGGGGGAGGCAGACTAGGTAATATATTACATTTTACAGAACTCGTTGGAAGTCTTTAGCTAATGACTATGTTAGAAGAGAAAACCCTGTAGCAGAAAGCTCAAATGCATAAAAGGGTTATATAATAATAGCTCTATGAATGAAAGTCTATTTCAATCAGTCAATTTTTTTTTTAATGTGATGAGGATTTCAGATAATACCAGTCAAGCATTTTTACATTTACCCATGAATACTCTTTAGCTTAAGAGCATTAGCTAGTTTTTTGAAAGATTTGTAAAACTAATCTGTCTGAAAGGGAAAAAGCATATTTCAAGAAAAGGGCCTCTTTGTTATGGGTTTACTATCCATTTTCCCAAGTCCACATATTTAGTACTGAAGAGAAGGATGTCTCCATATATGCCCTGGCTTTTCTAACAGGTTGAAAATGGGATTTTTGAAAGACTCTCTGTCTTTAATTGATATACCATATGAAGTAGGTAATCTCAAGTTGAACAACCTGCTTTTCTTCACCTTTTTGAAAAGCAACACTGCAGGTATGTCTATGGGCAGACCTGCCTGTATTCACATGCCTAATATGGCTCTATCAGGTTTTCCATATCTGTGTATTTTGTACCTCTTGTCAGTATTCTTTTTTTAACAATGAAAGGAAAGAACATTAGTTCTAAATTTCTTCTCCCTCTACCGTGTATATTTTTGAGGCTATCAAGAGATCTGTAAATGAAAAGTTTCCTGGTAACACACCTAGGGAAATGTCAGGCCAACTTGGCCATTTCATCCTTTCAAAAATTCAGTGATTTCCTTAGCAGATAAGGGGAAAGACGTCCTTGTTTGACACTTGACACTTCTCGTTTAAACTGTAATAAAATCCTCTTGTGGTAGAGTCAAGTCCTGCTTGGTGGTGGATTAACCAGAGTCAGAAGTTTCCTGACCTTCTCTTTGTTGGTGCTGGCTCTGCCGTCATTTCACTGCTCATTAGCACTTCCTCCAGGGATGGACTGAGCTGCTAAGGTCATCCTGTCCAACCCTCTTGCAAGAGTGGAAGCAAAAAGAAACCCAGTCTAGCCTTTTCTGCTGCATTACAGCAGCTCCAGTGAAGGACATGGATGAGGAGAAGGCTGAAACTGTTAAAAGAAGGTGTTGGGATTAACTGTGGATTTAATTCATCCTTTCTTTCCCTCCTCCTGCTAAGGCAGATAGTTGAGAGTTGGCAGTAAGTCAAAATCAGCCTCCTCCTCAACCCTAATTCTCAACCCCACTTATCCTGGAGTCTTTGTTAACAGCTACTTTTTAAACTAGGGGATCTCTAGTTCTAATTACGCTTTTAGAGTTAGGAGACCCTGGATGTTTTAAATTGTCAGTGTACAAAGAAACAACTTGCTTTATTTTATTTTTTCCAGATCAGGCCATTAATACACGAAATAACATATGCCACTGTTTAGGTTTAGTGAAGAACTTTCAAAAGCTTATACAGACTCCCTTCGCCAAGTCAAGGGGGAAAATAAAGAGGAACTTTATGGAAGAAGCATAAAGCAGTTGTACAGACGCGTTTAAAGGGCACATTAAGTCAGTTTTTGTCTATGGTTCTTTCCCTTTACAGCATATGTAATATATTGACAGGGATTAAGTTTCTCTCCTGAATGGAACAATACAGAGTCACAGGGAGCTACTGTACTTTACAAAGCAGGCATCAGCACAGGCAAATGGCAAACAGAAACGCATCTCACAAAGAACTAACCAGGTTAGTTAAAAGCACAGGCAAGGTTTGGCTGCATCTTCCGCAATTCCACATCTTTTGCACTTCTCTTCTGGCTCTGCCACACGCTCGCTCTCCTTTCTTTTTCCTCCTTTCCCGTTTTGCTCTCTCGCTGTTACACTTTCTCTGTCCCCCTGGCTTTGTTATTCAGCATGTCTGATTAGCAGGAGCCTGATTGGCTGGCTGCCTGCTCCAAGAGAGATTCCATTCAGCTTACCCCCCACCCATCCACCCACCCACCCCTCCGCCAGGAAATGTGAGTGGGGCTGATGGAAGCTGATAGGCAGGACCGGAGTGTTAGCACCAGGACTGGATGTGACAGCAGGCAGAGGAGCACTTAGCAGCTTATTCAGTGTCCGATTCGGATTCCGGCAAGGATCCAAGTATGGAATGCTGCCGTCGGGCAACTCCTGGCACACCGCTCCTCTTTCTGGCTTTCCTGCTTCTGGTAAATGCTTTTTCATTTCAATACTTTGTGATGCTGGGTGCTGGTAGGGTGTTGTGTGCGTATGTATGTGTGTGTACGTGTGAATGTATGTATGTATCTTTATCTTAAAACTTAAGGTAAAATAATTTATATGATTAAGGAAGGAAAAAAAGAGAGAAAGAAAGAAAAAAAAAAAAAAAACACCTCCTTCCATATCTTTAACCCTAACTTCCCAAGGAAAATAAAGTCTGAGATTTTCTGCAATTAGTTACAGGTATATAATCTTACTGAGACGTGTACTTTGGAATATAGTGCATAGACTTTGTGGGCTAAGGACTGTGTACATGGTGGTGTGTGTGCTTGGAAATTGGAGAACAGACGTCCTGAAATCAAACTGTGTCCCTGGAATTTTTTTTAAAAACAGGCTGTGAAGGGCTTTACCCCATTGCTTTTGTGATTAGTTTCCCCCTCTAAAGACATTTACACAAGCTCTGATGACACAGTAATTAAGCACTTGGCTGCTAGCTGAAGGTCGTAGTTCAAACCCACCAGCAGCCCCATAGGTGAAAGAAGTGGCAGTTTGCTTCCATAAAGATTACAGCCTTGGAAACGCTATGGGGCTGTTCTACTCTGTCTTATAGGATCACTATGAGTCAGAATTGACTCAAGAGCAATGGCTTAGGTTTATTGGGCTTTTTTTTTTTTTTTTTTAATGTTACATGGACTAAGGAATCAGGTAAAGATGGAATGAATACTTCTTTGCAGCCAATCCAGATTATAGTTCAAAATTATTGCAAGTCATCTGTGGATGCAAGTTAATGCTCATATTTATGAATTGAAGCAGATTATGGTCTTTGATCTTAGATCTACTTTTGAAAAAGAAAGAAAAAAAAAAAGATGATTTTTTAGTACAACTGCTTCGTCCAGTCACAGTGATAAGATGCTCTGCTCTTGAACATCATCACGCACTGCATGTTTGACTCAAAATAAATGTTCTGTTGTGACTCAGACTTGTATGGATAGAAAATGAACATTTACTGTCCAAAAAAAAAAAAATTATACTTAAAATATTTATAGCAAGACACTTTTTTTTTTTTTTTAAACCAGAGTGCTCTGGGCCAGCAACTTAGTAAACCTTACCTAGAGGTTTGGATTGAAAACTTGCACATAATGATTCCAAACAAACGTGAACGTAGCTGTCCCTGTCACACTTACAACATGCCAGAACTTCCTCAGAAGGTAGTAAGGCAAGAATGTTACAAGGTGAAAATGCAGCGAAAATATAGGTTGCATTGATTCGTTGATGGGGAAGGAATGTTTTGTTCTAGATTCTAACAAATTTGATGTGCATAAGAATTTTGAAGACAGGAAGCAAGCCATTTGGTGCACACTAAAAAAACTCCAGGAGGGGTTTAAATCACAGACAATGATTAAATATTTTATGCATTCCTACTTTTTAATAATTTGTATCAATGTAGCCAAAAAATCATAATGATGCCTTGCAAATACTATAAATATGGAATTATAATACATTTTCAGTTTTTCATGGGATTATAAACACAAAGTGAATTTCAACTCTAAGTTTTCACTGTGCTGAGGGATATAAAAAGCAGAATGTTTAGGTGTACTTTATGACTTGTGGAGCAAGCAATTGGTGAAACGTGTCTCATTTTTTCCATATGGGATGTGTTACTTCTGTACATCATTAGTTTGTCTCATCTTTCCTTCTCATTGATTTTTAAAAAGTGTGTTATTTTCACATTATGTTGCATCATAAAGCAAATTACCAGTACATACTAGTTTATTTGATATTTTTATATGGAAATATGATCTCATTATACTTGAGTAAATCTTTCCCATTTGGGAATAGATTGTTTTGCTTCTCATTTGGTAAATGCATTATATCCATTTTTGATATCCAGATATTCATCTATGCATTTAAGTATATAAAATTAGGCTCTTATAGCACAGTGCCTAAGGCACTTGACTGCTAACCAGAAGACTAGCGATTCAAACCCACCAGCTGTTCCTCAGAAGGAAGGTCAGGCAATCTCCTCCCATAGTGATACCACCTTGGAAGCCCAAGGAGGGGTTGCCATGAGTCGGGTCCAACTCCACGGCACATAACAACAACATGGGAAAAAAGAGTGATTGCTTATTTCAGAAGGACTTAAAACATACTCTTTAAATTTCAGTGATTGTATTATGAGGACAAAATGAAATGAAATCCAGGACAGTTTTATGTTTGCATTTCAATGAATTGGGAATCTGAGGATTACACTAGAAAATAAAGAGAAATGACTGCTGAGTGGCTAGGTACATCTCTTTGCAGAGTAGTAAGAGCAGTAATAATAGCTCCTATGTATCATGTGTCTGAATGTGCCAAACACTGGGCCAGTTGTTTGAAAATATTACAATAAGCCCTTACAATCACCTTGCAAATAAGGCATTTTAAAACCCTTCTACAGATAAACACACTTAATATTTGAACCCATCGGCCAAATAACAGAGAAAAAATACCTTGTTTGCTTAATACTACACTTGTGAAACAGTTAGCAATGATGGAAGCAATGGTTTAGGTTGATCTGTACTCTTTGTTGGAGATATTTAGGTTTCCTACATCATCTTGGGAGCTCTGGTACCATAGTGGCTAAGGCACTTGACTGCTAACCAGAAGGCTGG
>NW_006922037.1:506368-528871 GCF_000298275.1 Orycteropus afer afer | reverse complement strand
GGTTCAAACCCACCAGCCACTCCTCAGAAGGAAGGTTGGGCAATCTACTTCCGTAGCGATACCACCTCACAAACCCACGGAGAGGTCGCTGTGAGTCAGATCTGACTTAATGGCAGTGAGTTTTTTAGTTGAGTTAGCTTTTTAGCCAAAATTAAATTATTAGCTTAAGAGAGGGTAGCCTGTAGCCTGATCAGTAGTTGATGAGGAGTGTGGCATTGTCAGCTCAACCTTCAGTTTTGATAGAAAAATTGAATTGAGTGGCTTTTCTCCCTATAATTCTTTTTACACATTACAAGATTCTGTCTACTTTTAGAATTAATTTCAGCAATTTCTAAATGTTCCTTTAGCTTAATTGGAAAAAAACGTGCTTCTTTTCGTGGAAAACCCAATTTCTACTTCAAAATAGTCATTTCATTGACAGCTGAATCATAAATACCAGGACTTGGTTTTTGAGTATGTACAGATATCAAATGTGGTTCACCCGAAGTTTTATTATAGTTCTTGGCTCTTGGAATATGATTCCTAAGGGAATGAGGTCCCTGTGTCTTTTGTATCTGTTTTAGGTGAACACCCATGTTTTCATGCAGAATGCATACATTATAGGCTTCTGTTTTACTCTGGGCACAATAGGACAGTAGTCTTGACTGAGAGATTTTTTCTTGATGTGCAGTTCAAATTAAGCTGCATAACACAACTTTCCCAATCTTCCCACCCTCCTCCCCTTCTTCATTCTCCCTCCTTTGTCCCAGTTGTTTAGCTCAATAGAAACGTGGCAAAAACCATGACCGGCCATTGACATATGTGTCCACCCAAACTTAAAGTCAAGTCATTTCTTGTCAGAAAGACATTCAATCAAATTTGCATTGGCTTTTTGTTTCTTTTAAGTGGTTTTAAGCTCTTTTGCCTGCTATTGTAGGAGCTGCAAGAGTAACACTAGGAATTATAATAAAGTACATGTGTTTTTCTGTTGAATTTCTTTTTCTTCTCTGCACTAATTTATACATGGAAACTAGTCAAGCACAATAGCCCATTCCCTTCAGCCGCTCTGGCACTCTCCTTCACGATTATCTAAGTGGATATATCTTGGATGGCGAGAAGTACTATTAGCTTGTGGAATGAATGTTAAATCCCTTATTTACAGCAGATTGTGGCCTGCTCTAGTTTGTGTGTGTATGTATGTCTGTGTGTGTGTCTACACACATGCACAGCCACCTTTCTGTAACTGTTCACACTATATCTATTTCTTATTCTCGTACCTAGATTGCTTTTAAATTAAGCTCGAAGATTTTGCACCTAAATCTGCAGAACATAGTGAGGCATTTATTTAGACATTATTTTCTTTGTGTTTTTCTCGGGTTTCTTGTCTAGACATGGTCAGCTACATTTTTATTTTCTTGGCTCCTGTGTTTAGTGTCTCAGTCTGGCCACTTTCTGCCCTTCATTATTATTTTCATGTGAACCACTTCTGTTGCTTCCTAGAAATTGAGGGAAGAATGTCCTATAGTGGTCACTGATAAACTACAGAAAAATCCTGTTACACAAGGAAAGCTTTTCCTTGAAAGATGTACGGATATTGAAGACAGCTGAGAGGAAAATAGGGAGAGAAAATGAATAAATGAAGCTATGCGTTTGTGTATTTATGTGATTGTTGATACATGTGGATGCCCCTTTACCAATATGTATGAATAAAGTGGAGACCAATCTTCTAGCACACCATGGGGTAGGATACTAAAACTTAGGAGCTGCACAAAGCTCATTATTATATCCTAATAATTCAATTAAGGAGCTATGGTAGTATAGTGGTTAAAGCTAACCTAGAGGTCAGTGGTTTGAACCTACCAGCTGCTACATGGGAGAAAGATGAGACAGTCTGCTTCTGTAAAGATTTACAGCCTTGGAAACCCTACTGTATAGTTCTACTCTGTTCTAAAGGGTCGCTATGAGTCAAAATTGACTTGATGGCAGTGGGTTGGAATGACAAAATTAAACTCAGGTTTTGCTTTTTTTTTTTTTTTTCAGTCAGTAGAGTATGGTTAACCCCTGTACAAGTTAGTTTTTTTTTTTTTTTAACTTAGTTCTGCCATTTAGTGATAAAAATATTTTGATGTATTTTGCCCATGAATTATACTACAACAAGACATAGCCTTATTGAAAGGTCAGCAAAAAAGGGTCAGACAGAGCTGTACTGGAGGGTCAGCGAAAAAGGGAAAGGCCTTCAATGAGATGGAATGACACAGTGGCTGCCATGATGGGATCTGGTATATCAAGGATTGTGAGGCTGGCACAGGACCAGGCAGTGTTTTGTTCTGTTGTGCATAGGGTTGCTATGAGTCGGAGCCAACTCGATGGCACTTAACAATAACAACAAGACACAGCCTGGTGTATTGGTTCTCCTGTTTATTATGGCTTCATCAAAATAAAATGTTAAGCCCCTCCAAGGAAAATACAGTGTCCTATGCATTTCTTGATATGCATCAAGAATATCCCTGTAGCACCAAATAGAGTGCTTTGTATGTAGTAGGCATCTTAACTATTTGTGAACAGAATAGAGAGGAAAGGATTCATAGTGACTATCAATTGGCTCTCTACTTCTTCAAATACACAGTGTTTCCTAACTTCAAATATATAGTCCAGTTTCTATGATCAGGTGACAGCTCTGCCTTTTAATTTGTGTATGTTTCGAGTTCCACATGTGATACTTTCTCAAGTCTGATTATTTATGTTTCATGCCACCCTACCCTTGTTCTGCATATTCTATGTCTTATGGTCTCAGGAGAGTGACCCAAAAGTGACCTCTCCATAGTGTAAGGACCAGAGTCTTTCTGTGACTAAGAGCATTCCTTGAATCATTATGAATTATCTACTGGTTAAGATAATCACAGGAAAATGTGTCTACATCAAGTTTTACAGCCTTGCCATTTTTTACTGATTTTCTTCTCCTGGAGAGCTGGCTTCAGACTTTGTGTGTCCACCAGAATGAGACAAGTTCGTGTCATTTTCTGTCTGCATCATAAAAACTATACCATGTGGTTGAATTTTGGCTTGATTGGCAGTACTGGCTCATGAGCAGCTTAGGACTGGCATACCAGAGGTGATGTCAGTCCGAAAGGATCCTAATTGAAATAGGCCAGCACAGCTGTGTGGGGAGCCTGCGTGCTAACCGGGGTAAGCTGTTGCTATCAACTCCTTCTTTCCATGAGCTCAAAAATAAATGACTAAATCTCCCCAATTCCTGAACTTCAAGATTAAAACCTACACTGAATAAAGCTTAACTGTTCTGGTTTCCCTCTCAGGAACTTCGCTAATTGGAGCACCTAGCCAAGCTTAGGGCAATAAATACTGTTAAACATATTTGCTTTGTCAAGAAGATGCCACAATGGCTGTTGTCTGCAACCAACAGTGACCTCTAGCTATATTATGTGTTGTATTTCTAAGAGCTCAGTATTTATAGAGTCAAGTTGGATCTTTTCCTGTGTTTACTGGTGTTCTCTATTTGGATCATAGAAAATATCTTAACTCATTACCTAACTTTAACCTCCGTTAGAAGAAATACTGTAAATTCAGTGTTTGATCACTCCCACCCCAAATCACCAATGTAGTTACATGTTAGCCAGCACTTAATTGCTTGTGAGAAGGCATTGAGTAATTAAGTGTAACCTCTACCATATTTTTAAGTGATAATTTCTTAGAGTTCTTGTTCTACCTGGTATTTATCTCTGTCATTGTATTTCTTATACTGTATGGTCATTTCTGTCTGCCCCACACAGGGGCAGGAGTAACTTGTCCATCTTCCAACTGTCAGAACACTTGGTATTTAGATCTTAGTAAATGTTATTGAATGAATGAATATATGGGTAAATGAGAATGACTAGGTAAGAAAAGCTACAAAGAGAGAAAAGTGCAAGTAGAAAGGGAAAATATAAACATTGATTTCACATATGAAACATATAGATATATCCAGTTATGGTAAAACCAATTCAACTGTACTACGGAAACCCAAGGAGGGGTCACTATGAGTCGGGTCCGACTCCGTGGCACATAACAACAACAACAACAATAAACTCAAAAGCAAAATTATATTTTTGTTTTCCTTTCTTTTTAACATGTACACCCACACAATGAACAACAACAAAGTAACAGTCCCTCAACTGTGGATAACTAGAATGAACCATTTTGTATCTTATAATTTTTTAATCCATCTGATTCTCAACTATTTGTCATTTGCAAAACCTTTCCTCAGGAACAAAATGACATTTGTATTAACTGTAATATTATAAACCTTAAAAGTAATTATAAACTCCATTTTTAGCAGAGATAATGCTGTGGATTCACCAAGACCCATTTTCTTTTCCTATTCTTATTGTTGTTCGGTGCTATTGAGTCAATTCTGACTCATAGCTACTCCATGGGACAGAGCAGAACTGCTCCATAGGGTTTTCTTGGCTGTAATCTTTCTCCCACTGAGCCACTAAGTGGTTTCAAACCCCTAACCTTTCAGTTAGCAGCTGAGTGCTTAACCGTTTTGCCACCAAGACTCCTTTTTCTTTTCCTACTGGATACAAAGAAAGCCAGTTGCCATTGAGTTGATTCTGACTCATGGTGACCTCATGTGTGTTAGAGTAAAAGTACTCCGTAGGGTTTTCAGTGCCTGATTTGTCAGAAGTACATTGCCAGGCCCGTCTTCTGAGATGCCTCTTGGTGACTGGAGCTGCCAAGCTTTCGGTTAGCAGTCAAGAGTGTTAATCATTTGCACTATCCAAGGACTCCATAAAACTATATTTCCCAGCCTTCTCTGTGATTGGATGGTGCCATGTAATTTAGTGGAATACAGTTAGAAATGATATATAGCGCTACTGGGCCTTAAACCTCCCATGTGGCCCTAAAAGCACTAAGCACTCTCTCTTTACCTATTGGCTGGATGCAGAGAATCCAGTAGAGAAGTTCAAGATGCTAGAGTATGGGTCTTGAATGACTGCATGGAACAGAGCCCACAGGGCACTCTCACAGACTCACAAGGTAAACATTCATTTAACCATGAGCCAGAAATAAACCTTTGTTATGTTAAAACAGTGTGATTTGGGGTAGGGGGTTATTTATTACACTGAAATTTTTTAAGTAACATATGCTTCAAATTTAGATGCTATGCATACTCTTTTATGAGTAAATCCTAATACCACTTTCCATTTTTTAGATGGGAAAAATTGAAATAAGAAGATGCCACATTGGCCCTAATGATGGTTTAATCATTGTGGTTTGCAACTTATTGCATACCTAGAATGTGCTAAGTAATTGGGGGCATATGTCAGTCCTGCAGGAAAAATAAGAAAGTGGATCTATTTTTTTAAACATAGAAGCCAGGAGTGAGTGGAATGGTAAGAATTGAGCAAAGAAACCAAGGGAGGCAGGGCTGTGGTCAAAGAGTTGGAATTGCCTGAAGCAGATCAGGACCAAACGTCTGAGCCAAGGACACAAAACCACACAGACCCAAGGGGAAGGCAAAGAAAACAAAGACACAGAGAGGCAGAAACGGGCACAGCACTGAAGGTGATTTCGAGACAGAATGTTAAAACATTGGGGGAAAGTGAAAGAGTGAGCAAGTGACAGAGAGGTGAATAGACTGACAAATGCAAATGAGCAGTTGTTTCACACAGAAGCATATAAAGTAAAAGGAACTTGTTTGAGTATATGCTATTCACTATTGAGTCAGCTCCTGCTCATGGCGATCCTATGTGAGTCAGAACAAGAACGGTGCTCCAAAAGGTTACCAATGGCTTATTTTTTGGAAGTAGATCACCAGGCCTTTTTTACAAGGCACCTCGAGGTGGACTTGAACCAACCTTTTGATTAGCAACCTAATGTGTTAACTTTGCAGCACTGAGCATACCTAGTGTCAGATTATCTTTGATATATTTTTCTGGGAGGTATCCAAGTGTTATGAAGGAACACAGGCTGGAGCAGTGATTCCAGCTCTGTGATCTTGCCCCCCTACACACACATAACTTCCCCCAGCTTTTGTCTTCTCACATATATAATATTGCCCCTACAGCCAGTCTCTCCAGGATGGTATGAGAGGCAAATAAAGACAGCACTAGATGGTGAAAGGTTTCTTAAACTCCAAAGCACTATAAAACTCCAAGTGTTTACTTTAATTCATGCAAAAAGCATGAAAAACATTTATCTGTCACCAACTATGTATCTAACATAGAGCCAGGCTCTGAGGGACGTGGATAAATGCTCAATGGAAGATATATTAAGACATGATCTTTGCAATGAGGAGCTTGGTATCTTGTTGGATATTTTGTTGTAAGAATTATTATTATGATTATTATTAATTTTCAAAAGACAACTCTTCTATATAGAACAGTCCCGTAATGGTCATTAATATTTTCATTTATTCCATACTGGTTCTTATACATAACTTTTCTGTACCTACTAGTGCAACTCCCTTACTTTCCACATACAAAAACCAAACTCAACCACCACCAAGTCATTTTTCCGACTCATAGCAACCCCTCCTTGTGTTTCTGAGGCGGTATCTCTATGGAAGTAGATTGCCCAATCTTCCTTCTGAGGAGTGGCTGGTGGGTTTGAACCGCCAGCCTGCTGATTAGCAGTCAAATGCCTTAAGCACTACGCCACCAGAGCTCCTAAATGTAAATTTGGCTTCCCACAAATTATGAGTGTTTATCTTAGTGAATATTATCAGTCAGTATTTGACTTTAAACATTAATTTTTTTTCCCGATTTCTTTAAGTGAGAATATCAATTTGTACTGTAAAATGCACTGGAACAATTTCTTAATTAGGATAAATTCTTCAGGGAAATGTTTTTCTCCAAACAAATTTTTATCATTCTAAGAATTTTCACACTGTGAGACCAAAATCCAGGGGATTTGCATTTGCTTCTATATCATTGAGGCATCGTCCTGCCAGACTTCAATCTTGAGTAGTTTCTACTACATTGTACTTTGTAATAACAAAATCATGCCAAAAACAAATACATCCCATTTAGAATTGCATTCCTGAGCTCTGATGGCATAGTGCCTAAGACATTTGACTGCTAACTAGAAGGCTAGTGGTTCAAACCCACCAGCCACTCCTTGGAAGGAAGGTTGGGCAATCTACTTTGGTAGTGATACTGCCTTGGAAACCCAAGGAGGGGTGGCTATGAGTCATATCCGACTCAATGGCAGTGAATTTGGTTTTGGTTTGGTAAGTGCAATTACTACAGCAGGTTGTATCTCTTGTCCTAAATTGATTTTTATCCAAAGTTCTTATCAAAATGAATTAGTTACAATAAAATCAGAAAGGCCTTGTGCATCAACAAGGAGAGCAAATAGAGAAAGGGAAGAGTAGAAAGAGCACGTGTGTGAGCATACACCAGTTATAAAACAAGAGATTTATTCCACTTCTCAGACAAGAAATTGCAGGACTCTAATAGTTTCACCACCTGTGAATTATTTGGGTGCACCTCATAAGCGGGTTCATTCTTCTATTTGTATAAAGAAATAAGTGCTATGTTCTCCAGTTCTACACTACATTAATTTTCACGGAGTTTCCATTTTCATCTTCATTGCTTTTTCAGATTTTTTTCCAGAGTTTCTGCCATTCTCCAGCTAAAGCTTTGGGTATTTTCCCTTTCGTTTTTTTGTCCTGGGACTTTCCCTAAGTCAGTTCAGATTGTTGGCATCAATGTTAGGGTGCAGGACAGAAGTGTGATAACCTAAGACATCCTGACATAAATTCCAAGAGCACTGAAGAAATGAGACAGGAAATTATGAGCAACCTATAATAAATTCAAACTGTCCAATAAAATAAATATACCTCATTTTGTTCCCATATTAAGATATAGGGTGTCAGATTTCCCAGCCTACTTTGCTGGCGGTAATTTCAGTCCTATTTGAAGTTGGCCAAAGTATTGTTCAAATACTGTATTTCATCAATAGGACCAGAAATGAAAAAAAGTAGTGGAAGCAGTAAGAATTCCTACTGTTCAAGTGCTGAAATGAGATATAGGGGCAAAGTTTTAAGAAATAATCTATCTTTTCATTGTAGTTGTTATAACCACTTGTCATTAAGACCTACTGTAATTGTCCCAATGTGGTTACACACTTTGACTTTTTATTTGGGGTTGTAGCTAGTTTGAGATAATAAACATGCTTTGAAATTACATTTATGAAAGTTTAATTGACTTCTGGATTCCTGGGCCTTCAATTCATAGTGTTTAAGAATTTTAAAAATTCTTTGAGGTTGCCTAGAATGTGACCTCAGTTGACTAGGACCTGTTTGAAGCTGGGAGTTTGGTTTTACTTTGTCTTGGATATCTTTGTACACTCAGCATGAAGTAAAGAATTTGATATGCACAAGGTGCTCAAGAAAAGTCTGTTGATTAAATAAATGAATGAACTGTCTAGTTCAGTCCTTTCATTGTGCAGATAATTGGTTTAAAATATAAATGTTGGTAAAGAGAGTTGAGACACATGAGGAAATTGAGGCAAAGGGCACTTAAATGATTTGCCAGAAACACGTAGTAGGTAAGATCCAGATCCTGGAATAGTTGCAAGATCCCTTCCTCTTGAGTCCATTTTCTTTCTGTTATGCTGTGCTGCCTCTATGCTGTTGTTAGCTGCTATCAGTCAACCCTGATTATGGTGACATTATATATAACAGAACAAAACATTGCCCATTCCTGCATCTTCCCAACAATCATCAGCATGTTCAAATCCAGCATTGTGCCAACCCACCTCATCAAGTGTCTCCCATGCCCTCACTGGCCCTTTACTTCACAAACATTGTGTCCTCCTCTGGCTCATGATCTCTCCTGATGACGTGTGCAAAGCAAGCCAGTCAGAAAGTATGCTGTGTGGCTTCTAAGAGACCTTTAAATAAGGGCCAGCCCAAGAAACTGGCTTCTGCAGAAAGAACCTTGAAGTGTTGCATATGCAGAAGGAACCATGGAGCCAATGAAGCTGCTGGAAATAATTTCACTTAAAATTCAAGGGTTATACTTGGTTTCTAAACAGGGGTAACATAGATAGAATGGAAGATTGAAGTTTATAAAGCGTATTCTCTCTCCCCAGACCTATGTCATGTCAACAATCTTCATTTTTCTTTCTTTGTGTATCAATGGGTGGGGGGAGCAAAGAAGTGCCCTTAAATATAAATCTTTGGAGTAAAGCATATGTGCAAATGCCTTCATATGGAAACTTACACAGAGTAGGTCTCCAAGAAATGTTAGCTTCCTTCCTTTCACTCACTACAAAATAGTGTATTTATTGAGAGCAGGCTGTCAGGCGCTGTGCTAGGTACTAGGTATACCATGTTGAATAAAAAATGCATGGTTCTAAAGATGGATCATTCTGTGTATCACATATCAGAAAGGATTCAGGAAGAGGGGAGGGATAGGCAAGAATTAATTACCCAGTACTTGCCATTGGTTTTAAGTTGCTGTCATGATACTATTTTCTTTAAACTGTATATTTAACTATTGCTGATGTAAGAGGGTCTGTGCCTAAAGAAATAGACAAAGTAATTCATTATTTATAGTGATTCAAGAAAGAATGTGTTAGAAAAACTCCTAAGATTTATATTTAAGGTCACTTCCTTCTCTCTTTTTTTTTTTGCTGGTATCCTCTATTTTAGTAATACTGAAACCTAAGCTTGAAGAAAGAGTTCATTACTTTGTGTCTGTGTTTATTTGATACATAAACACCTGTCTTTTCAATCTTAGAACTATGCTTAAGTAGTGAAACCTTTAAACCAGCTCCTCATTAAAGTTCATAAAAGGCCAATCAGCCCCATTTAGAACACTAGTAATAATAGGATTTGCCTCAAAGGATTCCGCTTCCTCTGGGGAAATCATTTGTACACAGGAGCTCCTCGGTCTTTGGGCATCGCCCTGGTAACCAATCAGCGTGTTCTCAGCTCTCTGCTTGGTGAGGTTCTGATTTTCCAGCACCTCTGCTATGTCCCTACTGCCAACCCCAACTGGCTTTAATAGGAAGAAAACATTCTTACCTTTTGTAGTTGTACTCTGCTCATCTCAGTGGGACTGTATAGGCTCTGTTGTTAGGTGCTGTCAAGTCAGCTCCAACTCATAGCGACCCTGTGTACAACAGAACAAAACACTGCCCAGTCCTGTGCTGGCCTCATAATCCTTGCTCCACCTGGGACCATCATGTATGGGCTCTAGGCTCCAGGATCTTGATTTTAAAAAAACTTGTTCAGTGGTTTATATCTGCTTCAGAGTTCTAGATCATTTAAAGCAGTGGTTCCCAGATTTTGAGTTTCTTAGACCATTAGAATTCTGAAAATAAACGAAGATATATTTGCAGGTAGGTAGGAGGTATGAATACAAAGTTTGCATTTTTTTCTTTCTTTTAAGTAAAGTCATTCATAAAATAAACTTCTGTCACCATAGTGTCATAAAGAGAGAAAGAAGGAAAGGAAGAGAGAAAGATAAAATAGCTAATACTAAAGATAGAGCATGCTTTGATGTAAAAAACATTTTAAACTAGTTGCTGTCAAGTTAGTTCTGACTCGTGGTGACTACATGTGTCACAATAGAACTGTGTTCCATACGGTTTTCAATGGCTGATTTTTTAGAAGTAGGCAAACAGGCCTTTCCTCCAAGGCTTCTCTGCTTGGACTCAAACCTCCAATCTTTTGGTTAGCAGCCAATCAATCACATTAACCATTAGCAACAACTAGAAGTACTTTACATAAATTATCTGATTCTCAGTTACAATTAATTATGATTGAGAGAGAATTAATTCTCATTTGCCATTATTTTTCTAATTTTACAGATGGGAAGACTGAGGCACAGAAAGGTTATGTAACATACCTAAGGTCACTCAGCTAGTAGTGACAAAGGTCAAAATTGAACCCAGGTAGTTCATTCGTGTCCCAACTCTGCCATTTTTGCTTCACTAGTGAAAGAAGTTGAAGGCCATCTGAATATGCCAAAAGTTCCAAGTACATGATTTCAGAAGAAAAAATAATTAGACACATTCAACTTTACAGAAAACTAATCAGTATCCTTATTTTTCTCCTTATTCTATGTATCAGTAAACTTGGCTATGGACTGGCCTGCTGTATGCCAGACACTCTTTGGGGCACAAAGATGAACCCAGTCACACACTCAGGGAGCTTACAGACACTAAACAAACTTCTAAGATAGGTAATATAGACGAAGACTGTGAGAAGGATATAGATACACAAAGAAGGAAACAGGAGAAGAAAGCTATATTCCAGACCCTGTGCTAGGTAGAATATAATTCAGCTTTGGGGCAGGCCAGTAAGGGTGACACAGAAGGTGGAACATCTGAAATGAATCTTAAAGGAGCAATGGACATTTACCGGGCAGACAAGAGAGGGGAATGGGTCATTATAGACAGAGGGGCTGCATGCATAAAGGCACAGAGAAAGGAAAAGGAGGGTGAGTTTAAAGAATCATGAGTGAATCCCCATGGGTGGAACATAGCCAGGTCATGCAGTGCCATGCATGCCATACCCAAGTGCCTCCAGTCTGTGTTTCACAAAGAGAGCTGTGGTAGCCACATGGGAGCGAGGGTCCAGAGATGAAGACGGAAAGACCAATTGGGAGACCAATGAACCTCTCCTGGTGAGGAGCCATGAAGACACTGGTCACTCTGGCAGCAGAAGCAGGATAGAGACACAGGAAAGATTCCAGCTATATGGCTTCATAGTTATTTGTAGCAAAAAACTACTGTGGTCTCACTTCACCTTGCATCTTGAGACCTCAAAGCCTGGGTTCTTAATATGCCTGCCAGATGCTAAACTCTTTAGGTCCCACTGCTTAACATAGGAGCCTGGGGCTGGCACCTAAGCAGGCATTCCATAAGTATTTGCTGAATGAAGGTATGAAATAGTGAATTGTTTTTTTTAGGGTGGTTGTTTTTGTTAGTTGCCGTTGAGTCAGTTGCAACTGATACCAGCCTCACGTATAATAGAGTGAAGCATTGCCAGGCACTGCGCCATCTTCAAGATCCAATGATCTTAGTATGTTTGGGTCCATTGCTGTAGCCATTGTGTCCATCCATCTCCCTAGGGATTCCTCTCACTTTACTGGCCTTCCACTTTATGAAATACGATGTTCTTCTCCAGCGATCAGTCCCTCCAGATGACATGTTCAAATAAGTGAGTCTAAGGATGAAGTTGTGCCCAAAAATCTGAGATTTTTTTCCCCCAATATCATGGAAAGGCTTCACAGGCAAGAAATATCTCAGTATCCCAAAAGTTACAAATTTTTGTCACTTTCTGAGGAAAGTGTGAATTTGGACCCAGCCTTTCTCAAATGATTGCTACTGTATTATGATATACCCTTTTTTTAGTGAACATTTCAGAATAAATAACTATTTTATAGAGCCAGCTCAGTGATTTTTGAAAGCTTTATGAGCCTCAGGCAGCACAGAGTCCATAATATGGAGCCATTTGTGTACTATGGAGGGATGATTGCAGTCAGAGGCTACAAAATTTTCCCCACGGCTGGTTTTTTATCTGTTTCTCACAAACATTGCCCTGTGCAGCCGTCTAGATTCATGTCACAATTGTGCATCTTTTCATGGGAAGCCAGAACATGTCTTTGCCCTGATATTTGCAGTGCTCACATTGTCTAATATGGCCTCCACATGTGGAGTTCCCTTTGAAAGCTGCCAAAACCCCAGTAAAAGATGCAGAATTAAGAGTCTAAATATAAGTGATCTGCCCTGATTAAATATTACTTGAGGTCTTCAGAAAATAATCAAGCCATATCTGAAATGTCTAAATTCACCATTTTACACTAAAAACACAATTAGATTTTTTAAAAAAGAATTCTCACAGGTTTTATTAAATAAAATGTGAGTTAAGTGTCACACTGAATTCTTTATATATTTTTCTTTATGAATCCAATTGCTAAAATGTTGGAATTTTAATCAGGCATTGGAATCTTATGTTTATATATTTTCATCCTCTCCTAGTTATCAACAAGTTAACTCCAATGTGTACATAGCTTTTTCTTAAGCATTAGTACAAAGTTGATTATAGCTTGGCCTTCCCTCATAAAGTAGATTTGCTTTGGAACAGCATCAAAGAAGTATTTATGCTTTACATGATATAGTCCTTCTGATTCTGATTCTAATTTTGGACATCTACCACTCTTACTTTGTTTCTTCTCTCCCCTACACTGACTGCAATCAGCATTAAAATCTCTTCAGATTTAACAAAGGGAAAAAATGTGGTTTTCAGGCTCCACCAATGTGCAAATTACTGTGAGATATAGATAGATAGATAGATCTATCTCTATATAGACACCTATCTATATATATGTATATATATCTCCTCAGATAGGCTTTACAACAACCCACTTAGAGTTAAAAAAAAAAAAAAAAAAAAACCTGAGTATTGAAACCTAAAAGGTAGTGTGAATTTATCTACTTTTAATATATGTGTATTTGGTTCCTATAGGAAAGAAATCATATTAAAATATGCAGTACAGATTATTTCCATGTTGTTTGAACTATGTTGTTAGGCATCTGTTGGCAGGAACCTCCCCAATGTGCTGAGTAATTTCCAGTTTCAGAACCAAGTTCATTAGAGTTCATGAAATGTACTTCATCGATCCTAAGATGCACTTTTTTCTTTTTCTGATTTTAGAATCTTGCATATATCTTGTAATTGACAACAGATCCTAGTTTAATGGGTACCATTTCTTTTTATTCTTAACAGTCTAGAAGGTAATAGTGTGATTTCAGTCTATGGCATCTTAGATCCGATGGAATGTTGTATCAGTCTTTCCAATATCTGACTGACAGTGATAGGAGCAAAGCCACATTCAAGTTAAGATGCAGATGTATAATTGGCTTAGCGTTTTCTTGCAAAACAGCACCAGTGATAGAGAGAGAGAGAGAGAGAGAGAGAGAGCGTGCTCTCTGGTGGTGTAGTGCCTAAGACATTTGACTGCTAACCAGAGAGTGTGGTTCAAATCCACCAGCCACTACTCGGAAGAAAGGTTGGGCAATCTACTTCCATAGAGAAGTACCACCTGGGAAACCCAAGGAGGGGTCACTATGAGTCGAGTCCAACTCGACGGCACATAACAACAACAAATATATATATATATATATATATATATATATATACACACACACACACACACACATACATACACACACACATATACAGAGAGATTTACTTTACTTTTTACTTAAAGGAATAGCTCACACAATTGTGGGGGCTGGCAAGTCCAAAATTCATAGATCAAGTGGTAGGCTTGAGAGTTCTACAGACAAGATCCATAGGTAAGGCTACAGGAAGAGTGTAGAGTAGAGAGACAGAGAGAGGGCATTCTGCCAAAATATCTATGTCTGGAGGCAGATCACACCCTAAGGAAACACACACTCACCCTTCAACTGATTGATTGATCATAATACATCAGATTACATTGTGGAAGGTGGTTACATTACATTGGACTAGATTACAGCAACTAATCTAGTGTTTGGTCAAACCACTGAGAACAGTAGCCTACTGAGTTGACACTTAAAATTAGCCATCACAATGATTATAGAACCCTTCCCTCTCTCCCATTCACAATCTTCTGATGCTGATGCTCCTGTATTTGTTTGCCACTTTCCCCTGATCCCAACTGAAGTACTGGAAGGACTTTGTACTTTCAGTTTACCTTACTTCTGCTCTATCCTGTACCAAAGTCAAAGACCTGTGCCTAGAATCTCCTTTGTTCTTGACTGATATATGCTTCAGTTTTCTTATCTCTAAGCCAATATAGGTGCAGTGCAATGGTTGCCAAAGTTTAGTCAGTACCAGAATCAGCTGGGTACTTGTTAAAATTATGAAGACCCAGCCCTTTCCTACTCCATGAGCCTGGGCCTCAGTTTACTTTATTAGCTCTCCCAGAGATACTGGTCTACACAAAGTTTAAAACCACTGGTGCAGTGGTTAAGAGCAGAAACTCCTTAGCCACACTGCCTGGATTCGAATCCTGACTCCACTAATGTAACCTTTCTCTTATTTTTTATGTCTCAGTATCATTATCTGTAAAACAAGGATCACAATAGCATCTGCCTCAAAGCATCTGCCTTAATCATTTAATAAAATGCTTCGTGCAGTATACTTAGCAGAATACCTCATACATGAAGCAAGTGCCCAATTAATAGTCTCTTTATTACTTCCTTCCTACATGGCTGACATTCCTCTATTTCATCCCCAGAAATCAATCTCTTATCTCTTCCTGGATTGAAAGTAGTTAACAGCTTGACCCAGTAACTAAAGTTTCTTATACAGTCCAAAGGAAGGGACTGAGAAGTTAAATTGGGATTCTTTTAAATTTTGAGGCATCTGGAGTCCCTGGCTGGCTGGTACAAACAGTTAATGTGCTTAGCTGCTAACTGAAACGTTAACCAAAAGGTGCCTCAGAAGAAAGACCTGGTAGTCCTCTTCCAAAATATCAGCCATTGACAACACTGTGAAACACAGTTCTACTCAGACACACATGAGGACGCCATAAATCATAATCAACTCAATGGCAGCAGCAACTAGTTCTTTGACCCTCACTGAAGCCCACTGAAGAATAAAGGTAAAGCTTGGCTCAAGAAAAATCATCCTGTGAATTTTTTTCGTAAATGCTTGTCTAATTCAGGGTTTACAACTCTCCTGTTCCTCAGAATCACCATGAGAGCTTCCGTCCCCCAGCTACCCATAATGCTCCCCACCCACCAAGAGATTCAGATTCAGTTGGTCTGCAAAGGGCCCAGATACTGGCTTTTTTATTTTTTAATTTCCCCAGGAAATTCTAATGTGTAGCAAAAGTTGATAACTAGTGATACAATTGAATATGAGAAATAGGTAAAAAAAACTTCTCACCAATTAGGAGATTCACGTGTTACAGTAGATTTATCTCTTCTCTTTAAGATGCTTTATAGAAATGCCTGAAATCTTAAGAACTTCTTTTCCCTTAAATTGAAATAATATACCTAATAACTCAAAGTTGATGTGAATGTACTTTGTAAATTATACATCCATATATAAGTGCATGAGAAAAGGATTATGATGCATAATATGATGATGATTATTCCACTACATTACATAGCAGGCACAAAGAGATTCAGAACTCTTCCAGTAAATAGAATTAGTGTAAGCCAAAGTATAATCTACCAGACATTTGGATGTATAATTTTTCTTTAAAATAAGAATCATAAACATATTAAATGATTTTATATAAAACATAAAACCATTTTGAGCCAAATTTGAAGGTATAAAACAAAATAAAGCAAAGCCGATCCTCTGAGGGTATCTAGTTTTCCACATTGTCTAGTCATCTAATCTTTAGTTTCCTTTTTCTGTATGGCCATTTTGTCATCACACTATTTCCCACCACTCTCCTCTCACAATCAACCTTAATTCTCGTACAGTTATGTTACTTACTCTTATTCATCCGTATCCTACTTTCTTAGTTAGACATGGAGAGATTCTAAATTCTTCTTATCTGTTGGAGAGGTGGTTGTAAAGTCAATTTGTCTCTCATCCTTTCTAAATCTCTCCATTCCCCAACTTAAAAGTCCCTTTTTTCTAACATGCCCATGCCTGCTGTGCCTCGCAGGGGCATTATGAGAGTCAAAGGATATGTCTATGGACTGAAAACTAGAAAGCTGCTGTCATGGCATGCCCCTGCCCAGAAGCCTACAGTGTCCTCAGATGTCAATCTACTCAAAGTCATATCCCAGTCCACCATTCAAACTTTATCTCTAGCTGTTTCACTACATGTGTCCAAGCACACAAGTAACTGACCTAGCCAGACTTAGAAACAGGCTGGGATACCAGTTGTGTGTCATATAGATGACGATGAAAACCCACTGATTGATAAAGTCAATTCTGATTTACAGCGACCCTATAGGGCAGAGTCAAACAGCTCCATAGTGCTTCCTAGGCTTTAAATCTTTACAAAAGAAGACTGCCTCATCTTTCTTCTGCAGAGCAGCTGGTGGGTTTGAACCACCTACCTTCTGGTTAGCTATTGAATGCTTTAACCACTGTACCACCAGAGCTACTTCCATGACCATAAGAAGAGTTCAGATTAGGGCACCCAGCCATTGTAATGGAAAAGGATAAACAGGAAGATATATTGCAGAAATAGAATACACAGTACAGGCAAGTATTTAGATGTATGTGTGGTTTGTGTATGTTGTGTGTATGTGTGTGTGTGTATGGGGTGGAGGAGGGTGGAGAACAGGGAAGACTGGAAAGAGGGAAAAGTAGCAATATTTTTTTTACAGCTCTTGATGTTAAAAAAAAAAAAAGAAAGAAAAAGAACTGCTGTGTTAAGGAGAAGTGATCCTGAAGGATTAGGGGCCTAGATATTGAGGTTACTTTGGATATGTTAAGCTTGCAATACTAATAAGGCATTCAGATGGGTAGAAATAGGAGATTGGGGTACAGATGTAGATTTGTAAATCATCTACAAAGAGAAGAAATTTCAACTGAGGGAAAGATTAGATCCACAGAGGAGTAGAGAGACTAGAAAGGGGCTCCACGGAAGAGCCTGGAGGATTACAGCATTTACTGGTCAGGATGAGTAAGGAGAGGCAGAGGAAGGAATAGGCAAGAACTCAGTGCCATGGAAGGCAGGGGCGCATACTCCACAGCAAGCTGTGAGGGAGGGTCAGAGCATGTGGTGAACTTCAGAGGAGCCACGTCAGTCAACTGGGGAGGGGGGGGCAGAAGCCAGATTGCAAAGCGTTAAGGAATTTGAGGGTATTGAGGAAGTGGATACATTGGACGTGGATTAGCCTTTCAAGAACTTTGGAAGTGAAAGGAACGGAGGCAGGAGACAGTTTAACCCTCTGACAAAGTGGAAAGGAAAGGCAGGAAAGCACAAAGCAGGAGCTATGAGATAAAAGTGAGCTTGGCTTTAATAAAAAGAGGAGAAAGTGCTTTGGTCTTAATAGTGAAAAGAATGCTGATAGCAGCCGTGTGTGAAATTGATTTCTGAGGCCCAGTACCAGAGACAGAGAGGTTGTGAGGCAAATGGAGTAGTAAACCATGATTTAGCACCTTCACTTTCTCTGCTTATTACAAAACAGGCTTTAAAAAAGATGCCTGTGGTGCGCATCAGCAATCTTGATATTGTCTGTGGCCGAGGCCCGTTTTAATATATTCCTGAGGCATTGCTTTAGACATTAGTCTGTTTGCTTACACATTGCTAAGCATGGTGAAGGCAATACATGTACATGTTATTCCTACCATTAAATAATATTGAATGATGCTGAAGGAACAAGAACTCTTCTTGCTAAGAACAAAAGGTAACAGATTTCAAATGCTTGCATGTCGAACACAAAACATTATTTACTTTACCAAGCTTTGAGAGTTAGAGAAGGGCTCACAAGAATCACAAAAACTGTATTATGTTTCACATGCACATAAACATTTAATGAATGGTTTCACTAATGGCTCTGTCTTTTAATTTACAAATGACTGGAAGATTGTTTTATTTTCCATATGTACAATACTGAATGATATTTTCAATTATGATTTTTAAATGCTAATAGTATGCTATTACTATTTTAATTAATACTCCTGTTGAAATTGACTGGTAGAGAAGAAGTAGAGGACCAGTGTGTATACACACACACACATGCATGCATGCGTGTATATACATATATGTGTATGTGTCTCCTAATCACTGGGCATAGTGGTTAAAGCATTCGTCTGCTAACCAAGCATCGGCTGTTTGAACCCACCAGTTGCTTTACAGGAGAAAGATGAGGGAGTCCACTTCTGTAAAGACTTTTAACCTTGGAAACACTATGGGGCACTTCTACTCTGTTCCACAGGGTCTCTGTGATTTGGAATTGACTCGATGGCCGTGGGTTTTGGTTTAGGAACTCTGGTGGCATACTATGTAAGGCTACTGCTAACCAGGAGTCTGGGGTTCAAACCCACCAGCCACTCTTCAGAAGGAAGGTTGGACAATCTACTTGCATAGTGATACTGCTTCAGAAACCCAAGGAGGGGTGACTATGAGTCGGATCCGACTTGACGGAAGTGAGTTTGGTTTTTGGTTTATCTCTATGGAAATAGACCTGTACTGTTTACAAATAATGATGACAAATTACAATTCACCAAGGAAGACAAGTTCTTTTAGAGAACTAAGTCTTTCTTGCAATGATCTTAAATAAGGAACTTTTGCTAAAATCTACTATGCATAATAGAAAGAAAAAGTCGTAGGCTATTATGATTGTGAAATAAATAATCATTTAACTAGAGAATGCTTGAGCAGTTTGCTGTAGTTACCACCAAAACTATACTAAAGCAATGCAACTGACATTCAATGTCATGGGAAAATATATGTAAATTCTGAATTAAAAAAAAAAATTACCAATAGAGAATTATACAAGTCGACAACCTCAATACAGACTTTCTGATCTGATATAAAACAAATTATGTTGTGAGAAGTACTGATAAAGCCATTATAATAGAAATATCATAACAAGAAAAAAAATTTTTTTAGCTTTTACATAGGATTTAGTATGGAAACTAGGAACTATTAACCATCAAATAAAGTTGACTTTTATCCTGTCATTTGGAAGTTTTGCTTACAAGTTTTTACTGACTTTCAAAGACTTAAAAAAAAAAAAAAAAAACACCTCATGCTGTCAAGTCAGATCTGACTCATAGTGACCCCTCCTTGGGGTAAGTAAGTTCAAAGACTTAACATATCAAAAAACCTAAACCCACTGCCATCCAGTTGATTCTGACTCACAGTGACCCTATAAGACAGTGTGATTGCCCCATAGGGTTTCCAAGGCTATACATCTTTATGAAAGCAGACTGACACAACTTTCTTCCACAGAGTGGCTTGTGGGTTAGAACCACTGACCTTTTGGTTAGCAGCCGAATGCTTCACCACTATGCCAGCAGAGCTCTTCTAAAGACATATATATACTGCCATTGAGTAGATTCTGACTCATGACAACTCCTATTGGGTTTCCAAGCAGCAAACCTTTATAAAAGTAGATTGCCTCATCTTCCCTCTGCAGAGCAGCTGGTGGGTTTGAATTGCCATCTCCTGGTTAGCAGTCAAATGCTTTAGGCACTGCACCACTGGAGCTCTCTCTCTCTCTCTCTCTCTCTCTCTCTCTCTCTCTCCCTCTTTCTCTCTTTCTGTTTCTCTCTCTCTCTTGCTCTCTCTCCCTTTCTCTCTCTGTGTCTCTCTCTCTCTCTCACCAGATTTCTGAGGTGGTAAATCTTTATAGAAGTAGATGACCCAGTCTTCCTTCTGGGGATTGTCTGATGGGTTAGAACCACCAACCTTCCAGTTAGCAGTCAAATGTCTTAGGCACTATGCCACCAGAGCTCCTTACATAGTATACATTTACTGTTAAAAAGTACAGAGTATAATTTAGCATTTTGTTTATTATTAAAAAGTCACTTTAGGATTTGGCAGAGTTTCTTGATCCTGATAATTGTATTTGTAAAGGAAGTAAGTCCCAAATAAAGATACTTTTTCAAGACTTATAAATAAAACAGACTTTATAGCTGAAACAACAGGATTCCCTGAACCTGGATTTCATTTAGTAATTTTACTATTCAACCCTCTTTGCTATTTTAGTTTTAGTTTTAAAAATCTTTATAGCAGCCCTATGAGTTAAACAGGCCAAATGTTCATATCTCATTTTAAAGATTAGAAAATTGATTTGTAATTGTGCTCAAATGAGATAGCCTAATTTAGAATTATAGGCATGTTATGGCCAGTTGTTGTTAGATGCCATAGAGTCAGCTATGACTCATAGTGACCCTATGTATAACAGAACAAAATACTACCCAGTCCTGTGCCATCCTCATGATTGTTGTCATGTTTGAGCCCACCATTGCAGCCACTGTGTCAGTCCATCTCTTTGATGGTCTTCCCCTTTTTCTCTGACCCTCTACTTTACCAAGTATGATATCCTTTTCCAGGGATGCCTAGAGAGGGCCTAGTGATGCCTTACAAATTATCTGATCAACATTCCTCTTTTTGGTGGTGACTAAACTGAGGTACTAGGAGCTCTGGTAGCATAGTGGCTAAAGCACTTGACTGCTAACCAGAAGGCTGACGGTTCAAACCCACCATCCACTCCTCGGAAGGAAGGTTGGGCAATACTACTTCCGTAGTGATACTGCCTCAGAAACCCAAGGAGGGGTCGCTATGAGTCGGGGCCGACTCGACGGCACATAACAACAACAACAACAACAACAAACTGAGGTACTGGGGAGCTCTGGTAGCATAGTGCCTAAGGCACTTGACTGCTAACCAGAAAGTTCAAACCCACCAGCCACTCCTCGGAAGGAAGATGGGGCAATCTACTTCCGTAGTGATACTGCTTCAGAAACCCAAGGAGGGGTCACTGTGAGTCAGGTCTGACTCAACAGTACATAACAACAACAACAAAGTGAGGTACTGAGTACTGATTTGCCTAAAATACAGCAATGGTAGAGTCAAGACATGGCAAATATTCCACATTGGCAACATCCTCATCATAGCAACATTATCTGTGTATATTCTCTGAATCATTTAAACATTTCAAGTTCTCACAAAATCAATTAATTACTAAACATCCATTGGGCAATCTACTCTGTATCAAGCTCCTTTTAGACATTCCAAAAGAAAACCAAACTCACTGCCATCGAGTCAGATCCAACTCGTAGCGACCCCTCCTTGGGTTTCTGAGGTGGTGTCACTGCAGAAGTAGATTGCCCAACCTTCCTTCCAAGGAGTGGCTGGTGGGTTTGAACTGTCAGCCTTCTGGTTAGTAATCAAATGCCTTAGGCACTATGCCACCAGAGCTCCCTGTTAGACATTAGACATTAGAGGTATAAAAATACGTATAACATTGTCCCTACCTCCAAGGACTTCTTACCAATATTTTGCCTCAATTAATTTCTTTTTTAAATATCAGAGTTCTATTGTTTAAATGTTTAGATTTGTTTTTACATGGGATCTAATAGAAATGTACTCTCCCCAGTCCATAAACCTAACTTTAAAATGTATCAAAATATGCTACTATCAGATCATTTTTCCTGACTAATTCTGTGCAATTTTAAATTTATCTATATGATCTATGATTATCTACAGAATCACTTGGTAGTACAAATGGTTAAGGGTTTGAGTACTAGTCAAAAGGATAGAGGTCCATAATATACCCAGAGGTGCCTCAAAAGGAAGGCTTGGCTATCTAATTTTAAAAAAAAGAAAAACATAGCCATAGACAATCCTGTGGAGCACAGCTCTTCTCTGACATGCATGGGGTCACCGTGAATTAGAATTGACTCCTGGATAGCAACTGGTTTCTGGTTGTGCTATATATTTTTTGCACTTGTTAAAATATGATGTAATAAGTATTTTATTTTTGCTTCTTTAATGATAGAATCCTTTGCCTTTAGTTTCTTAAGTATGACTCCCTTAGGGGGCTCTGGTGGTGTAGTGCCTAAGGCAGTTGACTGCTAACCAGAAG
>NW_006922037.1:498816-505362 GCF_000298275.1 Orycteropus afer afer | reverse complement strand
GTAGTGATACTGCCTCGGAAACCCAAGGAGGGGTCGCTATGAGTCGGGGCCGACTCGACGGCACATAACAACAACAACAACAACAAAGGCACTAGGGATACAAAAGCATGTTCATCTCTGTCACTACCCTCAAGAACCACACCAACACTGGGGATAAACCTGTAAACAAGTTAACTATAATAAAGTGTGCCTGATACATGCCAAAAGAGTCACATGTATAAAGTTCAAGAAATATATTCAAGATATATGTGAGAAGCAGTGAAAGATTGATTCTACCTGGAGATTAGAGAAAATGTCACTGGAAGATGGCATTGGAGCTACATCTGAAAGGAGTAGGAGTACATAGTCAAAGAAAGTAAAATGATGCAAGGAGTTGGAGGAGAGGAGAATCTAGGCATTGGGCATGATCATGAACAGAATACTCAAAATACCAGTTGCCATGGAGTCAACAAACTGCGGTGACCTCATATGTGCCAGAGTAGAACTGTATTCCATAGGGTTTTCAATGGCTGATTTTTCAGAAGTAGTTTTCTAAGCCTTTCTTTTGAGGTACCACTGGGAGACTCGAGCCTCCAACCTTCCTGTTAGCATCCAAGCACTTTAACCATTTGTATCACCCAGGGATTTCTGAACAGAATACCAGAGATCACTTAAGTATAACTGAGAAGTGATGCCTAGTTACTCTTTCCGGAATGTAGAGGACATATGTGATCCAGAGCAGCAAAGATGAGTTCAGAATGTTGACTTAGGGTCAGGTTAGGAAGGGTCTTGTATGCCACACTAATAATTTGGACTTTTTCTGATAGCCCGTGGTTTATAACTTTTTCAGAGAATCTGATGAAAGCTATGAATTGTCTTTCCAGAAATATGGTAATAACACACATATGCCCCAAATGTTGCAAACAGTTTCTGAGCATTCACAGTCCACCTGGAATCCATTATTATTAGATCCCACCAGCTATAGGCAGTGGAGCCATAGAAAGCCTCTTACCAGGGAGTGAACAGTTTAGCTCTGAATTCTAGAAAGATCACTGGCAGCAGTGTAGAGGACAAACTGGTGGGAGGAGAGGATAAAACTAGAAAGTCACATGGGAATTCCATTGCAAAACTTCAGGTACAAATATTTATGCTAGAATTGTTGTTGTTGTATGCTGTTGAGTAGATTCTGACTCATAATGACCCTATAATTGTTGTTGTTATGTGCCGTTGAGTCAGACCTGACTCATAGCAACCCCTTCTTGGGTTTCCAAGGCAGTATCACTACAGAAGTAGATTGCCCAATCTTCCTTCCAAGGAGTGGCTGGTGGGTTTGAACCTCCAGCCTTCTGGTTAGCAGTCAAGTGCCTTAGGCACTATGCTACCAGACCCATAATTAAGGCAGTGAAAGTAGAGGTGTTGGGGGTGGGAATGGAGGAGAGAGACATTTCAGAAAAGGAATCAATAAGACTTGGTGTCTGATTAGATGTAGATGATGTTGGGCAGCCAAATATTTTGTTGGTATTGCTGTTTATCTTACTTTCCCATTATATTATAAATCCTCTAAAAAGTCCACCAGGCTGGACTCAGGGGAGTGGGAAGAAGCAGAAACATAAGCATGCAGGATTAGAATTTACCATTCATGAGAAAGCAACATAAGGCACAGTGGACTATGGGGTAGTAAGTTCTGGGAGTGATAGATAGTTGCTAGTAGCCACTGAGAATCAAATAAGGAGCTGTTGATAACAGTAAACCTGGGTAGGAGCCAATCATTCCAAACCAGAAGATCAAATAGTTGCATGGCATCTATGTGCTATACTCAGCTGCCTGGCCCCAGAGCATCTAGTGAAGTACAGACACTAAAGAAATCTGTTGATATGTAGGCATGAGTCTACCTTAAGCAATGTGGATGCTTCTGCATTGCTAGGATACTGGGTTGGTTTGCTTTACATTAACAATGGAAAAGTATTATCAGAACCATAAGTAGACCTTCAAAATAATTTACTGCTCAAACTGCAAATTGAATTGTCCAAGTATCCAACCTGCTACCTACAAGTTAAAATGAGAGAAAAATGTTATCTATTGAAGATAACGAAGATATGGTAATTGAGAGAACTGTTGTGCTTTTAAAACATGCATCTGAGTCACAGGTGCAGAGTTTTTGATAGAATTCAGCTTCTCTTAGTGTGGAAGAAAGGCTGGTGGTGGTACATATATTTGAATTGGAGAAAAGAGTTAATTCCCAGAACTTGAAAGCAGTTGAAAATTTAAATAAGAAGATATTACTAGTTCTCTCTGTGTGTGCTTATCCTCTGCTCTATATTTTTGAAAGACAAATGACAAATAATTAATCAAGGATTTTGAAAAATATGCTTCTGAAGCATTTCATTATCTAGTAACTGTTCACCAAATCTCTTAAATTTTCTGCTTTAGTTTCATAATAAAAGTCCCAATGGTCATGGCAGGTAACTCACAAATAAAAAATCATTACTTCTGCTCTCAGAGGGTTTACAATCTAATCAGAAAATAATTGTTATGCAGAATGAGAATTCTAAAAAAGCTACAAAGTCTAGTTTAAGTTTATCTTATTCTGCATGAATTCTTTATCATTGTTGTTGCATGCTGTCAAGTTGATTTTGACTCATAGTGACCCTGTAGGACAGAGTAAAACTGCCCCATTCATTGGGTTTCCTAGGCTGTAATATTTACAGGAGAAGATCATCAGTTCTTTTTTCCCATGG
This sequence comes from Orycteropus afer afer, assembly GCF_000298275.1. Classification (NCBI taxonomy): domain Eukaryota; kingdom Metazoa; phylum Chordata; class Mammalia; order Tubulidentata; family Orycteropodidae; genus Orycteropus; species Orycteropus afer. The sequence goes on along the minus strand of NW_006922037.1, from coordinate 502,645 downwards.
AGCCACTGGTGGTTTCAAACTGCTGACCTTTCAGTTAACCATTGCACCACCAGAGTTCCTATGTGAATTCTTTGCAGATTGAAAATTTATGGATAGAACATAAAGTAATTTCAGGTTATGCAGAATAGGGAGAGAGCAAGAGTTTATCGTTCTCCTACTTTCCTGGATAAAAGAGTATTTAACTTCACAGCCAATAAACACAGGAAGAAATGTTCACGATAATTAACCATTAGAGAGATGCAAATCAAAACAACAATGACATATCATCTTGCTCCAGCACTAGTAGCAAAGATCAACAAGACAGAAAATAACAAATGCTGGTGAGGATGTGGAGAGATTGGAACTTTCATACACTGCTGGTGGGACTATCGAATGATACAACCACTGTGGAAGGCAGTATAGCGATTCCTTAAAAAGTTGCAATTAGAAATGTCATTTGACCCAGCAATTCCATTACTAGGTAAACATCCAAAAGAAGTGAGAGCCAGGACAAAACAGATAATAACATACCCATGCTCATCACAGCACTATTTACAATAGTCAAAAGATGGAACCAAACTAGGTGCCCATCAACAGAAGAATGGATAACCAAACTATGATACATACACACAATGGAACACTGTGAAACCCTAAAGAATAATATGCAATCTGAAAAACACTGCATAACATAGATGAACTTGGAGGACATTGTGCTGAGTGTAATAAGTCAATCACAGAGAGGTTCCAGTAAAATGGCAGAATAGCCAGAGAAACTGCACAGACTCTCTTCAACAAAGAAAAAGGGAACCAATTAACACAGATACAGAAGATAATCCTGGAGCTCTGAGCTCTGAAAGGAAGGATACAGAAGTGGACTAAACTCCAAATAGTAGAAGAACCTGCATAAAAATACTGAAAAAGAAGACATATGGATCTGTGGTCTGTCAGCTATGCTGATAGCATGGATGGCTTGGATATTGCCGAGTGGTGTTAGGACCTATGAATTAACCTAAAATCCAGCCCTGCTAGCCAGGGACTGCAAAGACAACTGCACTGGTGGCTGGTGAATAAAAGGGGAAGTGTCAAAGAGGGAGATGTGTTGAGCTGTGGACTTTTGCCTGTCCAGAGGGCACAGCCATTTTGAATGTTTACAAGCAGTTCAACCATTTTGGATATTTAAAGCGACAGCATTCTCTCAGATTCCAGGGACCTAAGAATAGGCTCCAATTACCAGGAACTGCAAGGACATTATGGACATGAATGATTGGAAAGTTAAAAGAGATCTAAAAACAATAATGTCACAATGTCTCGGAGACAACAGACCATCACTACCCACATAAAGAAGAAAGATAAAGTGGTAGAAACCAGGGAGCAGGATGCAGACCCAGAACACATCCCTGAAGAAGCAGCAGCATTGGAACTCCCTGATAAGGAATTCAAAATAATTATATTTAGGTTCCTTCAAAGGACTGAGAGACAGATCAAGCAAAATACTGACAAAATTAAAGAAAACATAGACAAAACCCTATTTTCAGGAGAAAATACAAGAACAAAATGACAAAATAAATGAAAAATTATAAATGACACAAAATCTACAGGTAGAAATCCAGAAGATGAATACTAAATTTTCAGAAATAGATAACACATTGAAGGGGAAAGGAGTAGAACCGAATCAATGGAAGACCAAATTAATGAGATTGAAGACAAATACCTGAATACTTATTTGGAAACAGATCAATCAGAAAAATGATCAAAACAAAATGAAGAAGGCCTAAGTTTCATTTGGGATACCATCCTACGTGTAATAGGAATTCCAGAACAGGAAGAGAAAAATTAAACCACTGAAAAAATTGTGAAAGATTTGTTGGAAGAGAACTTCCCTGATATGAGGAAAGATGAGAATATATCCATTCAGGAAGTCCTACGAACCCCACCCCAAACAGGACAGACCCCAAAAGAAAATCACCAAGACATATCATCATCAAACTCATCAAAACCAAAGACAAAGAAAGAATCCTGAAAGCAGCATAGGAAAAACAAAAAGTTACTTACAAAAGACAACCAATAAGAATAAGCTCTGATTTCTCAGCAGAAACCATGCAAGTGAGAAGGAAATGGGATGGTATACATAAAACCCTGAAAGAGAAAAATTTCCAACCAAGAATTATATACCTGGCAAAATTGTCCCTCAAATATGATGGTAAAATTAGGAGATTTCCAGATAAGCAGAAATTAAGGGAATTTGTTAAAATCAGACCAACCTTATAAGAGATACTAAAGGGAGTCCTTTGAACAGAGAAGCAATAACACCAAACAACAATTGACCATTAATACACAAGATGACATAACTCAGAAACCAAAACAGCTATGGAAGTATCCAAAGTAAGATAAGCTTACAAGATTGTAAACAGGGAACCAGAGACATCAATCGACAAATAAGGACAACTACAAACCAAAAAGAGGAAAAAATAGTGTAGTTACAGAACTTCTAAAGAGTGAAGAAGTCAAGAGAGTTGCAAGATAGAATGGACTGTTCTAAACTAGGGGAGAAAATTATAAATCACAGGATGTTCTGGTTACCTAGTGCCACTCTGACAGGAATATACCACAAATGGGATGGCCTTAAGAAACAGGAGTTTTTTCTCTTACTATTTGGAGACTTTAAGTCCAAGTTAAAAGTGCTAGGTTTGAGGGGCTGGGTGAAAACCCCTCAACCTTGGGCTTCAGCTCTGCCTCCAGCTCCCAACCTTCTGAAAAACTAGAGGCTTTTCTTCACTCAAACAGTGCTGGCTCTGAGGCTGCCAAGCCCAAGGTTGACAAGTAAAACGGCACAGTCCCAATGTTACCAAACCATATTTGTTGTTGTTGTTTGCCGTCGAGTCGGCCCGACTCATAGCGACCCCAATTGGGTTTCCGAGGCAGTATCACTACAGAAGTAGCATTGACCAAACCACATAGCAGGCCATTAATTCAAGTCCATTGTAAGTCGCCAGGTTGGCAGAGTTTGGCAGGCTGCTGAACAATGACATGGCTACATTCAGGGTCCAAGTGTGCCATAAGCTAGAGACCATTCCCAAAGCTGCTGCTTATATATGGGAAGCAGACCACATACCCAAAGCAGCTACTCAGCTGCTTGTAGTAGATCCCACCATGGAGTTGTTTGCCAGTCTCATCATGGGGAGTAACTAACATCAGCTGCCCAGCCACTCCACCAGACCCAGCCAAATTGACACACAAACATAACCACCACACAGGGTAACCTCAAAGAAAAATGATAAACCTTTACATCACAGTAAAAAAAAAGGACAAGCATAAATATCTAGCCAATAATAAAAGAATAGCAACAAAGGAAAGGATAACACAATTCATAAACATAATGAGCTCAGCACAAAAAAATTATATGGAACAAAAAAACCAGGAATACCATGAAAAAAACACATAACAAAATGACACCAACCAGTTCATACTTGTTGATAATTACACTGAATATCAATGGATTAAATGCACCACTGAAGAGACAGAGACTTGCAGACTGGATAAGAAAACATAATGCATCAATATGCTGTCTACAAGAGACACACCTTAGAGACAAAAGACAAAATAGACTAAAACTCAAAGGTTGGAAAAAGATATATCAAGTAAATGGCAACAACAACAACAACAACAAAAAAAAAAAAGACAAGGACTGTCAATATTAATTTCTGATCAAACTGACTTTAAGAGAAAAACCACCATAAGAGACCAAGGAAGAGAGGCGGGGCAAGATGGCGGACTAGGCAGAAGGATTGCACAGACCCTCTTCAACAAAGAAAAGGGAAACCAATTAACACAGACAAAGAAGATAATCTTG
>NW_006922037.1:491852-494531 GCF_000298275.1 Orycteropus afer afer | reverse complement strand
AGATTGCCCCATCTTCCTTCCGAGGAGTGGCTGGTGGGTTTGAACCGCCAGCCTCCTGGTTAGCAGTGAAGTGCCTTAGGCACTACCAGAGCTCCCACAGTCATAGTAGGAGACTTTAATACACCACTTTCAAGGAAAGATATAACAACTGGAAAGAAACTCAATAAAGATGCAGAAGAGCTAAACAATACAATCCACCAAGTTGACTTTATAGACATCTACTGAGCACTTCATCCAACAACAGCACAGTATACATTCTTTTCCAGTGCACATGCAACATTTTCCATGATGTATTTGGCCATAAAGGAAGCCTTAATAAATTTAAAATCATTGAAATACTGCAAAGCATCATCTCAGATCACAGTGCTATCAAATTAGAAATAAACACTAGGAAGACCGATGGAAAAAGAGCAAAGACATGGAAACTGAACAACACCCTCCTTAACAATGACTGGGTAATAGAAGAAAAAAAAAGTGAAATTAAAAAATTCCTTGAATATAACAAGAATGAAAACACAATATACCAAAATCTTTGGGACACAGCAGAAGCAGTGATCAGAGGCCAATTTATAGAAATAAATGCACACATCAAAAAAGAAGAAAGAGCCAAAATCAACACGTTAAAAAACCAATTCCAACAATTAGAAAAAGAATAGCAAGAAAAGACTATGGTCACCAGAAAATAGGAAATAATAAAGATTTGAGCAGAAATCAATGAAACAGAAAATAGAAAGACAACAGAAAAAATCAACAAGACTAGAAGCTGGTTTTTTAAAAAAGATTACTAAAATTGACAAACCACTAGCAAACTTAACAAAGGAAAAGAGGGAGAGAATACAAATAACACAAATAAGAAATGAAATGGGTGACATTACAACAGAACCAACTAAAATAAAAAGGATAATATCAGGATACTATGAAGAGCTATACTCCAACAAATTTAAAAATCTGAAAGAAATAGACAAATTTCTAGAAACACACCACTTACCTAAACTAACACAGACTAGGGTGGAAAAGTTGAACAGATGTATAACAAAAAAAGAAATTGAACAGGTCATAAAAAAATTGCCAACAAAAAAGTCCTGGCCCAGATGGTTTCACCAGATAATTCTACCAAACATTCAGAAAAGAACTGACACTATTCCTACTCCAACTATTCCAAAATGTAGAAAAGGATGGAAGCATCCCAAATTCATTTTATGAACCAAGCATAACCTTGATATGAAAGCTGGGCAAAGATATCACTAAAAAGGAAAACTGCAGACCAATATCCCTCATGAATATAGATGCAAAAATCTTCAACAAAATCCTATTCAATGACAACACACATCAAAAAAATAATCCATTATGACCAAGTGGGGTTTATGTCAGGTAAGCAAGGATGGTTCAACATTAGAAAAACAATCAACATCATCCACCACATAAATGAAACAAAGGAAAAGAAACACATTATCATATCAATTGATACACAAAAGGCATTTGATAAAATTCAACACCCATTCCTGATCAAAACTCTCAGCAAAATAGGAATAGAAGGGAAATTCCTCAGTATAATAAAGGGCATACATGCAACACCAACAGCCAACATTATCCTCAATGGTGAGAGACTGAAACCATTCCCATTGTGAGCAGGAACCAGACAAGGATGTGCTCTGTCACCACTTCTATTAAACGTTGCAGTGGAAGTCCTAGCCAGGGCAATAAGGCAAGAAAGGGAAATCAAACACATCCAAATTGGTAAGGAAGAAGTCAAACTATCCCTATTTGTTGATGATATGATCCTATACCTAGAAAACTCAAGAGACTTGGTAAAAAAAACTACTGGAACTTATTGAGAGATTTTGTATTGTGGCAGGATACACAATCAACGTCCAAAACTCAGTTGGATTCCTCTACACCAGCAAAGAGATTGCTGAAAAAGAAATAAGGAATTCAATATCCTTTACAATAGCTACCAAAAAAAAAATAAAATACTTGGGAATAAACCCTACCAGGGACACAAAAGACCTGTACAATGAAACTATAAAAGACTACTTCAAGAAACCATAAGAGATCTACATAAATGGAAGAAAACCCCATGCTCGTGGATAGGAAGATTGAACACTGTGAAAATGCCAATTCTACCCAAAGCAATCTATATATTCAGTGCAATCCCAATCCAGATCCCATTAACATTCTTTAAGGAGATGGAAAAACCAATCACTACCCTTATATGGAAAGGAAAGAGACCTCGGAAAAGCAAAGCATTGTTGAAGAAGAAGAGCAAAATAGGAGGTCTCACACTGCCAGATCTTAAAACCTACTATACAGCCACAGTAGTCCAAACTGCCTGGTATTGGTACAATAACAGACACATAGACCAATGGAATAGAATTGAGAACCCAGAAATAGATCCATTGACCTGTGGTCACCTGGTCTTTGACAAAGGGCCATGATCCTTTAAATGGGGAAGAGATTGTTTGACAAATGGTGCTGGCAAAACTGGTTATCCATTTGCAGAAAAATGAAATAAGATATTCACACCACACACAAAAACTAACTAACTCCAGATGGATAAAAGACTTAAATGCGAAACATAAAACTGTAAAGTTCCTCAAGGAAAAACTAGGGGCAAATTGGGCAGTCTACTTTCATAGGGATACCACCCCAAGGAGGGGTTGCTATGAGTTGGATCTGACT
>NW_006922037.1:479601-491542 GCF_000298275.1 Orycteropus afer afer | reverse complement strand
CAAATCAAAACAACAATGATATACCATCTTGTTCCAGCACTAGTAGCAAAGTTCAACAAGACAGAAAATAACAAATGCTGGCGAGGTTGTGGAGAGATTGGGACTCTCATACACTGCTGGTGGGACTGTAAAATGGTACAACCACTGTAGAAAGCAGTGTGGCGATTCCTTCAAAAGTTGGAATTAGAAATACCATTTGAGTCAGCCATTCCATCACTAGGTATATATCCTAAAGAAGTGAGAGCCAGGACAGGAACAGATATATGCACATCCATGTTCATCATAGCACTATTTACAATAGCCAAAAGATGGAAACAACCTACATGCCATCAACAGAAGGATGGAAACTATGGTACATACACATAATGTAATACTATGCAGCCCTAAAGAATAATGTAGAATTGGCAGAACACCGCATAATGTGGATGAACTCGAAGGACATGCTGAGTGACATAAGTCAATCACAGAAAGACAAATATTGTATTAGTCCATTACTGTAAAAAGTGATGGAAACGTTTCTATATGGAAGGAAATTTTCTTTGTTGGTGCGGTAGTTAGGCTTGTGTGTAAACTTGGCTGGGCCTGGTTGAGTGGCTGGGCAGCTGGATGTAGCATTTCCCATGATGAGATTGGTAATCAACTCCATGGTGGAATCTACTGTGAGCAGCTGAGTAGCTGCTTTAGGGATGTGGTCTGCTTCCTGTATATAAGGAGAAGTCTTGGGGAGCTCTCTAGCTTATGGAACACTTGAACCCTGCATGTAGCCATGTCATTGTTCAGCAACCTGCTGTGTTCTGCCAATGTTGGGACTTTCAATGAACTTGAATTAATGGCCTGCCTTGTGCTTGGGTAACATCAGGACTGTGCCTTTTTACTTGACAACCTTGGGTTTGTCACCCTCAGGGGCCAGCAGCTGAGTGAAGAAATGCCTCCAGTTTCAGAGGGCTGGGAGCAGGAGGCAGAGCTGAAACCCAAAGTTGAGAGGCTTTCACCCAGCCCCTAGAGCGTGCACTTTGAATCAGACTTAAAGCCTCCCAATTGTAAGAATAATCTCCTGTGTGTTAAGGCCATCCCATTTGTGATATGTTCCTGTCAGAGCGGCACTTGGTAACCAGAACAGTTCATTACCAGGGGTGGGAGGGTAGGGGAGAGAACACTGTTAGATAGGTAGAGACAAGTATTGATTTGGATGAAGAGAAGGGCAATGTACCAAAATGTGTATAATCAAAAAGATGGTTTGAGGAAGAAGAAGACATAGAGCGGTGCATGGGAGGTACAGATCACAAAGATGAACCCTTTTGCACATACAGTACTTCATTGTCCATGATGGCAAACTTTGATCTACGAGTGGATAGATGGGTAGACAGGCTGGACTTTTAGGTGTGTCCATACAGGGAGAAGTATGCCCAAGACCATGTGTGGGGTTGGCAGACAATGTTTCTACAAATGTATTTGTATGTTCTGTAAGAGTTTCTGGGTATATAGTAGAGCTGATAAGAGACAAGTTTGTAGTCAGTTCTTGGCTACCCAGAGGGAGTGAGTAGTTGGATCTGTGGGCTCAGGACCATAGTCGCAGGGGACATCAAGCTCAACTGTCATTCATAACATACTACACAAAAGCATTGTTACACATTCTGCTTTGGTGCATAGAGATTGTGATCTTAAAAGCTTGCAAGAGGCCATCTAGATGCAACAATGGGTCTGTCCTAGTCCAGAGCAAAGAAGAATGAAGAAAGCCAAAGACACATGGAAACAATTAGTCCAAGAGACTGGTGCACCATGCGATCCTCAGCCTATATGACTATGAGACCAGAATAACTAGTTGGTGCCTGGTTACCACTGTCAACCACTTGGGGGATCTATGTAGGATATCCTGGATAGAGTGGGAGAACAATGTGGAACAAAACTCAAAATCATAAAAAAGGAAAAAAGGGACCAGGTTTCCCGGTCTGATAGAGCCTAGTGGAACCCCTGAGATTATGGCCCCTCGCGGCCCTTCAGGTCTGGAATTGAAACAACCCCTGTGGCTACCAGTCAAACAAAAGTCAGGCATATGAGCTGAATTTTTATATTAGGTAGATACATTCCTTGGAGAGATCAATCATGGGAGAATAGAAGGGCTGTGTAGGTACAGGGAAACAGTTTTGGGGGGGCAGGAGTGCGTGGGAGGGAAGGACACAGGGAAGAGGTGGCTATGGGCAGGAAGTGGGAGGAGAGCTGTTGAACTGTGGGAGATTACAGTCAATGTCATGAGACAGTGTATGTAAACTGCTGTGTGAAAGATGAATTTGCTCTGCAAACTTTCACCCAAATCACAATAAAATTTAAAATAAAAAAGATAATTTAACCTGAGCAGAAGTAGAAGAAGAATGTAGGAAAGAAGAAAACAATTTTGAATTCAGAAGAATGTATTGGATTTCAGTTCCAAACATTCATTCTGCAGTGTCAGAATAGTCCTTGAGAGAGAAAGCATCCATTATGAACATGGGAATAAACCTAAACTATATCCCGAGTCCCATGATGCTTCACTCAGAATCATTTCACTTTGTGTGTGTGTGTGTGTGTGTGTGTGTGTGTGCGCGCGCGCGTGCGCACGCGCGCCAGTGGCACCATGGTGAACCCAAGAAGAGGTGGGAAAGTTCTGATAAAATCCAAGTTCTTTGCTTGCTAGTGACATAAAATTAACTAGTCATCTCTACCAGCTTCTTTAGTAATCAATTATAATTTGGGTTTTTTGTCCATCAAATCCTGAACCATATTAATTATTAATTTTTCCATTTCCGCAGGGAATCACAATATGAGGTTTTTCTGTCAGGAATTCTTTCTCCATGATTCTAAATCCTGACATGTGCTTTCCAGAGCCTCAGATGTTTAGTTAGTTCTACAGATGTTTTTTAAATGCTTTCAGCAAAATTTGCCAGTGCTGCAGAAAGGATCTGTGGCTGATTGGAGTCACAGTTTGGACAGAGCCTGTTAGATTAGATGGAAACAGAAACTGAAACTTCTTAGCAGCTCACCAGGAAGGCAAGAATTCACCAAAACAGCAGAGGAGGCATTTTGTTTGAGGGGACATTTCAAACATGCCTGCTTTGAGAAATGCAGTAGAGTGGAAAGCCCAGGAGGTGAGCGCTTCACTGTTGTCCTTGGTGCTTGGCCTATATAATATTTTCCACTGGAGATTTCTTTTTCCTTTCCTAAGTATAGGAAAATCAGTGCCTGGAACAGCAGCATCATTTATAGAACCCCAGGGAAAATAGTTTAAGTTTCACACCTTAGGTGGAAATAGTATAAGCAATTGTCTTAGTTATCTGTCCTGCTATAACAGAAATGTCGCAAGTGGGTCACTTTAATGAACAGAAATATATTCTCCCACAGTGTTGGAAACTGAAAGTCCAAATTCAGAGTGCTGTCTCTAGGAGAAGGCTTTCTCTCTGTGTCACCTCTGGATGTCAGCTATGGAAGAAGTCCTTGTCTCCTTTCAACATCTGTGGGCCCAGAATTCTTTGGAAATCTCCATGTGTCTTGGCATCAGTTTTCCCCTGGGTGTAGGAGGTTCTCAGTGCAGGGACCCTGGGTCCAAAATATGCACTATACTTCCTGCTTTTCTTTCTTGGAGGTACTGAGGTCTCTCTGATCTGCTTGTTTGTTTGATCTCTTTTATATCTCAGAAGAGACTGGCTCAAGATTCATCCTAATCCTATTGATAGCATCCTGCTTCATTAACAGAATTAACCTCTAACCTACCTCATTAACTGCATACGGGTTAGGATTTACAACACATAGAGTAATTACATCAGATCACAAAATGGAGATAATTACATAATATTGAGAATCCTGGCCTAGCCACGTTGACACATATTCTGGGAGGACACAATTCAATCCATAACACCAATCAGCCAACCAACCAGTTGCCATCAAGTTGACTCTTACTCATGATGACCCCATGTACTGTAGAGTAGAACTTCAATCCATAGAGTTTTCAAGGTGCCATGCCTTTCTTCCAAGGCAACTTCGAATAGCTTTGAACCTCCATATTTTCCAACTACTTGTTGGTTAACAGTCAAAACTTAACCCTTTGCACCACTCATGGATTCTAGAAATAGGGTAAAAGATTCAAAATATCTTTCCCAAGAAGATGATAGCCGGTGAACAAATTAGTGAATTAGTGCCATTTTTCTATAAGATGCAATTCTGCTGTTGTCCAATTTTCCTTTGTGAAAGAAATGGAGTAACTAATTTGAGCTTTCTGCTCCTGACTGAGCAGCCTCTTGTATAGGAGTTTCTACTATTATAGTTATTATCATAAAGCAAATTATCATAGCGGACTACTAGACCAACAAGTTATTTCTAGGGAAAAAAAATAACTTTAGATCATCATTTATTTTCTTTTCATCCAAACTTACAGAGTTTAAAATCTCTTTCTGGAAAAAATTCATAGTAATATTTGTACTAATATTCTATCAGTACTATGACAAAGTAATCAGGATGCCTCTATTGCTAAGTTTATGCTTTTAAAGTAATACAAACTGACAGAGATTGAATATCCTGTCAACGAGTTTCCTGGAGATAAGTGGCCTCAAAATATTCAGTGGACAGTAACAGATTTCCTGGATACTAATCTTTTTCATATCAGCAATTACTGGTATTAATTCAACTGGCTGTGAAATTGTGTTCTTATGGGGCTTTCCAAAAGGCCCTGAGGTTCCTCAGCATTTTTCTAGATAAGCTGTGATCCAGCCTTGTCTCTGGATAGAATACAAGAAAATCAAGTTACCATAGTTCTCAAATGGAAATCTTACTGAAGCATTTGACATTGAGCAGAGTCAGGTTTTTGTTTCCTGAAAAGTTAATGAAGCTGCCTTAATTCCATCTCCAAAATGTTACTCCCTGTTTGAGAAAGAAGTCTGAGGACAAAATAAATTTTAAAAGACGAAAGTAAACAACATTAGTTCTTGTTGTTCCTTAACAAATTTATGTACTGGCAAATACTGCTTAAGATGGAAATGATCAAAGTTTGAAGCTATGTGGGGGAAAAAGCTTGTCAGACATTAGTGTAAACCCTGACTCTACCATTTGTCAACTGTGTGACTTGGGTATGAGTGGATATATCCGTGACATGAGTGGGGGGACAAAATAATTAATATTTAGTATGCCAGCATCTACATGAGGTTCTTTATAAATGGTCTCTTAGTTACTCTTCACAATCACTCTAATAAGAAAAGTAGCAGTGTTCCCATTTTACAAATGAAGAAACTGCCTCAAACAGGTCTGGCAATGTACTTAAGTAAAGTTTTCTTACTAGTAAAGTCTCACTCTCAAACTGTACTGTTTCTTCCACACTGTCCTGTATATTGTTCAACCTCTTTGAGCTTCAGTTCTCTTACTTGTAAAATTAGGAAAGAAAAAATAAACCCCACGTGACCTGGCTTGTTCTGAGATTCAGTACAATAATTTAGATAGAGTTTGGCATACTTCATGGTACACAGATACTTAATCTAAGCTTTTTTTCCTTCACCACTAACCCACAGGCTTAGATAAAATTAGGGGTATGTGTCTGTGTGCATGTGCACAAATGTGCATGTCCATGTGCATGCATGTACACACACAGTAAAAGGAAAAGGAAGACAGGAACCCAAAAGTCCTCTGTGGCCTGTACAGCTTTTACACCCTGTTACAGAATTGACTTTTCTCCTTAGTAGCAAGGGACAGGCTTCATGCGGTGGCCTCTGAAAGACCATGCACTGTGTCACTGGCAGTTCATCATGTCCCCCAACAGTGCAGCTATGATAAGAACCAGATGATCAGAATTTCCTAAGCAAAGCCAGCAGCAAATATCTTCTGGGAAGGCACATGCCTCAGTATCCATACACTGTGCTCTTTAAGAAAGTACATCAAAAAGCTAATGGACTTTTACAAGAGCCCAGTGCTGCTTAATGTCTGTAAGCTCTCCAGAGCAGGGAATCACAACTCCTACCATGTACAGTTGGTGGCAGAACCAGTATTCCAAGTTGTTCAAGAAGCCAGGGATTAGATAAGATTTATAGAGATCTGATGTGTGCAGGGGGACTAAAAGGCATCTGGAACTTCATTTCTAAAGCTTTGTATGTGGACAGGATGTTTCTCTATATAGACTTCTCCACTCTGCATGGACATACCACAGAAATGGCTCTCTCATCACTGGTGAGGTTGCCCCTCTTTTTAATTTAGAGGTGTGTGACCTCCATTTGGTACAGTCACATACACAACTCCAGATGGCTAAAGCTTAATGCTGTCTTTCTGAAAAGAGAGGAAAACCAGAGGCATTGGTACTTCTTGCTGATCTTACAATAGTAAGCATAGATCTTTGCCACATCCCATAACTATTTTGTTACTTTTGAGGATCTGTTGATGTCTGAAAGATACTTTGTGTATAGTATAGCTTCAGCTGTTACATGACTTCAGTTTTACAAAAACCTATCACCCATTTCCTCTGCACCTACTTTCATTTTCATTTAGTTCTATATAGCTCAATCTCCTGTTGCAACATTTGGAAAAAATATTTGCCAAATACTCTGTATATGCATGTCTCTGAGCAGATATAACTCTGGAGTCTTGGTCTTTTGTTGCTAATTTGTACTTTTTCCTACAACATCTTTCATAAGTCCTTGATAACCTGTCCAGGTTTCAGAGAAAACAGTTTCTGTGTAAAGTGGTACATTGGAGGTCATTCTAAGGTTAAGTGTCCCAATGGCAGTGAGATGCAAGGAAAATATTGCTTCATGTCATTACTCAAAGTCTTTGACTACTTGTAGCTGTCAGGCTTGGAGCTGTCCACCTGAGACTTTGTTGCTGCATTTGGCTCAGAAGTCAACCACAAAACTATTAGATGAAAACCACGTTTAGATAAGCCAGTAATGGTGAGAAAATGACACCAGTCTGAGGTCGATGCAAGCTCTTCTCATATTCATAGAAGGTACAGGCAGTTCCCAGGTTACAAACATAATCCATTCCTAAGTGTGTCTTTAAGTCAAATTTGTAGGTAAGTCAGACCAGGTGCATATAGTTCTTATTTTAGCCTTACTTAAGTGAAAGAAAAATGTTCCAAGACTTTTCAATGATTTAAAAGCTGCATATGCAGCAAGTGATTATGATAAAGAAATTGTTGCCAGTAGGAATTGATTCAGTTGTTTCAAAGTGTGGGCAAATTTACATAACTTTAAAGGGCAAGTAGGAGTTGTCACAGTCTGATGTTTGTAACCTAGAGACTTACTGTATATAATGAATTGTAACCACAATCTGTATTCCACACAATTGGCATTTGCTGAACCTTAAAGCCTCTCAACTGCTCAGGGGCAATGGATGGATGATATTGAGGAGTGGATTGCTGAGTTTTCTGACAAGAAAAGGGTTGATTTTGGAATCTTCATTAACACTATATCAAAGGTCAATATACAGCCCTAAAGATCTAAAAATGTTTAGACTTTTTCTAAATTGAATAACTCAAGGGAAATATTCAGCTTTTCATAATGTCAAAGAAATACTATAGTAAGAATGGGATTTATAATGAACCAAAACAAAACAAACAAACTCACTGCTGTCGAGTCAGATCTGAGTCATAGCGACCCCTCCTTGGGTTTCCAAGGCAGTTTCTGTATGGAAGTAGGTTGCCCAGTTTTCCTTCTGAGGAGTGGCTGGTGGGTATGAAACAACCTTCTGGTTAGCAGTCAAATGTCTTAGGCACTACACCACCAGAGCTCCTTAATAATGAATACTTCCCTCAAATTCACTATCTGAAGCAGCTTTGACTTTTTCTGATAAAACTCCCACTGGCCTGCGTAAAGAATTTAATAGTTGCTCTTCTTGTCAACTGATATTAATTGTTAAAGACCATGATCTTGCCTGACATTGTTGCTGAGATTTCCAACAGTGAAACCAAGAATAATCTCTTGATCACTGCATTTTTATAGTATCCATGACCTTGTTTCAGAGACATAAAGATTAAAATATTAAATCAAATTGAAATATATTAATGAAATTGTATAGAAAAGCTTTGATTTTGATTTCAGAAGAACCAACATTGCTTTGGTTGTTTTTATTAGTTGCTGTCAAGTCAGCCCCTGACTCATGCACATTCCATGTAAAACAGAGCAAAACACTGTCCAGCCCAGAGCCATCCCTAGGACCAGCAGACCACTGTGGTTCATAGGGTTTTTTATTGGCTAATAACCCAAATTAGATCACCAGGACTTTCTTCCTAATCTGACAGTCTGGAAGCTCTGTTGAGGCCTGTTCAACATCTTAACAACGTGCAAATCTCCACTGACAGATGGGCGATGGCTACAAGTAAAGTGTATTGGCCAGCCCCTCATCTATTCTTTACTTTCTGCCTCAGTTTTCCTTGCTTCATACAATTTATAGTTTGCAGTTTAAAAACTTCCTGTAAAGTCAAGAGGAATGCACTTTACTTTATCCTAAAGTATAAGAGAAGTAAACATGAGTTCCTTAGGGACCAGATACAAAATTTGTTTATATTGAAGGTCCACTGAGAAGCTGCAATAAATACTTGGAGATTTTAAATGGCCTGAGAGGACTTGCTAACATGACGTTTCAGTTTATAGATGTAAGAATCTGGCACAATTAAAGAGGAGGAAAATCACTTCCTTTTCCTCTAACATTCAACATGGATTCAGTTGAAATGAATTATGTTTATTCCACTTGTTAAAAGAAAACTTGGAGTTTGTTCCAGTTTGAGAAATAGGCCCAAATCCCACTTTTGAGTTAGTGTGTGACCTCCTTCAGGGAAATGAGGGCACTTCATATGTATGGCTCAGGTGGTATAGTGCCTAAGGCATTTGACTGCTAACCAGAGGCTGGCAGTTCAAACCCACCAGCCACTCCTCAGAAGGAAGTTTGGGAAAGTAAATCTACTTCTGTAGCGATACTGCCTTGGAAACCCAAGGAGGGGTTGCCATGAATCTAATCGACTCAATGACAATGAATTTTTTTTTTTTTTTTTTAATATGTCTGGCTGTGCTGAAACTTATAACCTATGATGAAATGAGACAGTTAATCAGTGAAACTTCACCTTATAGCCATGTTAGTGCCACTTTAGACAAGGTATGTGAAAAATATCAAACAACTATAGGACAGAGTTTGAAACCATTTATTTTTCTAGCAAAACAAAATCACAACTACATATTATTGCATGAATAGCTTAACCTAGCAAGAAGCCAGATGGAAATCCCCCAAGGTTTGGCTTTCTGGTATTCTTATCTCACATGAGAGTGCTGCATTTGTGATTTTGTGTTTGTTTTTTTCAGTTACAATAATTGGACAGCCTCATGGTTTGTAATCATGCATCTCGCTCATTTTAATGACTACACAAATTTTGGCATTTATGATGCTGGTTTTTGTTTCAGTCATGTTTAACTGGAATGAAATAAGGGAAACTGCATTGTGCAAATGGATGTTGTCACACAGATAGTGCAACAGGCAAGTACTGCTCTTCATTCAAGAGCCCAGTCTTCCAACTACACAGACCAAAAAAGAAGGGAGTCAGGAGGTTCTCAGCAAACTTTTAAAAACCTAGGGAATGAATTTAATGGGCATATATGGCCTTCAAAGGCAAAAGGTCTTTTATCCCTCATTATTTAATTAAGCTACAGACACAGTACCCAATATTGCAGTGATTAGAGATTGATTTTATGAATTCTAAAAACCAGACTTTGGAGCTCAGTAAATACTTCCTTTAGGATGAATAGGCATTAGCATTACCAATGTGTTTCTGTTAGCCATACAGTGCCACATTTGATAGGCACCTACAACTGCTGACAGATCACATCACCAGGCAGATGCAATATGGCAGGTGGCTAGGAGGTTCTGCTTTGGGAAAGCTAGGAATTTTAGGGAGATGTAGTGTCTCAACTAAGCTCAGCAGAAAAATCTGTAGTGCCTTCCCAACTCACCTCCTGGGACTTTTCAAGGTCCATAATCTGCTATTAATTAATGTTATGAGTAATCATAATAATAACAGCAAATGCTTTGTTGCTGTTGTTTTTGTTAGGTGCTGTTGAGTCTCTTTTTGACTCATAGTGACCACTTGTAACAGAGTAGAGCTGCCCTGCTGGGTTTCCTAGGCTAATGTTTATGGGAGCAGATTGCCAGGTCTTTCTCTCTCATAGCCACTAGGTGGCTTTGAACAGCCAACCATTCAGTTTCCAGCTTTCTGCTCAAACGTTGTGCAAGTAGGACTCCTTGTTGTTGTTAGGTGCCATTGAGTCAAATTCAACTCATAGTGACCTTATGTACAACAGAATGGAACACTGCCTAATCCTGTGCTGTAGTCACAATCCTTGCTGTGCCTGAGCCCATTCTTGCAGCCACTGTGTCAATTCATCTCACTCGGGATCTTCCTCTTTTTTGCTGACTCTCTGTTTTACCAAGCATGGCATACTTCTCCAGGGAAAAGTCCCTTCTGACAGCATGACCAAAGTAGGTAAGATGAATTCTGGCCATTCTCGCTTCCAAGGAGCATTCTGGTTGTACTTGTTCCAGGACAGATTTGTTCGTTCTGGCACTCCATATTTTTAATATTCTTCACGAATATCACAACTCAAATGTATCATTTTTTCTTTGGTCTTCCTTATTCATTGTCCAGCTTTCACATGCATATGGCGCAATGCATACCATGGCTTGGGTTAGTCACACCTTAGTCTTCAAAGTGACATCTCTGCTCTTTAGCACTTTAAAAAGGTCTTTTGCAACAGATTTGCCCAGTGCAATACAACACCTGATTTCTTGACTGCTGCTTCCATGGGTATTGATTGTGGATCCAAGTAAAATGAAATCCCTGACAACTTCAATCTTTTGTCCATTTATCATGATGTTGCTTATGGATCCAGTTGTAAGGATTTCTGTTTTCTTTACGTTGAGGTATACTCTATACTGAAGACTGTAGTCTTCTTCATCAATAAGTACTTCAGATCTTCATTTTCAGCAAGCAAGATTGTGTCATCTTCATATCTCAGGTTGTTAATGAGTCTTCCTCCAATCCTCATGTCATATTCTTTTTCATATAATCCAGCTTCTCAGATTATTTGCTTAGTATATAGATTGAATAAGTATGGTGAAAGGATACCACCCTGTACACACACCCTTCCTGATTTTAAACCATGCATTAACCCCTTGTTCTGTTTGAATGACAGCCTCTTAGTGTATGTACAGGTTCCTCATAAGCACAATTAAGTGTTCTGGAATTCCCATTCTTCTCAATGTTATCCATAATTTGTTATGATCCACACAGTGCCTTCACACAGTCAATGAAACATGGGCAAACATCTTTCTGGATCTTGCAGCCAAGATTCGTTTGACATCAGCAATGATATCCCTATTCTGAATCCTCTTCTGAATCCAGCTTGCATTTCTGCAAGTTTCCTGTCAATATATTGCTGCAACCATTTTTGAATTATCTTCAGCAAATTTTACTTGCACGTGGTATTAATGATATTGTTCGATAATGTCCACATTCTGTAAGATCACCTTTTTTTGGAACGGGTACGAATATGGAT
The DNA here is from genome assembly GCF_000298275.1 of Orycteropus afer afer. Classification (NCBI taxonomy): domain Eukaryota; kingdom Metazoa; phylum Chordata; class Mammalia; order Tubulidentata; family Orycteropodidae; genus Orycteropus; species Orycteropus afer. The sequence continues at coordinate 479,996 of NW_006922037.1, read as the reverse complement.
CTCTTCCAGTCAGTTGTCCAGGTATCTGTCTTCCAAATTTCTTGGCATAGACGAGTAAGTACCTCCAGTGCTGCATCCATTCGTTGAAACAATTCAAATGGTATTCAGTCAATTCCTGGAGTATTGTCGTTCACCATTTCCTTCCATGCAGCTTAGAATTCTTCCTTCAATACCTTTGGTTCTTGATTATATGCTGCCTCCTGAAATAGTTGAACATCAATTACATCTTTTTGGTATAGTGACTCTGTCATCCTTCTGTATTTTGCTGATGCTTCCTGCATCATCCAATATTTTGCCCATAGAATCCTTTAATATTACAATCTGAGGCTTGATTTTTTTTTTTTTTTTTTTTCAGTTCTTTCTCTATTGGCTAATGATCATGAACATTTCTTCAT
>NW_006922037.1:441902-479501 GCF_000298275.1 Orycteropus afer afer | reverse complement strand
TTTTTTTTTTTTTTTTTTCAGTTCTTTCAGCTTCAGAAATGCTAAGTGCACTTCCCTTTTGTTTTTCCAATTTCAGGTCTTTGCATATTTCATTTTAATACTTTACTTTGTCTTCTCGAGCCACCCTTTGAAATTTTCTGTTCTGCTCTTTTATTTAATCATTTTTCCATTTGTTTTTGCTAATGTCAATTCAAGAGCAAGTTTCAGAGTCTCTTATGACATCCACTTTGGTCTTTTCTTCCTTTCCTGTCTTTAATGACCTTTTGGTTTCTTGATGTATGGTGTTCTTGATATCATTGCACAACTCATCTGGTCTGAAGTCATTGATGTTCAGTGTCAAATCTCTTCTTCCTATGGTTTCTAGATTCAGGTGTGATGTAATCAAGATCATATTTTGGCTCTCATGCTTTCATTTTCTTCAGCTTTAGAAACTGCAATTGATAGTCAGTTCCATAGTCAGTTCCTGGCCTTCTTTTGACTGATGAGCTTCTTCATCACACCTTTCCACAGATGTAGTCAGTCTGATTCCTGTGTATCCCATCGGATGAGGTCCACGTATATTGCTGCCATTTATGTTCTTGAAAAAAATATATATATTTGCAATGAATAAGTCATTGGTCTTGCAAAAACCTATCATGAAATCTCTGGCCTCATTTTCCAACTACCAAGGCCATATTTTTTCCAAGGCCATATTTTCCAACTACCAATGATTCTTCTTTGTTTCTAATTTTTGCATTCCAATTACCAGTAATAAACAATACATCTTATTTGAATGTTTTGTCAATTTCACACTGCAGAAGTTGGTAAAAGTCTTCACTTTCTTCATCTTTGGCTTTAGTGGTTGGTCTATAAATTTGAATAATATTAGTATTAACTTGCCTTCCTTATAGGCATATGAATATTATCCTATCACTGACAACATTGTACTTCAGGATAGATCTTGAAATGTTCTTTTTGACAATGAATGCAACTCCATTCCTCTTCAGTTTGTCACCCCTAGCATAGTAGACTATATGATTTTCTGATTCAGAATGGCCAATACCAGTCCTCAGTTCACTGATACCTAGCATATTGATCTTTGTGCATTCCATTATATTTTTGACAACTTCCAATTTTCCTAGATTCAAACTTCATAGATTCTACATTCTGATTATTAGTGAATGTTTGCAGCTGTTTCTTCCCCTTTTGAGTTGTGCCTTATTATCAAATGAAGATCCCACAAGCTTTATTCCATCTACATCATTAAGGTCCACTCTACTTTGAGGGGGCAGCTCTTCCCCATTCATATTTTGAGTGCCTTCTAACCTGAGTGACTCACCTTCCAGCATATTTTGAGTGCCTTCTAACCTGAGTGACTCACCTTCCAGCATTTTTGTATCAGACAGTGATTCACTGATATGCATCAAGTTTTTCAGTAATATATCAGACAGTGTTTCACTGCTATTCATAAGATTTTCAGTGACCAATTTTTTCAGAAGTGTATGGTCCCATTCTTCTCCCTAGTCAGTCTCAGTCTGGAAGCTCCACTGGGATGACCATGTTGGTATTTGAAATAGCGATGGCATAGCCTCCAGCCTCCCAGCAAAACACACATCACTATAGTACCACAAACTGACAGATGAGTGGTGGCCAGGGTTCCTTAGCCAATGTTTGTGCAAAAAAAAAAAAAACCTCACTGCCATTGAGTCAATTCCCAGTCATAGGGAGCTCTGGTAGCATAGTGGCTAAGGCACTTGACTGCTAACCAGAAGGCTGGCAGTTCAAACCCACAGCCACTCCTCGGAAGGAAGATGGGGCAATCTACTTCCGTAGTAATACTGCTTCGGAAACCCAAGGAGGGGTTGCTATGAGTCGGGTCCGACTCGACGGCACATAACAACAACAACAACAACAGTGACACTTTAGGGCAGAGTGGTAGTGTCCCATAGGGTTTCCAAGGCTGTAGCTCTTTATGGAAGCAGACAGCCTCATCTTTCTCCCACAGAGTGCTGGTAGCTTCCAACCACCAGCCTCTTAGTTAGCATCCAAATGCTTTAATTACTTTTCCACCGGAGCTCCTTCTTGTTTATGTGGTGCTTGTCATTTAGGCCCTATGTGCTTTTATGGAGCCCCTGAGTGGTGCAAATGACCAAGCATTTAGCTATTAACTGAAAGGTTGGCCATTTGAATCCATCCAGAGCCAATTTAAAGGACTGGCCTGGTGACCTGCTTCTGGAAGATCACAGCCATTGATTCCCTTTGGAGCACAGTTCTACTCTGATACACATGGGGCATTGCCATGAGTCAGAACCAACTCTACTGCAACTGGGGTGGGCTTTTTGTTTTGTCTTTTTGGTTTGTGTACTTTTAATATGCAATGTCTTTTAATTCTCACAATGGCACAGTGATGTAGGAAACATTATCCCCATTTTCTGATAAGAAAACTGAGGCATAAAAAGATTGTGTATGTGCCTAAGAGTTTACAGCTGGAAAGCTGTGGACAGTGTTCCACCCTAAGCAGAGTAGGTCCACATGTTTTAACCACTATACCACCCAATCTCTCCTTTCAGATATTTTTCAGGGACTCTAAATAAAGCTTGCACCAATTAGAAAACCTTGCTATAACATCCCAAGGCCAGTTTTCTGACTTTAAGTTCCACAGGTTGTAAAAGTTCCAAGGAGTAAGCTGTTTGAAAATTGATTTATAGAGAAATGATAAAGGATTGTGAAGGATCCCATTCCTGCAAAATAAATAGCTTCTGGGAGTGTGAGGATTTTTTTTTTTTTTTTTCCAGGGGCCTTTCCTGAGTGGATGATACAATGTGGAGTGTAACTAGGTGGGACCTGAAAAACGTAATTAAAAACAACAATGATGAGCATCAGAGGTAGAATTTGTGGAGTTGACTAAATGCTGAGTCCTTTACTTACATCATTTCAAGTTCTTACAGCCTTTCTAAGAGACCATCTTTCTGTCCCCTTCATAGCCCAGGCTTACCCAATATTCTACTTTGCTCATGTTTCAGTTTTATCCCTTCTTATGAATAAAATTGAAGATCAAACTGTCACTTTGCTTAAGATGCACAATTGCTTTACAGTTTTGATTTCTCAAATGTACTTACTCCCACTGCCATTGAGTTGATTCCGACCCATAGTGACCCTATAGGATAGAGTAGAAGTGCTCCATAGGGTTTACAAGGCTGTAAAACTTTACCAAAGCAGACTCTATCATCTTTCTTCCATGAAGTTGCTGTTGTTGTTGTTGTTATGTGCATGAAGTTGCTAGTGGGTTTGAATTGCCAACCTTTTGGTTAGCAGCTGAATACATTTCCAAATATAGTTTTGAAAATTGAAACTTTTCATATGTGTATCTTTGATTGCTGTGAAATTTGATTACCCTCTTTAATGTCCGTATGTCTCATTTTGTTTATTCAGTAAAAGAATTTGGCCAAAATTTATATTAATTATTTATAGAACAGTATACCTACATGAGGAGCCCTGGTGGTGCAGTGGTTAAGGACTTAGATATTAACCAAAAGGTCTGCAGTTTGAAAACAATAGAAAGATATGGAAATCTGCTCCTGTAAAGATTTATAGTCTTGTAAACCCTGTGGGGCAGTTCTACTATGTCCTGTAGGGTCACATTGAGATGGAATCAACTTGATGGCAATGGGAGTGAGTATATTTGAGAAAACAAAGCTGGAAAGCAAATGTACATCTTAAGCATTGTGACAATTTTATCTTCAGTCGTCATGAGTTGAAATCGATTGGATGACAATACTCACATATATAACATGTTTTCAATTTGTAATAATATAATAACTTTAGGTAATGCTCATTAATTGCTTTACTCTGGAACTCATCCTGGGCTAAATTCTTTTAGCTAATCCTTCTATGGGTGTGTATGTAGTGGCATAATTATATTATCCCCATTTTATAAAATGGTAAATTGAGGCATAGGGAGGTGGTGGTAAATTACTTGCTCAAGGACATATTGTTAATTAAAAGAAAGAAAGAAAACAACATCCATATTCAAACCCAAACACAGTCTCCATCTTCAGAGACTGTTCTATTGACTAAAGCATAAAATGTATCTGTTTTAAATGAGAAGCTTAACATTGAGACTGTTGCATAACAATTATCCTTGCATTCCATGTAGATTCCATTAGGAAACCTGCAAGTAGAAACAATCCCTGACTTAGTCAATCTATTTCATGTAGTTAGTCCATTGAACAAGTCTGAAAATTAAGAATGAAATAACTTCATTAAAAAAATGTCAATTGTGTAAAATATTGTTAATTCTTGGAAAGCAGTGCTGATATGCACCTGTTGAGCTTCTCAAAGAAGGAACATCTCTAAGAGTGGCTTCTCTCTGCACAAGGATATGAAGAGTAGATTAATGAACTGTGGGCAAAATTGTGACTTCAATTCATCTTTTTCTAACCCCGAGACTTTTTTCTATTCCCCTTTTCCATTTGTTCCATGAGTATAATTTCTTGTCCCCATCCCTCATTACCCAGGACCCTTAAACTTAAATATCCCTCTCCCCAAACACCTTGTAGTTGTTAATTGCCATCAAGTTGGCTTCAACTCGTGGCAACCCACGTATAACCTCATGTACAGAAAGACACAAGGTTGTCCAGTCCAATACCATCTTCACAGTCATTGGTATGTTTGAGTCCATTGTTGTGGCCACTGTGTATTTTGAGTGCCTTCCAACCTAGAGGACTCATCTTACAGCACCCTATCAGATAATATTCTACTGCGATCAACAGGATTTTCATTGGGTGATTTTTAAAAGGGAGTTCTGGTGTTGCGGTGGTTAAGCACCCAGCTGCTAACCTAAAGGTCAGCATTTCAAAGCCACCAGCTGCTCTGCAGTAGAAAGACAAGGCAGTCTGATTCCATAAGGATTACAGCCTTGGAAACCCTCTGAGGTAGTTCTACTCTGTCCTATAGGGTTGCTATGAGTCAGAATCAATTTGACAGCAATGAGTGTTTTTTGTTTTGTTTTTAATTTTTGGAAGTGTGTCACCAAGTCTTTCTTCCTCGTCTGTCTTAGTCTGGAAGTTCTGCTGAAACCTGTGCACCATGAATGACCCTGTTGGTATTTGAAGTACTAGTGGCACACTTCCAGCATCATAGCAACACATGAGCCACTACTATATGAAAAAATGACATGTACATGTCATGTAAATTGGAAGGAATCTGATCATCTGCTGCATATTTCATCCCCAGCAGGACCACCATATACAACCATATTGACCACTTACATTCTAGGTTGAGTGTTTCAGTGTGCTGATCAACGTCTTGTTTCTCACAGAGCTCCAGGACAGCACGCTCTGAGGAGGACCGGGACGGCCTGTGGGATGCCTGGGGTCCATGGAGTGAGTGTTCACGTACCTGCGGTGGAGGAGCCTCTTACTCCCTGAGACGTTGCCTGAGCAGCAAGTAAGTTCCTCAGTCACTAGGGTTCTTCTTTGAGGTCCAGAGGTAGTAGCTCAAGGTATACTTTTGTGGCAGGGTCATGGAGACCATTTTGTTACTCCCAAATCCAGATGATTGGATTGGCTTGGTTCCAGGGCCAGCTTTATTTTGAGGCTGGGACCCAGAAAGGCTGGGTGCAGAGCAGTTAGGAACAAATAAGGGAGGCAAATTTGTCTGTCAGTTTGTTGTCCTGTGGTGACTTACATGTTGTTGTGAAGCTGGAGGCTCTGCCACCAGTATTGCAAATGCCAGCAGGGTTACCTATGGTGGACAGGTTTCAGCAGAACTTCTGAGCTAAAAACAGAAGAAGAAAGAGGCCATCCACTTCTCAAACAACTGGCCGATGGAAACCTTATGGATAACAATGAAACACTGTCTGATATATTAGAGGGAAACTTTATGAATAGCTGTGAAACATCGTCTGATATAGTGCCAGAAGATGAGCCCATCAGATCAGAAGGCACTCAAAATATGACTGTGGAAGAGCTGACTCCTCAGAGTAGAGAAAATCTCCTACATGGTATGGGTGGGGTAAAGCCTTCAGGACCTCCATGGGCTGATATGGCATGACTCAAATGAGTACAAACAGATGAAAAGATCCATTAATAATTGGAACATGGAATGTATGAAGTATGAAACTAGGAAAATTGGCAGTTGTCAAAACGAAATGGAATGCATAAAGATTGTTATTCTAGGCATTAGTGAGTTGAAATGGACTGGTATTGTCTGTTTTGAATCAGACAACCATATGAACTACTAAGAGGAATGGTGTGGCATTTATCACCATAAAGACTGTTTCAAGATCTGTCCTGAAGTACAGTGCTGTCGGTGATAGGATAATATCTATACACCTTCAAGGAAGACCAGTTAATACTACTATCATTCAAATCTATGCACCAACCACCAAAGCCAAAGATGAGGAGATTGAAGATTTCTAACAACTTTTGCAGTCTGAAATTTATCAAGCATGTAACCAAGATCTATTGATTATCACTTGTGACTGAAATGCAAAAGTTTGAAGCAAAGAAGGGTTACTGGTAGTTGGAAAATATGGCCTCAGTGATAGAAATAACGCTGGAGATTGCCTGATAGAATTTTGCAAGACCGATGACTTCTTTTTTGCAAATACTTTTTTCAACAACATAAAGGATGGTTATATTACATGGACTTCACCAGATAGAACACATAGGAATCAGATTGACTGCATCTGTGGCAAGAGATGATGGAGAAGTTCAATATCTTCAGCCAAAACAAGGCCAGGAGCTGATTGTGGAACACACCCTCAACTGCTCATATTCAAGTTCAAACTGAAGTTGAAGACAATTTAAACAAGTCCACGAGAACCATAATATAACCTTGATAATATTAATCCTGAATTTAGAGATGATCTGAAGAAGAGATTTAATGCATTGGACACCAATGATAAAAACCAGAGAAATTGTGGGATGACATCAAGAACATCATCCATGAAGAAAGCAAGAGGTGATTAAAAAGACAAGAAAGGAAGAAAAGACCAAAATGGATGTCAGGAGAGACTCTGAAACTTGCCCTTGAACAGAGAGTAGCTAAACCAACTGGAAGAAATGACTAGATAAAAGAGTTGAACAGAAGATTTTTCAAAGAGCAGCTTGAGAAGACAAAGCCAATTATTATAATGAAATGTGAAAAGACCTGGAGTTAGAAAACCAAAAGGGAAGAACATGCTCAGCATTTCTCAAACTGAAAGAACTGAAGAAAAAATCTAAGCCTCAATTTGCAATATTGAAAGATTCTATGGACAAAATATTGAATGATCCAGGAAACATCAAAAGAACATGGAAGGAATACACAGAATCACTGTACCAAAAAGAATTGGTTGATGTTCATCCATTTCAGGAGGTGGCATATGATCAAGAACCAATTGTATTGAAGGAAGAAGTTGAAGCTGCACTGAAAGAATTGACAAACAAGGAATTGACAGGATACCCATTGAGATGTTTCAACAAATGGATGCCCCACTGGAGGCACTCACTCGGCTATGCCAAAAGATTTATAAGACAGCCACCTAGCCAACTGGCTGGAAGAGATCCATACTTGTACTCATTCCAAGGAGATGTGATCCCACAGAATATGGAAATTATTGAACAATATCATTACTATCACATGCAAGTAAAATCTTATATTGAAGATAATTCAAAAATGGTTGCCACTGTATATTGACAGAGAGCTTCCAGAAATGCAAGCTGGATTCAGAAGGGGATGTGGAATGAGGGATATCATAGCTGATATTAGATGGATCTTGGCTGAAAGCAAAGAATACCAGAAAGATGTTTACTTACATGTTATTGACTATGCAAAGGCATTCAATTGTGTGGATCATAGCAAATTATGGATAACATAGAGAAGAATGTGAATTCTAGAACACTAGATTGTACTCATGAGGAACCTGTACATAGACCAGTAGGCTGCCATTCGAACAGAAAAAGGGGATATTGCATGATTTAAAATCAAGAAGGGAGCGTGTCAAGGTTATATTCTTTCACCATACTTATTCAATTTGTATGCTGAGCAAATAATCTGAGAAGCTGGACTATATGAAGAAGAACATGGCATCAGAATTGGAGGAAGATTCATTAACAACCTGCAATACACAGAAGATACAGCTTTGCTTGTTGAAATTGAGAATGACTTGAAGCACCTACCGATGAAGATTAAAGACTACAGTCTGCAGTATGGATTGTTGTTGTTGTTGTCATGTGCCTTCAAGTCATTTCTGACTCACAGCGACCCCTCCTTGGGTTTCTGAGGTGGTATAACTGTGGAAGCAGATAGCCCAGTCTTCCTTCTGAGGAGTGGCTGGTGGGTTTGAACTACCAGCCTTCTGGTTAGCAGTCAAGTGCCTTAGGCTCTACACCGCCAGAGCTCCTGCAGTATGGATTATATTTCAATATTAAGAAAACAAAAATTCTCACAACTGGTCCAATAAACAGTTTCACGATGGATGGAAAAAACATTGAAGTTGTCAAGGACTCCATATTATTTGGTTCTACATTTAGCACCATTGGAAGCAGCAATCAAGACATCAGATGATGTATAGCATTGAGCAAATCTGCTGCAAAAGATCTCTTCCAAGTGATGAAGAGCAAAGATGTCTCCTAGAATAATAAGGTGCGCCTAACCCTAGCCATGGTGTTTTCAATCACCTCTTATGCATGTGAGAGCTGAACAATGAATAAGGAAGACCAAAGAAGAATTAATGCTTTTGAGTTGTAGTGTTGAAGAAGAATGCTAAGAGTCCCATGGGCTGCTAAATGGACTAACAAATCTGTTCTGAAAGAAATGCAGCCGGAATCTTCATTGGAATCAAGAATGGCCAGACTTAGTCTGACCTACTTTGGTCTTGTTGTAAGAAGGAACCATTCCCTGGAGAAGGATATCATGCTTGGTAAAGTGGAAGGTCAACGAAAAAAGTGGAAGGCCCTCAATGAGTTTAATTGACAGTGGCTGCAGCAATGGGCTCAATTATAGCAAAGATCATGAGGCTGGCACAAGCTTGGGCAGTATTTCATTCTGCTGTGCATATAGGGTCGCTATAAGTCAGAAACGATTCAACAGCATCTAACACAACAACAAATCCAGATGAAAGAAAGGAATATAGGGAAAGTGTGAAGATTAAATGCATGCTTTTTATTATTCTTTTTTAATGTCCATGATATGATAGCATTAATATTACATGCAAGTAAAATTTTCCTGACAACAATTCAAAAAGAGTTATAACAGTACATACACAGGTAACCACCAGAAATGCAAGCTAGTTTCAGAAGAGGATGTAGAATGAGGAATATCATTGTTGATGTCAGATGAATCTTGGCTGACAGTAAACAATACCAGAAATATGTTTACCTGTGTTTTATTGACTATGCAAAGCCATTCAGCTATGTGGATCAAATTATGAATAATACTGTGAAGAATGGGAATTCCAGAGTATTTGATTGTGCTCATGAGGAGCCTGTACATAGACCAAGTGAAAGTCATTTGAATAGAACAAGAGGATACTGCATGGTTTAAAATCAAGAAAGATGGATGTGTATTGGGTTGTATGCTTTTACCATATTTATTCAATCTATATGCTGTGCAAATAATCTTAGAAGCTGCACTATACAAATAACACATCAGGATTGGAGGAAGACTCATTAACAACCTACAATATGCAGATGACACAACCTTGCTTGCTGAAAGCAAAGAGGAGTTGAAGCACTTCTGATGAAAATTAAAGACTACAATCTTCAGTATGAATTACACCTCAACATAAAGAAAATGAGAACCTTCACAACTGGACCAATAAGTAACACCATGCAAACAGAGAAAAGATTGAAGTTGTCAAGGATTTCATTTCACTTGGATCCACAGTCAACACCCATGGAAGCATCAGTCAAGAAATCAATGTATTACATTGGGCAATTCTGCTGCAAAAGACTTCTTTAAAATGTTAAAGAACAAAGATGCCACTTTGAAGACCTAGGTACACATGACCCAAGCCATGGTGTTTTCAATCACCTCATCTGCATATGAAAGCTAGACAATGAATGTTGTTGTTGTTGTTATGTGCCATCAGGTCGGCACCGACTCAAAGGGACCCCTCCTTGGGTTTCCGAGGCAGTATCGCTATGGAAGTAGACTGCCCAACCTTCCTTCCGAGGAGTGGCTGGTGGGTTTGAACTGCCAGCCTTCTGGTTAGCAGTCAAGTGCCTTAGGTACTACGCTACCAGATCTCCTAGACAATGAATAAGGAAGACCAAATAAGAATTGATGCCTTTGAATTATGGCTGGCAATGAATGTTGAGTATATCATAGACCTCCAGAAGAACAAACAAATCCATCTTGAATAAAGTATGGCTGGAATGATCTTTAGAAGTTAAGATGGCGAGGCTTCACCTCTTTTATTTTGATCATGTTGTCAGAAGGGACCAGTCCCTGGAGAAGGATGTCATACTTGGTAAAGTGGAGGGTTGGCATAAAAGAGGGACACCAACAATGACATAGTGGCTACAATGATGGGTTCAAAGATGGCAACAATTGTGAGAATGGTTCAGGATTGTGCAGTGTTTCGTTCTGTTATACATAGGGTCACTATGAGCAGAAATGACTCATGGGCACTTAGTAACAAAAATAACATATAATAATCAGTTGCAGTCAACTTGACTCTGACTCATGACAACCTCATGTATATTAGAGTAGAACCATGCTCCACATGGCTTTCAGTGTCTGATTTTTCAGAAACAGATTACCAAGATGTTCTTCCTTCAACCTTTTGGTTAGCAGCTGAGTGTATTAACCATTGCACCACCCAGAGACCCCTCTCATATGATAACCAGTATCGAATTTATCTGATTTACCAAGTAAATTATATTATCTATCTTCATGTTAGACATAGAAGGAAAATTTATTATTAGAAATGCATTTGTTGTTGTTGTTGTTGTTGTTATGTGCCGTCGAGTCAGCCCTGACTCATAGCGACCCCTCCTTGGGTTTCCGAGGCAGTATCACTACGGAAGTAGGTTTGCCCACCTTTCTTTCGAGGAGTGGCTGGTGGGTTTGAACCACCAGCCATCTGGTGAGCAGTCAAGTGCCTTAGCCACTATGCTACCAGAGCTCCCATGACATGTATATCCAATCCTGATGTGTTATTTGTATAGTGCAGCTTCTAAGATTATTTGCACAGCATATAGAAATGCATTTAGCATCTTTAATTCCATAATATATTGAACTTTTTGAATCACCTTAATAATTATGGTGACCTTCGTAGCAACAATGATGATGTGATCATAGCACACTGAGTTTATGTTGAATTTCCAGTGCTATCAAGTGATTTGTGAATAAATGATATGCTGGTTTAATTTTGGTTTGGTTTAATTTTGTAGATGTTATAATGGTTAGAAGTTTCCTAAGGTCAATGAGTGATGAATTTGGATATGAAGAGGTTTGGAAGAATAGAAACTGCTATGGGAGTTGGAGCATGAGTGGGGAGATGGATGATGCAGGTGGAGGAAGGTGTGCCTAACGGCTTTTAAACTGAAAAGAAAAGGCCTGAAGCCTTGGAATGGAAAGTCTTCAATAATAATTTTAATAATTCAAAACTGCTTCTTGAGCTGTGTGGTCTGTGACTAGATTTGTCTCCAAACTATAAAATATAAAGTTACATGGTAATATTTTTTAATGAAATACTTTATTTGACAGTGAAAAGTGTTATGTGGAACAAGTGAGAGGTTTGATCAAAATCACTGTATATAATAAAACACGAGATAGAGAAAGAAAAAGTATGCATCTGCTGATTCTTCTAGATTTTTCATAAACAAACAGCCAAAAATGGTGGGATGTGGGGTTAAGAAAATGTCAACTTATGTAGCAGAGTGAAAATTTATCAAAAGCAGAGTCTTGAGTCTTACTCCTTTCTATTGCACCACAGGGTTTGGCAGGTATTAGGAGCTCAATAAATGTTTCTTCCCTGTATCGATTGATGGCAAGAGACCATTTTTATTCCAGACAGGGCCCAATGGAACCAATGTAACTCTAGAAAGCACAGCCAAAAGGTATATCCTGTAAGATATTTGATCAATTCATTTGGCAATTCTGGTATTTGAGTCTCCACTGAAGGTGACTCTGTTGGATTGCATCTACCAGTGAGTGAGTTTGTCCTCCTCGGAGGCCAACTTCATGTCAAATCAGATTCCAGAGTTGATAAGAAAGAAAGAATAAAACTTTTCTCCTCATGAGTCAACTGCCTTCTTAATCTGAAATATCAAAAATATCATGTAATATCTGCAATACATGATGTTACATGATAATAGTATTGTGAGGCAGAGCTGATACTAAACAGATGCACAATTTGAAATGTTCTTTTATCTAGTTCTTTCACATTAACATGCTTGAATATTCTGTAAGGATGAACCAAAACATGTCTCACAAAGTTAGTAAGCTGTGTATGGGATTTTTTTATTATTCAGTTATGTGAATGTTACAGTTCAGTAGATTAATTTACTGAGTGAGAGACTGAAAAGCAAATAAGTTAAATCGCAAATAAAAGTTTCTCATTCAGCAAATAAATATTGATGCTGTAAGAAATTAAAAAGTGCCAATTTATCAGTAAATTAAGACTTCAGTTACTAGGATTTTATTAAGAGTATTATAGAAGGTATCTTCTGTCCTCTACTATTAATGGGGAGCTCTGCTGGCGTAGTGCCTAAGGCATCTGACTATTCCTCAGAAGGAAAATTGGGCAACCTACTTCCAGAGAGATACAGCCATGGAAGCACAAGGAGGGGTCACTATGAGTCAACTCGACTCTATGGCAGTGAGTTTGGTTTGTTTTTTTACTACTAATGACTTGGAAAAGTAGAGTTTAAATTCTAAAAATTATAAACATTGAGAAGATATTGTTTGACTTTCTAATGTTGAAAAAAAAATGTTTTCAGTAACTCATTTTAGTTTGGATAGGAAGCATATGTGTACTGGATTGTGATAGAAAATTTGTATTAAATCAAAAAAGCTTGAAAGCTGCCATTGAGGAGAACTCAGTGTCTTAGGGTTCTCTAGTGAAACAGAACTACATAGATAGTTAGGTAGGTATGTAGGTAGGTAGGTAGCAGACAGAAAGAAAGGAAGGAAGGAGGGAAGGAAGGAAGGAAGGAAGAAGAAAGAGAAGGAAAGAAAATAAAGAGAAGGAAAGAAAGACACATAATACGTATATACACATACATACATATATGTTTGTATATAACATGTGTGTATATGTCTCAATGAGATGGATTGACACAGTGGCTGTGATGATGGCCTCAAGCATGGAAATGATTGTGATGATGGTGCCAGACTGGGCAATGTTTTGTTATGTTGTGCATCGTGTTGCTATGAGTTGCAACTGACTTGATGACACCTAACTGCCACAACATGTATCTATTTTCATATGCATATATTTTATGAATACATAGAGATTTTAAGGAATTGGCTCATGTGATTATGAAGGCCAGGCAAGTAAAACATTTGTAGGTGAAGTGACAGACTGTAGATTCCTGCTATCTTGTGTCCCACAATACATAGGTGAGGTGACGAGAACTATGTAGGAGTTCTGGAAAGATATCTATTTATAGTCTGGAGGCAGAATACCCCTTATGAAAAGCCCCCTTTTTGCTCTTAAGACCTTCAACTGATTGTCTGAGGCTTACCTACTTATGAAGGATAATTTGCTTCACATAAAGCCAACTAATTTAATCCCATACACTTCCTTCATCTATGGCATCCTGATGAGTGCTCTAATAATGTTTGAACTTGACTAGACTTTAGTGCCCAATTGTTGAACAGAGCACCATAGCCTCCTCAAGATGACACGTAAAATTCACCATGACACTCACTATAGCAAAGGGCTCTATATGGATAATGATTAGGCTTGCTCACCAGAAGGGACCCTAAGTGTCAGCCACAATCAAAATTCAGTGTTCTTTACCATAAGATTATTGATTTTTTGTTGTTCAATTAATGATTCCCAAATACTTGTATCTCCTTGGCTTTCTCTTTTGCCACTTTATATCACTTGGTAAGTTTTATAACTTAGACTTTTCACTTCTGTGTTTTCTTTCTTTCTTTTAATATATAGAATGAAAATTGTGGAGTGGGTCTCCTTTGATAAATAAGGAGCATCAAACACTCAGTTTTGATGACTTCTATTCTTCTCCCTATGTAATTTGAACCCATTTCCTTAGCATCTTAGAATGAAAGCATAGTGACCTTCATCTTTTAAGTTACCAAATACCTAGGAATCTATTTGTTATTGTTTTTTTAAAAAATAATATTTTATGGTGTTTTGGGGAAAGTTTACATAGCAAATTAGGTTCCCATTTAACAATTTCTACACAAATTGTTCAGTGACTTTGGTTACTTTTTTCACATTGTGTCAGCAATCTCAGTAATTCTCTTTTGAATGCTTCCCTTCCAGTAATCTGGTTTTCCTGTCCTCTTACCCTTTCATCTTTGCTTTTCAGCGATGTTGGCCTTTGTTTTCATATAGAAGAGTTTTTAAAAGGTGTGCAGTATTCATTGGTAATATTTTTTATTTCATGAACCAATCTGCTATATAGCTAACATGTGCCCTGAGAGGGTAACTTTAGTTCAAGTATCTCAAGGCAAAATTCTTGGTAAGTCTTCTAGCCCCAACCAGTCTACTAACTCTGGACATTTTATTTTTTATTATTATTATTCTTTCTCTTTGTACATGTCAAGGTGCCACAATGTATATCAAATTCCATATAGTTTGCTCTGTTTGTAAATATGTGAAACAAATTTTATTTATCTTTTTGTCTGTTTATTTATTTATTTATTATGCTTTAGGTGCAAGTTTACAGACCAGAGTTTGTTTTACATTCAACATTATGTGTACATTTAGTTTCACTCTCCATTTACCATGCCCAACCCTAACCCAGTCTCCTCCCTCCCTGCCCAGTAACTTCCCCTCCCCCCCATGCCCCTCATAGTTATGCACTCCTGTGTGCCCTGCATTTCCTCCATGTGAATGTTGCCCCTCTGGTGTCCCATGGTCCATTGCTCCAAGGGGTGCATTTCCACAGAGTATGTGGGTGCATCACCTTGGGTTGAGTGGTCTGCATGTACATCTTGTTTACTATTGGGCTGAAAGCCAGCCCCTGGGAGTGAGTTTTATTCCAGCTCCAGAGTGTATTCCAGGGCCATAGTATTGGGGGTCTCACAAGACTCCATCCAACCAGTAATTCTGGTCATTATTGAGTTTTTGGATTTTGTTCCATGTTTTTCCTCCCAGCCTATCCAGGATCTCCAGATTTGATCCTGTCCTGAGTGTCTGGCATTGGTAGCCAGGCACCATCTAGTTCTTCTGGTCTTGAAGACCATTGTGTCCAAGGGCTGATTGCTTCCAGATGCCCTTTTTGTTTGTTTGTTTGTTTGTTTTGTACTATTTTTTGCTTCCAACAATAGGAGACAATTAGCTGAGTCTTAGATGGCTGCTTGAAAGCTTTTAAGACCCCAGTCACTGATCACCAATGTAGGATGAGGAACAAGACTTTTATGTATTTTGTTGTGCCAGTTGAGTCCGGTATTCCTGCCATCTTCTCTTGATGTTTCCTGCATCATTCAATATTTTGCCCATAGAATCTCTCAGTATTGCAACTTGAGGCTTAAATTTTTTCTTCAATTCTTTCAGCTTGAGAAATGCAGGAATACACAGAATCACTGCTTGAGATGGGAGGAATACACAGAATCACTGTACCAAAAAGAACTGGTTGATCTTCATCCATTTTAGGAAGTGGCATATGATCTAGAACCAATGGTACTGAAGGAAGAAGTCAAAGCTGCAATGAAAGAATTGGCAAAGAACAAGGCTCTGGGAATTGATGAAATACCCATTGAGATATTTCAACAAATGGATGCCCCATTAGAGGCACTCACTCGGTTATGCCAAGAGATTTGGAAGACAGCTACCTGGCCAACTGACTAGAAGAGATCCATATTTGTACCCATTCCAAAGAAAGGTGATCCCACAGAATGTGGAAATTATAGAACAATATCATTAATATCACATGCAAGTAAGATCTTACTGAAGATAATTCAAAAACAGTTGCAGCAGTATATTGACTGAGAACTTCCAAAGGTGCAAGCTGGATTCAGAGGAGGACATGGAACAAAGGATATCATAGCTGTTGTCAGATGGATCTTGGCTCAAGGCAAAGAATACGAGAAAGATATTTACTCGTGTTTTATTGACTATGAAAAGGCATTTGATTGTGTGGATCATGACAAATTATGGATAACATTGAGAAGAATGGGAATTCCCAAACACTTGATTGTACTCATCAGGAACCTGTACCTTGACTAGGAGGCTGTCATTCGAATGGAACAAGGGAACATTACATAGTTTAAAATAAAGAAGGGAGTGTGTCAGGGTTGTATCCTTTTCCCGCACTTATTCAACCTATATGCCAAGCAAATAATCCGAGAAGCTGGACTATATGAAGAAAAACGTGGCCTCAGGATTGGAGGAAGAATCATTAACAATGATTCTGAGATACACAACAAGGATTCTGTGTATCCTGAGATACACAGATGATACAACTTTGCTTGCTGAAAAGTGAGGATGATTTGAGGCACTTACTGATGAAGGTTGAAGAGTAGAGTCTGCTTTATGGATTACATCTCAATATAAAGAAAACAAAAATCCTCACCACTGGACCAATGAGCAGCATCACAATAAATGGAGAGAAGATTGAGGTTGTCAAAGAATTCATGTTGCTTGGTTCTACAATTGATGCCAATGGAAGCAGCAGTCAGGACATTAGACGATGTGTAACATTGGGAAGATCAACCACGAAGGAACTGTTTCAAGTGCTGAGGAGCAAGGATGTCTCCTTGAGGACTAAGGTGTGCCTGACACAAGGCATGATATTTCCAATCGCCTCGTATGCATGTGAGAGCTGGACAATGAATAAGGAAGACTGAAGAGGAGTTGATGCTTTTGAGTTGTGGTGCTGGTGAAGGATGCTGAAAGTACCATGGACTGCTAAAAGAACTAATAGATCTGTCCTAGAGGAAGTGCATCTGAAATGCTCCTTGGAAGCGAGAATGGCCAGACTTCATCTCACCTATTTTGGTCATGTTGTTAGAAGGGACCACTCCCTGGAGAAGGATGTCATGCTTGGTAGGGTGGAGGGTTGATGAAAGAGGGGGAGGCCTTCAACAAGATGGATTGACATGGTCGCCGTGATGATGGGCTCAAGTATATAGCAGGGATCATGGAGCTGGCGCGGGATCGGGCAGTGTTTTGTTCTGCTGTGCATGGGGTTGCTATAAGTCGGAAATGACTCAACGGCACCTAACAACAATGACAACAAAAAGTTGACTCTGGTATTCCCCAGTTAACTCTGGACGTTTTAAAAACTTGAATTCTATTTCACAATTTTCTCCCCTTCTCTCAGGATTCATTGTCGCTTTGATCAGAGCAGTAATTAGTGGTAGCCAGGTACCACATCTAGTTCTTCTGATCTCAGGGTATGTTAGGCCCTGGTTAGTATAGATTGTTAGTCCTGTAGTTTATTTTCTGAGTCTTTTGTTTCCCTTGTTCAGTTTTTCTCTGGACAATATGAGACCAATAGTAGAATCTATTAGTTTTCTAGGTATTCCTCTTGCAATCAACATCTTTCACTAGTATCAGCAATCTTTGGGTTACAGCTTTTAGCAGTCAGAGTTAATAGAGAGACTTGGCATCAAACTTTTCCCTTGTTACATTCTTGTATATAAAATTTTGATTTTCATTAAAATAGATTATTTTAAGCAGTAAAAAATATTATAAGTATATTTATGAAACAAAATCCAGTTAAAAAGGATTAATAAAATACAATCAAACATTTTTCTCATTCGTATTTAATTATAACTAAAACTAGAAACGAAATCCACTGCCTTTGAGATAAGTCCCACTCATTGTGACCCTATAGGTCAGAGCAGGACTGCCCCATTGGATTTCCAAGGCTTTAAATCTTTACGGAAGCAGACTGCCTCATCTTTGTCCCATGGAACAGCTGGTGGGTTCAAACTGCTAAACTAAATCATTACTTAAATATATATAGCCTTAGGCCTATTCCCAGGCTGGATTTATCTTTCTTGCTTCTCTTTACTTAGAAGCAGATGTTTTATGAGATTTACGTATAACTTCAAGACTTAAAATCTATTTGATATTAAATGATTTCAAGTTTATACCCTCAACATCCTATGCCATGTGTTCTAGTACCAGCTAGAATCTCTTCTGTTACTCTCTTTAGGTCCTTAGCTCTAGTGGAAGCTCTATTTCATGTACTAGTTATCTAATATCACAATAATGCTGCATAACAAACAACAACTAAACCTCACTGGAATATAAAATAAGTGATTATTGTTTGGCTAGATGGCTCTGATGGTCATATACCTACAGCTAGATAACTGTTGGCTGATCTAGGGTAACTTCATCTCGGGCAACTTGAACAACTCAGCTCTACTCAATGTGTCCTTCATCCTTCAGCAGGCTATCTTAGGTAAGTTTTCATGGTGACAACAGAGGTACAAGAGTGTGCAAGCCCCAATACAGAAGTCCACTTGAACCCTCTGATTGTGTCCTCTCTGTTAGTATCCTATTGACCAAATCAGATCCAACTGGCCAAAGATAGTCACATCACCAAGCACAGAGTCAGAGTAAGAGAGCAAATATATTACACAGAAAAGGATGTGACACAGTGAAGGGTACAGAATTGGAATCATTTTTGCTATCTACTATGGATGATCTTCTAGATCATTCTTCTAATTTTTTCATTTTTTTAATGTGATGAATTTTGTGTATTCTTTTCTTTCTCTCTCTCTCTCTCTTTTTAAATTGTACTTTGGGTGAAAGTTTACAGAGCAAATTCATTTTCCATACAACAGTTCATACACATCAGATACACTTTGTTTCATGACATTGATTGCAATCCCCATAATGTAATACCTGTCTTCCCACTTCCTCTTTGTGATTACCTTTTCCCTGTGTCCTTCTTTCCTGGGCATTTTACCCTCTGAGCTATCTTCCTGTGCAAATACTGCTACTGCCCTTCTGATCTCCCATGGTTGACTGTTCTCTAAAGAGTCTACCCACCTGGTATAAATGTTCACCTCATATGCCTGTCTATTTTTTTTCTGGAAGCCATGGGAATGGATTCAGTTCCAGGCCAGAATGGTGACTAGGGACCATAATCTTGGGGGTTTCACTAGTCTCTATCAGACCAGTAAACCTGGGATGACCTTCATATTCAGTCTTAATGAAATAAAGTTCTTTCTCAATTCTTCACTCCAGGCTTGGGCATTTGAACTAAATTCAATCATCTTATACATTTAGGAGACATCAGAGATTTTAAATGTGTATGTCCTTAGAAGCCCAACAGGTTAGAGTATGTATAGTATTTTAATGGTATGCATTCAAAGTCAATCCAAATAAATCACACCTAGTGAATTAACTTGCAGGCCAAATTTCTAGCCATTACATGTGCATGCTTAAGTCACTTCCAAAAAAAGAAAAGGAAAAAAACAAACCAAACTCACTGCTGTCTAGTCGATTTGACTCAGAGTAACCCCTCCTTGGATTTCCGAGATGGTATCACTACAGAAGTAGATTGCCCAATCTTCCTTCCAAAGAGTGGCTGGTGGGTTTGAACTGCCAGCCTTATGGTTAGCAGTCAAATGCCTTAGGCACTATGCCACCAGAGTTATTCTATTCCCAATATGGTAGAACTGTAAAGGTAGCTATATTACCCAAAGTTTATGGAACAGATGACAGTTATTCAGCTTCTGGAGTTAATTCGCTGATGGATTGAGAGTTTGTGGGTAGGCTTAGTTAACCTCTAGAGTAGAGGACATCCTCTCTGACTGATATTTTGGAAGTTCCAAAAAAAAAAAAAAAAAACAATCAGTGAATGCAAAGCAAAAGGAAATTACAGAGAAGCCTAATCATAAAATGTTTTATATTATGTATATTAACATTGAATATTAATATAATATAATCATACAATACATTAGGAGCTCTGGTGGCACAGTGCCTAAGGCATGTGACTGCTAACCAGAAGGCTGGTGGCTCAAACCCACCAGCCACTCCTCGGAAGGAAGGTTGAGCAATTTACTTCCATAGTGATGCCATCTTGGAAACCCAAGGAGGGGTTACTACAAGTTGAATCCAACTCCATGGCAGTGAGTTTAGTTTGGTTTTTGGTTTATATAATATATTAGGGACCCGGGGCTTGAGGGCTGCTTTTTTGCTTGGAGGCAGCTCTATTTTAAGGCTGAGGCTGAAGGCAGGTGGGGCCAGGGCTCAGGGGCTGCTTTTTACTTGGGGTAGCTCTATTTTAAAGCCAGGGCCTGAGGTAGGCAGGCCCAGGGCTTTGGGGCTGCTTTTAGTTTTGGGGCCGCTCTCTTTGGAGGCCGGGGCCTGAGGTAGGTGAGCCTGAGGTTCTTGGGCTAGTTTTCACTTAGGGTGGCTTTATTTTAAGCATGGGGCTGAGATAGGCAGGTGTAGAGCTCAGGGGCAGCTTTTTGCTTGGGGGCAGCTCTATTTTAAGGCTGGGGCCCAAGGTAGGCAGGTGCAGGACTTGGGGGCTGCTTTCACTTGGGGGAGGCTCTCTTTTAAGACCAAGGCCAAGATAGACAGGCACAGAGGGATTAGAAACAACTAAGGGAGACAAATTTTTCTGACAGTTTGTCATCCTGTGGTGGCTTGTGTGTTGCTATGAGGCTGTAGGCTATGCCACCAGTGTTTCAAAATGCCAGCAGGGTTACCCATGGTGGACAGGTTTCAGTGGAGCTTCTGGGCTAAGACAGACTCAGAAGAAAGAAGAGGCCATCCACTTCTCAAACAATTGGCCGGTGAAAACCTTATGAATAGCAATGAAACACTGATATATGACTGGAGACCTGTGAATAGCCCTGACATTGTCCAATATAGGGCCAGAAGATGAACCCTTCAGGAAAGAAGGCACTCAAAATTTGAGGAAGAACTGACTCCTCAGACTAGAGACAATCTTAAAATATGGATGGAGTAAAACTTTCGGGACCCCCATTGGCTGATGTGGCACAACTCAAAATGAGTAGAAACAGATGCAAAAATCCATTAATAATTGGAACGTGGAATGTATAAACTATAAATCTAGGAAAATTGGAAGTTGTCAAAAAGAAATTGAATGCATAAATATCAATATCTTAGGCATTACTGAACTGAAATGGATTGGTTTTGGCCATTTTGAATCAGACAACCATATGATTTACTATGCTGGGAATGACAAATTGAAGAGGAATGATGTGGCATTCATCGTCACAAAGACTGTTTCAAGATCTGTCCTAAAGCACAATGCTGTCAATGATAGGACAATATCCATACACCTCCAAGGAAGACCAGTTAATACTATTATTACTCAAATATATGCACCAACCACCAAAGCCAAAGATGAAGAAACTGAAGATTTCTACAGACTTCTGCAGTCTGAAATTGACTGAACATGCAATCAAGATGTGTTTATTATCACTGGTGACAGGAATGCAAAAGTTGGAAACAAAGAAGGGTTACCGATAGTTGGAAAATATGGCCTTGGTGATAGAAATAATGCTGGAGATTGCATGATAGCATTTTGCAAGATCAATGACTTATTCATTACAAATACCCTTTTCAACAACATAAGCAATGGCTATACACGTGGACTTCACCAGATGGAATACACAGGATTCAGACTGATGACATCTGTGGCAAGAGGTGATGGAGAAATTCAATATGTTCAGCCAAAACAAAGGCCAGGAGCTGATTGTGGAACAGAGCATCAACTATTCATATGCACATTCAACTTGAAGTTGAAGACAATTAAAACAAGTCCTTGCGAGCCAAAATATGACCTTGATAATATCCTTCCTGAATTTAGAGACCATTTAAAGAGATTTGATGTGCTGAACACCAATAATCAAAAACCAGAGGAATTGTGAGATATCATCAAGAACATCATCAATGAAGAAAACAAGAAGTCATAAAAAAGGAAGAAAAGACCAAAATGTATGTCAGAAGAGACTCTGAAACTTGCCCTTAAGCAGAAAGTAGCTTAAGCAAATGGAAGAAATGACAAGATAAAAGAGCTGAACAGAAGATGTCAAAGCGCAGCTCAAGCAGACAAAGCCAATTACTATAATGAAATGTGCAAAGACCTGGAGTTAGAAAACCAAAAGGGAAGAACATGCTCAGCATTTCTCAAGCTGAAAGAACTGAGGAAAAAAAATAAGCCTCAAGTCACAATATTGAAAAATTCTGTGGGGAAAATATTGAATGATGCAGAAAACATCAAAGGAATACACAGAGTCACTGTACCAAAAAGAATCGGTTGATGTTCATCCATTTCAGGAGATGGCATATGATCAAGAACCAATTGTATTGAAGGAAGAAGTTGAAGCTGCACTGAAAGAATTGGCAAAGAACAAGGAATTAATGGTATACCCATTGAGATGTTTCAACAAACGGATGCCCCACTGGAGGCACTCACTCAGCTATGCCAAGAGATTTGGAAGACAGCTACCTGGCCAACTGACTGGAAGAGACCCATATCTGTACCCATTCCAAACAAAGGTGATCCCACAGAATGTAGAAATTATCAAACAATATCATTAATATCACAAGCAAGTAAAATCTCACTGAAGATAATTAAAAAATTGTTGCAGCAGTATATTGACAGAGAGCTTCCAGAAATGCAACCTGGATTCAGAAGAGGATGAATGAAGGATATCATTGCTGATGTCAGATGGATCTAGGCTGAAAGCAAAGAATACCAGAAAGACGTTTACTTATGTTTTATTGAGTATACAAAAGCATTCAATTGTGTGGATCATAACAAATTATGGACAACATTGAGAAGAGAATTCTAGAATACTTAATTGTGGTATGAGAAACCTGTCCATAGATCAGAAGACTGTCATTCAAGCAGAACAGGAAGGTACTGCGTGGTTTAAAATAAAGAAGCGAGTGCATCAAGGTTGTATCCTTTCACCATATTTATTCAACTCGTATACTGAGCAAATATTGTGAGAAGCTAGATTATATAAAGAGGAACGTGGTGTCAGGATTGGAGGAAGACTCATTAACAAACTGCGATATGCAGATGGCACAACTTTGCTTGCTGAAAGTGAGGATGACTTGAAGCATTTATTGATGAAGATTAAAGACTACAGTCTAAAGTATGGATTACACCTCAATAAAGAGAAAACAAAAATCCTCACATGTAGTCCAATAAACAGCTTCATGATGAATGGAGAAAAGATTGAAGTTGTTAAGGATTTCATATTACTTGGTTCTACAATCAACACCAATGGAAGCAGCAGTCAAGACATCTGATGACATATTGCATTGGGAAAATCTGCTGTAAAAGGCTTCTTTCAAGTGATGAGGAAGAAAGATGTCTCCTTGAAGATGAAGTTGCACCTAACCCAAGCCATGGTATTTTCAACCGCCTCTTACGCATGTGAGAGCTGGACAGTGAATATGGAAGATCGAAGAAGAGTTGATGCTCTTGAATTGTGGTGTTGGAGAAAAATGCTAAGCATACCATGGTCTGCTAAAAGGATTAACAAATCTGTCCTGGAAGAAGTGCAGCTGTAATGCTCTTTGGAAGCAAGAATGGCCAGACTTTGTCTCACCTACTTTGGTGATGTTGTCAGAAGGAACCATTCCCTGGAGAAGGATATCATTCTTGATAAAGTAGAGGTCAATGAAGAAGGGGAAGGCCCTCAACGAGATGGATTGACACAGTGGCTGCAATGATAGACTCAGGTATAGCAGGGATTGTGAAGCTGACATAGAACCAGACAGTGTTTTGTTCTGCTATGCATAGGGTCGCTATGATTTGGAGATGGCTTGATGGCATCTAACCACTACCACCACCACAACATAATGTATTAATTCTAAAAGCCTTCATTTTAATGAGCAATGGTTGATGCCAAGGAAAAAGCCCTAATCTGAGAAGTTAGTAAGAAGAAACACTTCCTTGACTGTTCCCCAGTCCTTTTTCTGAGACTGGAAGAAAGTAGGTAGTGCTTGAATTTTCACATTTCTAATATTGGAGCATTGATAATTGCCTTTACCTTTAACCCTGGTTTGACCAATAAAGGAAGATACTTGTGAAAATGCTCTGTAACCTTACTAATTGCTGTAAGATTGGATTAGCTCTTATTAAGTAACTCTAATTATGCAAATGTTGATAATCTTCCTTCAATGAGTGGCACATAATAGCAGTTTTCAATTTTGTCAATTGAAAATGAAACTGTACCTACTTGAACTTTGGTCTCTTATTTCAAGTGAATTAAGCAATATACTAGCTACCTCAAGAGCCTTCTTCTTTCACAAATCCTTCACCTCTCCCTTTAAGTACACTTGTATAAATATTTCTAGTGAATTCCTTGTGTGCTTTACCTACTAATGTGTGCTGTTTAGTGGGAACTATCCTTCTTGGACCTAAATTACATAATCATCTTTTTATTTGATGGTGAGGATCTATCTCTGAGACCTCTAGATTTGTCATCAGCCAGTTATTTTGGCTTTGCCCATAAGGAGTTCCAGATGCATATTGCACTTAATAATATTGTGTGTAATGTTGTATACATCACTGTGTAACATCTATGCCAAGACTGAGGCCAAAAGGGGAAACTTCAGCTCATTTGAATTGATGATGAGTCAGAGGACTGGATGCGCTTAAGTGTGATGTTAACCTTTGCATGGTGGCTAAAGAAGATTTAAATGTCCTTCATGACTTCCTTAATTTCTGAAGTGCCAAATGACTCTTCAAACTCATCTTAGATTAATAGTATGGACTAATAGATTACTAATGCTATAGATTAATTAATAAAATGTGTTTGAATATTTTGTTAAATCCCAACTGATTAAATGAGGGGCTTGTCTATTTCATATATATACAAACAGCAAAAAAGGTCTCCTGTTGAAGGAAGAAAGCATTTTTTTAAAGTTCAATAAAATTATTAGGTGAACAAGAGATAAAATCATCACACTGTGAGAGTTCCTAAAGAAATAAGGTCATGATATTAGTCCAAAAGTATACAGCTGCCAGAATGTTGTCAACATAAACATAGAAAAATTAAAATAAATAGCCTCAAGGAATCTTATCTCATAAGATTGGGAAAGATGATTCTAAACCTCTCATTTTATAAGAGAAACTAAGCTAAATCTGATTGTTTTAATTACAAACATGTTTTTTCTTCCAGTAAATATTGATGCTTACATGAATATAGGCTTTAATTAGCAACTAATTTCTGTAGTAAATAATGATAAATACAAAAAGAAAAAAAAAATTCACCTAAATCACATTAAAAGTTTTTAAAAAGAAAGAATTTTATTCTAAGCAGCTGCTTAAACAATTTTTTTTCTTCCTCTTTGAGAGGCATCTTCTCTCTGTCATAACATCCAATTAAGGTTCAGAGGACTTATTTTAAGAAGTTTTTGAACTTGCAGCTCAAGTGAGCCCCAAAGCAAGATTTAACTGTTATTGTTCATCTAGTGTTGTATGTTATCATCTTTGTTTTCCTTGGAAGTGTTTGAGTTTTTGTTTAAAAGAAAGATATACAAGTTCAGAGTGATAATTCAAAAACAGTTGCACCAGTACATTGACAGAGAACTGCCAGAAATTCAAGCCAGATTCAGAAGAGGATGTGGAATGAGCAATATCATTGGTGATGTCAGAAGGATCTTGGCTGAAAGCAGAGAATAGCAGAAAGATGTTCACCTCTGTTGTAGTGACTATGCAAAGGTATTTGACTGTGGAGATCATAACGTATTATAAATAATGCAAAGAATGGGAATTCCAGAAAATACCATCGTACTCATACTTGTACATAGACCAAAAAACAAAAACAAAGCCAAACCCCCTGCCGCTGAGTTGATTCCAATTCACAGCCACCCCCATTGAGTTTCCCAGGCTATAAATCTTTATAGAAGTA
Source organism: Orycteropus afer afer (assembly GCF_000298275.1). NCBI lineage: Eukaryota > Metazoa > Chordata > Mammalia > Tubulidentata > Orycteropodidae > Orycteropus > Orycteropus afer. The sequence continues at coordinate 453,521 of NW_006922037.1, read as the reverse complement.
GGTTGCCTCATCTTCCTCCTGCGGAGCAGCTGGTGGGTTTGAACCACTGACATTTTTTGGTTAGCAGCCAAATACCTTGTCCACTGCGCCACCAGATCTCCTTGTACATAGACCAAGAGGCAATATTTCAAGCAGAAAAAGGGAATACCGAGTGGTTTAAAATCAAGAAAGGTGTGTGTCAGAGTTGTATCCTTCCACCATACCATTCAATATGCACGCTGAGCAAATAATCCAAGAAGCTGGACTATATGAAGAAGACTGTGACATCAGGAGTGGAAGAAGACTCATTACGACCTGCAATATGCAGATGACACAACCTTGCTTGCTAAAAGCAAAGAGGACTTGAAGCACTTACTGATGAAGATCAAAGACTACAGTCTTCGGTAGGGATTACAACTCAACATAAGTAAACGAACATCCTTAAAACTGGACCAATAGGTAACTTCCTGTAAACAGAGAAAACATTGAAGATGTCAAGAGTTTCATTTTACTTTTATCTACAGTCAGTGCCCATGGAAGCAGCAGACAGGAAAGCACTGTGTATTGTATTGAGCAACTCTGCTGCAAAAACCTCTTTAAAGTATTAGGAAGTATTTAAAGTATTAGGACTAAGATGTACCCGACCCAAGCCACAGTATTTTCAGTCACTTCATATACATGTGAAAGCTGGACAATGAATAAGGAACACTGAAGAAGAATTAATGCCTGTATATTACAGTGGTGGCAGAGAATATTGAATATACCATGAACAGCCAAAAGAACAAACAAATCTGGCAAAATGCTCCATAGACGTAAGAATGGTAAGACTTTTGTTCATGTGCTTTGTTTCGTTTTCAGCAGAGACCAGTCCCATCCTGCTTGGTAAAGTAGAAGGTCAGGGAAAAAGAAGAAGACCCTCAACAAGGTAGATTGGCACAGTGGCTACAGCAGTGGGCTCGAACATAGCAATGGTTTTAAGGAAGGTGCAGAATTGGGTACAGTTTTATTCTGTGGTACATAAGCTTGCTATGTGTCAGAACTGAGTTGCTCGCATCTAACAACAAAAACAAACATGATTTTTCTTACACTAAATATTGATGATTACATTAATATAGGCTTTAGTTAGCAACCACATAATGACAAAAACCAAAAGAAAAAATCTTAATGTTAAGGCTTTGATTTTAAGCAGCTGCTTAAAATTTTTCTTTTTCTTTTAAAGGCATCTCCTCTCTGTCATAATATCCAAGGACTTGTTTTAAGAGGCTTTAGAACTTTCAGCTCAAGTGAGCCTCAAAGCATATTTATCTGTTATTCTTCATCTAGCGTTGTGTTATCAGCTTTGTTTTCCTCGGAAATGTTTGCATTTTTAATTAAAAGAAAGATACACAAGTTCAGAGTAGATCTGAATAATCATGTCATTTGCAAGGGGTTGCCTTTTCATTGTGTTGTATGAGATTGAAAATTTTAGAGACATATTTTTAAGAGTTTGTGGTTGCCTTCCTTTTGCTTTTTGGGTTAAACCTAAAAACTCAAAAACTCATTGTTGCCGAGTCAGATCCGACTCATAGTGACTGCTCCTTGGCTTTCCAAGGCAGTATCACTACAGAAGTAGATTGCCCAACCTTCCTTCCGAGGAGTGCCTGGTGGGTTTGAACCACCAGCCTTCTGGTTATCAGTCAAGTGCCTTAGGCACTATGCCACCAGACTTCCTGGGTTAAACCTAGTCAAATGTATTACCAGGAATTCTGATATTCCAGGTCATTTATCTTCAAGGGTGTTTTGTTCTGATATCTGATTTCCTTTTGGGAGGAAAATTAAATAAGGCCAATGACTACATGTTCAGGACCAATTTATGATCTGGTTTATCCTATCCCATAAACTGGTTTGTTGGAATAAAGATGGTTGGAAATTTGTTTGGTGTCCATAACTTTTATGGACTATATTGAGAATCTACAACTTTAATCTTTTACTATTTATTTTTAAAATCCTTATTTGGTTAGTTCACTAACTCTTCTGAATTTTTAATATCTTTTCATTCATTGATTTAATATATACATATTAAATATTTGCTATGTTGTTATTGTTGTTGTTAGGTGTTGTCGAGTTGGTTCCAACTCATAGCAACCCCACGTACAACAGAACAAAACACTGTGTGGTTCTTCATGAACCTTACAGTAATTCTATGTTTGAACCCATTGTGGCAGCCACTGTATCTACCCATCTCCTTGAGGGTCTTCCTCCTTTTTGATGACCCTCTATTTTTCCAAGCATGATGTCCTTCTCCAGGTACTGGTCCCTCCTGATTGTATCCAGAGTATGTGAGATGAAGTCTCATCATCCTTGCTTCTAAGGACCATTCTGGCTGTTATTTCTTCCAAGACACATTTGTTCTTTCTTCTGGAATATATTTAATATTCTTCACCAACACCGTAATTCAAAGGCATCAGTCTTTCTTTGGTCTTCTTTATTCATTGTCCACCTTTCACATGCATATAAAGCTACTGAAAATACCATGGCTTAGGTCAGATACACCTCACTCCTCAAAGTGACTTCTCTGCTTTTTAACACTTCAAATCAGCAGATTGCCCAGTGCAAAATGCTGCTCAGTTTCTTCACTGCTGCTTCCACGGTATTGATTGTGGAACCAAGTAAAATAAAATCCTTGACAACTTCAATCTTTTCTCTAATTATTATTAAGTTGCTTATTGGTCCACTTACAAGGATATTTGTTTTCCTATGTTGAGGTATAATCCATACTGAAGGCTGTAGTCTTTGATCATCACCCACAAGTCCTCTTTGCTTTTAGCAAGCAAGGTTGTGTCATCTGCATATCACAGGCTGTTAATGAGTCTTCCTCCACTCTTGATGTGACAGTCTTCTTCATATAGTCCAGCTTCTTGGATTATTTGCTTATCATACGTATTAAATGGTATGGTGAAAGTATACAACCCTGACACACAGCTTTCCTAATTTTAAACCATGCAATATTCCTTTGTTCTGTTCAAATGACTGCCTCTTGGTCTATGTGTAGGATCTACATGAGCACAACTAAGTATTCTGGAATTCCCAGTCTTCTCACTGTTTTCAATCATTTATTATGATCTACATAGTTGAATGCCTTTGCATAGTCAACAGAACACAGGAAAACATCTTTCTGGTATTCTTTGCTTTCAGCCAAGATCCATGTGACATAAGCATTGATATCCTTCATTCCACATCCTCTTCTGAATCTGGCTTGAATTTCTGGCAGTTCTCTGTTGATATACAGCTGCAAATTTTTGAATTATCTCCAACAAAATTTTACTTGCACCTGATATTAATGATATTGTTCAATAATTTCTCCATTCTGTTGGATCACTTTTCTATGGATGGGCACAAATGTGGATCTCTTCCACTTCTTTGGCGAGGTAGCTGTCTTCCAACTTTCTAGGTATGCACTAGTGAGCCTCTCTAGTGCTACATCCATTTATTGAAACATTTCAAATGATTTTCAGTCAATTCCTAGAGATTTGTTTTTCAATTCCTTCAGTGCAGCTTGGATTTTTTCCTTTAGTTCCATAAATTCTTGATCATATGCTACCTCTGAAATGGTTGAACATCACCATTCTTTTTGGTACAGTGACTGTGTTTTCCTTCCATTTTCTTTTGATGCTTCCTGTGTTGTTCCATATTTTGCCCATAGAATTCTTCAATGTTGCAACTATTTATTCATTTCTTTCAGCTTCAGAAATGCCAAGTCTGTTTTTCCCATTTGGTGTTCTAACCCCAGGTCTTGGCGCATTTCATTATAATACTTTACTTTGTCTTCTCGGGCCAGCATTTGAAATCTTCTGTCCAACTCTTTATTTCATGATTTCTTCCTTTTGCTTTAGCTACTCTGTGTTCAAAATCAAGTTGCAGTCTCTTCCAACATCCATTTTTGTCTTTTCTTTCTTTTCTGTTTTTTTTAATGATCTTTTGCTTTCTTCGTGTACCATGTCCTTGATGCCAGCCCATAACATGTCTTGTCACTGCTCATTAATATTCAATGTGTCAAATCATTCATGAGGTGGTCTCTAAATATAGATCAGATAAGCTCAAGGTCATATTTCGGCAGAGTTGTTTTAAATTTCTTCAGCTTCAATTTGATCTTGCCTATAGGCAATTTATGATCTATTTCTCAGTCAGCTCATGGCCATGATGATATTGAGCTTCTCCATTGTCTCTTTAAGTAGATGTAGGTCAATTTGATTTTTGTGCATTCCATCAGCAAACTCCATGTGTATAGTCACTATTTATATATTTAAAAAAAAAAAAAAAGGTATTTGAAATGAAGAAGTCATTGGTCTTAGAAAATTCTGTCATTCAGTCTCTACACCATTTCTATCACAAAGGCCATATTTTCCAACTATTAATCCTTTTTCTTTGTTTCCAACTTTTGCACTCCAGTTACCAGTTATTATCAGTGCATCTTGTTTGCATGTGTGATCAATTTCAGACTGCAAATGTTGGCGAAAATCAATTTGTTCATCTTTTGCATTTGTGGTTGGTATATAAATTTGAATTAATAGTCATATTAACCAGTTTTCCCTGAAAGCATATTGATATTAGCACTAATAGCATCATACTTCAGGATAGATCTTGAAATATCCTTTTGGATGATGAATGCAATGCCATTCCTCTTCAATTTGTCATTACTGGCATAGTAGACCATGATTATCCTTTTAAAAAGTCATAGTAGACTATGATTATCCATTTAAAAAATGTCCAATACAGTCCATTTCAGCTCACTAATGCTTAGGAGTCTCTCTATGAGTTCCATTTCATTTTTGACAACTTTTCAGTTTTTCTAGATTCATACATTATACATCCCACATTACTAATGGATGTGTGTAGCAATTTTTTCTTTTTGAGTCATGCCACATCAGCAAATAAAGGTCCCAAAAACTTTATTCTATCCACATCATTAAAGTTGACTCTACTTTGATGAGGTAGCTCTTTCCCAGGTGTATTTTGGGTGCCTTCCAACCTGAGGGGCTTATCTTCCAGCTCTATATCAGACCATGTTCCACTGCTATTCATATGGTTTTCACTGGCCAATTTTTTCAGAAGTAGATTGCCAGGTTCTCTTCCTTGTCTGAGTATGGAAATTCTGCTGCAACTTGTCCACCAGGGATGACCCTGCTGGTATTTGAAATAACAGTGGCATAGCTTCCAGCATCACAGCAACATGCAAGTCACCACAGTATGACAAACTGGCAGACAAATGGTGGAACACTTATTATATACTAGGATATTTATTAGGTTTAATCAAGGATATAAAGCCCAAGGGACAAGCATCTCCCCTCAAGACTTTACCAAACTATGAATTTACCCCTGTTTCTTCTGAATATAAATTGACTTTTGTGATTTTTATTTTCATAATCAAGAGAATCGCTTTCAGTTTTGTAAATAGATAATTCCTCTATAGAAGTGGATTTTAACACTAGCTGCACTTTAGAATCACCTAGTATGCTTTTTAAAAAAACAAAACAAATTTCTGGATACCCTTAATATGAATTAAATTAGAATCTCTGGGGTTGAATCTATACCATCAGTAATTTAAAAAAAAAAAAAAAAAACTCTTCAGTGACTTTAATGGCAGCCAGCATTAAAACTGCTGTTCTATTGTAAGATATAGCAGTGAAGTAATGAACAAGATGAGAACTCCCTGGGAGTTTAGAGGTTGGGGTAATGAGAAAAAGAAGGAATGTTTTTATAAAGATACTTGATCATATTAAAATTCCTCACTCTACTTTCTATGAAATCACCCTGTATGCAGCATGGGAGGGAAATCATTAGCACCAGCATGTTGGGGCATATAAGTGTCATTACCCAAGTACTATGAGCCTTGGGAATAACTTTTCTGGGCAGTTATATAGTTAAGTGAAGTCCCTGGGGGTGTAAATGGTTAAGATATTGAACTGAAAACTGAAAGGCTGGAGGTTCAAGTCCAACCAGAGTCTCCTCAGAAGAAAAACTTGACAATCCACTTCCCAAATTTCAACAATTGAAAACTCTATGGAGCATGGTTCTACTGTGACACACACAGGCTCACCATGAGTCAAAATCAACTCAGGAGCAACTGGTTTGGTTTGGTTTGTATACAGTTGTCTCCTATTGGTCAAGATCAACCTTGCTCAATTGGTAAAGGGACAGATGATTTTGTAAGTCTCCAGATTTTAGTGAATGACTATATTAATGTGCCAGTGAATCTAGTAGTTGGTTACACAAATTTTCTGAGACTCAACCAACCCCCTCCCCAAAATCATTAAACTTTTATCCACAGAGTGGAGTTTAAGTTTCTACTTTCAGTTCAGCATAAATCATTCCCATTTTCCTCCAGAAAAGTCCTCCTAATTATTACTTAAATCTTATTTCTTCTGTTTAGCCCCAATTTTAGGAATAGAATAAGAGAGTTTACTTAACCCTAGCTGTTTTGCTTAGTATCAATTTTCAATCAGAGAAGAAATGAGAGGAATTGGTTGATTAATGATTGACAAAGACATTAGATATTAAGAGCAAAGAAAGAGAGATACTAGAATTAGATACTTTAGGGGATGGGTGCTTCATCTTGAAGCAAAAACAATAACTACGGAATTCTAAGAAATAGCATGTTCATGTATGACCATCAGCCTAAGCATATAACTACAGGATTTTGTTATTAGTTACCATTGAACCAGCCCAATTCATGGTGACTGCATGTACAAGGGAACAAAACTCACCAGACCATTATGATTCATAGGGTTTCTCTGGCTAATATTTGAAAAAGAGTTGCCAAGCCTTTCTTCCTAGTCTGTCTTAGTTTGAAAGCACTGTTGAAACTTGTTCAGTGTCATAGCAACATGCAAGCCTCCACTGCCAGGCAGGTGGCCACTGTGCATGAGGTGCACTGGCTGGGAATCCAACCTGAGTCTCCTGAATGGAAAGCAAGAATTCTACCACTGAGCCACAGTGCCTCAAACCACACATACTCACACACTGCCTTTGAGTCAGTTCCAATGCACAGCAACTCTAAAGGACAGAGTAGAACTGCTCCATAGGGTTTTCAAGGCTGCAAATCTTTAAGGAAGCAGACACCCTCATCTTTCTCCCACAGAGGCTAGGCTGGTGGGTTCAAACCACTGACCTTTTAGTTAGCAACTGAATGCTTTAACCACTGTACCACCCTACTTGAACTACACATGCCAGCCTCAGATGAGCCAATCCCTACTTGGGCTTTGTAATAGAACTAGCTGAAAAGATGTAGAACCTTTTCTAGTGGGGAATAGTCACATGTTTTGGGAACCCACCACTCAAAGCAGGGCACTCCATTGCCTCTAAGAAATCTTTATCCAGTTTTGTGTTTGTCTTATTTCTATCAAATGACTGACTTTGAATCTTGACCCTACCACTTTCTAGCTATGTAACATTGGACTCAGTGTTGGGATTTAGTTTGCCCAACTATGAAGTCAAATGAGAAGTGTCTGGAACAGTGTGGGTGCTCAGTAAATATTTGTTAAATGAATGTCCAAGATTGCTTTCAACTCTACAATGGTATGTGTGATCCTGAGAGCTAAACTTCTTTCCTCCAGGTATGCATTTACAGGCCCATTTTGCTGCTGTATAGGAAGAGGTGCATACTCTCAGTATGTCTGGTTTTAAAGAAAAAAATTGTTGATTCTCCAGGCCTCTGTTTTGCAATGGACATCTGGGTAATATGGAAGGATTGGAGAACTTTCGTCTGTAGCCAAAACAATTCATAAATTCCTGTCTCAGGGATTGTATTGGGTAAGGTTGTTAGAGTCTGAGAGTTTCATAATATACATATTCTCAAGTGGGAGATGAAGAAGTTGGACTTGATGTCGCTAAAACACATTTGTTTTTATTCTCATTCTTTGCCTCTTTTTGGCTACTGAGCAAATCTAAAATCATTTGCAAACCTTATGGCTTGTGTGTATGCATTATAAAGGGCATGTCCTTCCTGCTAGTGGATCTCAAGCCAGGAACATCAGTCCTCCTGTCCCCCACCACTAGCCATCTTTCAGAGGGTGCATATGCTTTTCAGTGACAAATACAATTTAGGAAAGTAACTATATGCAAATAAACACATTTATTAAAAAGAACCAAAAGTTTCTATCCTTTGGTAGTGACTTAGTTTTATTTTGCACTTTACATCTTCAGCTTAATATGGAACAATTTTAATGAGTTTTCAGGGTTCAAATGTTATAGCAAATATGAGGCCAAACATTCGTCATAGCCTGACATTATCTTTGCAACGTTTCCTCCTCTTCCTTTAGCTGTTGTTGTTGTTGTTAGGTGCTGTCTAGTCAGTTTTATTCCTTTCTCTTCCCTTCCCTCCTTCCCTTCCTTCCGCCCATCTTTGATGAAATATTTGCATGATGCTTACCAGGCCCTTTGTTAGGCACTTGGAGTTAGAGAGCAAACAAATTGACCACGGGAGAAAACCAGAAAGAGAGACAAAATATGGGTTTCTAAAAGTATGAAGAAATCTTGGAATGTGTGGGGTAGGGGGAATGTGGCTATAATACTGTGTTCTAGCCTTTAAAATAGTTGGACACTTTCTTGTTCCTGTACCTCTTCTCCTGACAAACCCCTCTACCTACAAATGCCCTTTTGCTGCTCAGGGCCACATATCAGAATCCTCAGCACTCGTCCTTTAGTCTCACTTAGCTATATTTATATGCATTTTTTTCACACCACTTATAGCCACCTTTTCATATTCTGGCTTAGGCTATAGTCAAGTATTTATGCTCCCTGTTAAAAGGAGCGCTGGTGATATAGCGGGTAACACATTTGGCTGCTAACAAAAAGGGTGGCAGTTTGAACCTATTAGCCACACCATGGTAGAAATTTGAGGCAGTATGCTTCCATAAAGATTTACAGCCTTGGAAACCCTATGGAGTAGTTCTACTCAGCCCTATAGGGTCCAGTGAGTTAGAATCAGCTCAATGGCAGTGAGTTTGGTTTGGGTTTGGTTCTCCATTAAGGAGCCCAGATGGCACAGGGGTTAAGTGTTCACTGCTAATCAAGGTCAACTGTTTAACCCCACCCACCACTCTGCAAGAGAAAGATGTAGCAGTCTACTTTCCTAAAGATTACAGCCTAGGAAACCCTATGGGGCAGTTCTACACAGTCCTTCTTGTTACAAGTTGGGATTGACTCGAGGCAACAGTTTTTTTGTTTGGTGGGTTGGTTGGTTTTGGTCCCCCATTAAACTCTAATTACTGCAGCATAAGTGTTATTATGCTGTTCTTTATCTTTCCGCCTTGCACATAGATACCCAATCAAAGTTGGGTAAATATAAAGAATTGAATATTGGAGGATTCCAAGATGGCAGAATAGGCAGAAAGTCTGCACAGACCTTCTTCAACAAAGAAAAGGGGAACCAATTAACACAGACCCAGAAGATAATCCTGGACCCCTGAGCCTTGAAGGGAAGAATACAGAAGTGGACCAAACCCCAACTAGCTGAGAAATTTGCATGAAATTACCAAAAGAAGAGACATACAGACCTGCGGTCTGGCAGCGATCCTGATGGCAAGGCACAGACAGCTTGGAGAGTGCCGAGTGGTGGTAGGACCTAAGAATTAACCTAAAACTCAGCCCTGCTACCCAGGAACTGCATGGAGGACTGCTCTAGTGGCTGGGAATAAAAGGGGAAGCAGCAGGGAAGAGGAAGATGGGCTGAGCTGTAGACTTTTGTCTGTCCAGGGCGCCACCATTTTGAACGTTTACATACAGCTTGACCATTTTGGATATTTAAAGAGATAGCGCTCTCAGAGATTCCAGAGGCTTAAGAAGAGGTTCTGCTTGCCAGTAACTGAGAAGGTGCGACATTCCTCTTGTTACTCTTATACCCCACATCCCTTGGTGAATGGAGGTGTGGCCATTCTCCACTCCCACCCACCTTCTGGGCCCACAGGACGGAGCCTGGGTGCCCTGACCTGTCCTCTGCCAATTTTTTCTTTTTTGTCTTTTTCTCTTTCTTTTTTCTGGTGTTCAGTTTGCTTGTATTTGTCCATTTTAAAACTACTATGATTAGTAAGGGAGCTCTGGTAGCATAGTGGCTAAGACACTTGCCTGCTACCCAGATGGCTGGCGGTTCAAACCCACCAGCCACTCCTTGGAAGGAAGGTTGGGCAATCCTACTTCCGTAGTGATAACTGCCTCGAAAACCCAAGGAGGGGTTGCTATGAGTCAGGGCCGACTCGACGACACATAACAACAACAACAACATGATTAGTAAGACTTCTGTACTTTTTACTATTATTCTTGGTTCCTCCCCTCCCAGGTCCTAGTTTACGCCTTTTTTTTCTTTTCCCTGTTCCTGGTTTAAAAAAAAAAATTTTTTTTCTTAATTCAAATTCTTCCCCCCCCCCCATTTTTCTCTTGGTTAACCTCATTCCTTGTGGGTTCTATTTTTTTTTTCTTTTGCATTTTTCCCATTTTTTTCTTCATTATTATCCTTCTCTACTTTTTTTCTCTTAGTACCCTATCCCCAGTCTATCCCCAGATATTGCAGGTTTTCTTCTTTTCTCCCTTTTCAATTTTTTTGGTTACTGTTCCTGTGTGATTACATGGTGTATTTTTTGTCCATGTGCTTTTAGTTTTATGAAAGTTATTCAATTTTAATTTGTGTCTAACTGAATGCGAGACAGCAACAGTCCCCGTAAAATACAACTACACCCACACCTCCTGCAACTTCACTTTCTGAGAAAGAGCCACCAACTCCTTCCCCACCAATGGGCCAATGATAAAAACCACCAAGAAGAGCCTGAATCACCCTTGTCTGCTCTTCACAGTTAACAGAGATCTCAATACAACACCACAATGTCTTGAGACAACAGACCATCACAGTCCACACAAAGAAGCAAGATAAAGTTGTAGAAACAAGGGAACAGGATACTGACCCAGAACACATCCCTGGGGAAGAAGCAGCACTGGAACTCTCTGATAAGGAATTCAAAAGTATTATATTTAGGTATCTTCAAAGGATTGAGCAACAGACCAAAGAAAACACAGAGAAAACCCTAGAAGATTTTTGGAAGAAAATGCAAGAACAAAATGACAAAATAAATGAAAAATTAGAAATGAATCTAAATCTACAGATAAGAATCCAGATTAATACTAAATTGTCAGAAATAGATAAAACATTGACAGGGCAAAGGGGTAGAATTGATGCAATGGAAGACAGAATTAATGAGATTGAAGACAAATACCTGAATATTTCTTTGGAAAGGGATCAATCAGAAAAAACAAACAAACAAACAAAATTAAGAAAGCCTAAGGTTCATGTGGGATACCATTAAGGAAAAAATAAAGATTTGAGCAGAAATCAATGAAAAGAAAATAGAAGGGCAATAGAAAAAGTCTACAAGACCAGAGTTGGTTTTTTGAAAAGATCAATAAAATTGACAAACCACTGGCAAATTTAACAAAGGACAAGAGGGAGAGAATACAAATAACATGAATAGGAAATGAAATGGGTCACATGACAACAGAACCAACTAAAATAAAAAAGATTATATCAGGATATTATGAAGAACTGTACTCCAACAAATTTGAAAATCTGGAAGAAATGGACAGATTTCTAGAAACACACCACTTACCTAAACTAAC
>NW_006922037.1:440331-440834 GCF_000298275.1 Orycteropus afer afer | reverse complement strand
AACAAAGTAGGAGGTCTCACACTGCCAGATCTCAAAACCTACTATACAGCCACAGTAGTCAAAACGACCTGGTATTGGTTTAATGACAGATACATAGACCAATGGAAAGAATTGAGAACCCAGAAATAGATCCATCGACCTATGGTCAGCTATCTTTGACAAAGAGCCAAAATCTATTAAATGGAGAAGAAAATGTTTGTTTAATAATGATGCTAGCAAAACTGGAGATTCATTTGCAAAAAAATGAAACAAGACTTGTACCTCACACCATACACAAAAACAAACTCCAAATGGATCAAAGACTTAAATGTGAAACCCAAAACTATAGGGTTCCTCAAGGAAAATATAGGGGCAAATTTAGGAACCCTAATATGTGGCATAAATAGACTCTCAAGCATAACTCAAAATACACAAAAGTAGAAGAGAAACCAGATGATTGGGACCTTCTAAAAATTAAATTTTTATGTGCTTCCAAAGACTTCTCCAAAAGAGTCAAAAGAGAA
>NW_006922037.1:433826-438251 GCF_000298275.1 Orycteropus afer afer | reverse complement strand
AAAAAAAAAAAAAAAAAGAATTGAATATTAATGAAAGAACCTTCTGAGGTACTTTGGGAAGCAGGAGTGGGAAGAGAGAGATGTTCGTTGAGGTTTTCTTTCTCCCATCACACTCTTATACCCCATAGAAACTCTTACACCCAATAGAGAACAAACCACCTAAAATATCTCCTTTGTAAGCTACTTCCTTCTTCTTCATCCCCTCTTTTTCTTCCAGATTCCTCTGCAATTAGTATCCAGACCAGACTCTTTAGTTATTGGCTGTGCTATACTATTATATATTCTATTCTAATTCATGTGGATTGTTTTCCCTAACTAAATTATAAATATTCTAAGAGTAAGGGAAGTCTTTTTTTTTTTTTTTTTTTTTTTACTTTTCACAATGCTTTCCTTAGTGCTGGGTTAGATTAGGTGCGCAATAAATGTAGTAAATGGCTTTAAATCAGAAACCAGTGTACAAAAGCTTGTTAATCAGAAAAGCACTGTTCCAGGGCTCATTTTCACATCTTATTAAATTGGCTGAGCAGTACACTCGGGGTAGTTTCTGGCTTCATCAGGAGCAGGGCATGATTGCTATAAAATAAAATGGCATTGTTCTTTTTTGATTACATGAACATACTCCTCATATTCACAATCCCAGCCCCTATTTTTGAAAATTTGACACTTTGTTATAGCATGTCTTTCTTTGAAGAACAGACAGAGATATATAACATTATACTTGTTTGGAAAAAGTATTGGCAATGAGTTTTCTAGTGGTAATTTGGAACATATCACAAACTCATAATGGCATATAAACCAATTTGAAACTCACAGGAAAAACTCCAAAATGCAGTCTAAAAGATTCTCATGTGAGTCTAAATTACAGTTTAACAGCTCTTAGCTGCTGTTCAGTAATCTGTAAATGTATGTAGAAGCTTTCCTAAATCTCTATGGTAGAGAGTTCAATCAGAAAGAATATTTTCCTAGAATGTTTTCTCCAAATCTCCATAATTTCCATTAATATCTGAATGAATCACCACATTAAGTTTTAGTAATTGTGTACCTAAATCAAGGTCTCTAACCTGGGTTAAATGAAGAAACATGTGGCATTAGGGTTGGAGGAAGACTCATTAACAACCTGCAATATGCAAATGACACAACCTTGCTTGCTGAAAGTTAAGATGACTTGAAGCACTTACTGAGGAAGATAAAAGATAAAAGCCTTCAGTATGGCTTACACTTCAAAATAAAGAAAACAAAAAATCCTCACAACTAGACCAGTCAGAAACATCATGATAAATGGAGAAAACATTGAAGCTGTCAAGGATTCCATTTTAGTTAGGTCCACAACCAGTGCCCAGGGAAGCATGGCAGTCACAAAAGCAATTGACATATTGCATTGGGTAAGTCTGCTAAAGACCTCTTTAAAGTGTTAAAACATAAAGATGTTACCTTGAGGACTAAGGTGCACCTGACCCAAGCCCTGTTATTTTCAATCACTCATAATGCATGTGAAAGCTGCACAGTAGATAAGGAAGAGTGAAGAAGAATTGATGCCTTTGCATAATGGTGTTAGTGAAGAATCTTGAATATATCATGTACTTCCAGAAGAATAAACAAATCTGACCATCTTCCCTGGAAGAAGTACACCTGGACTACCGTTTAGAAGTGAGAATGGTGTTCTGGTTACCTAGTGCCACTCTAACAATAATATACCACAAATGGGATGGCCTGAACAAATAGGAGTTTATTCTCTTAAAGTTTGGAGGCTTTAAGTCCAAGTTCAAAGTGCCAGGCTCTAGGGGCTGGGTGAAAGCCCCTCAACCTTGGGCTTCAGCTCTGCCTCTTGCTCCTCGCCCACTGAAACTAGAGACATCTCTTCACTTAGCTACTGGCTGTTGAGGCTAACAATCCCAAGGTGGATAAATAAAATGGCACAGTCCCAATGTTACCAAACCACATAGCAGGCCATTAATTCAAGTCTATTGAAAGTCCCAAGGTTGACAGAGCATGTCGGGCTGCTCAACGACATGGCTACATGCAGGGTCCAGGCATGCCATAAGCTAAAGACCATTCCCAAAGCTGCTTCTTATATATGGGAGCAGACCACATTCCTAAAGCAGCTACTTACCTGCTCCAATACATTCCACCATGGAGTTAATAATCAATCTTACCTTGGGGAATAAGTACATCCAGCTGCCCAGCCACTCAATGAGGCCCAGCCAAGTTGACACACAAACTTAAGTACCACAGATGAGAAGACTTCATTTCATGTACCTTGAACATGTTGTTAGCAGGAACCAGTCAGTGGAGAAGGACATCATGCTTGGAAAAGTAGAGTGAGCAAAAAGAAAAACACCCTCCGCAAGATGGATTGACACAGTGGCTGCAACAATGGGCTCAAACATAGCAACGGTTGTAAGGATGGCACAAGATGGAGCATTATTTTGTTCTGTTGTACATACAGTCTCTATGAGTCGAAACTGACTCAATGGGACCTAACAACAACAAAAAGAAGTTGGCATAGCATTCAGATGGTTTTTATAATGTTGTTTATGTTGCTCTTAGGTACTGTGGAGTTGACCTTGACTCATGGCAACCCCATGTGTTACAGAGTGCTCCCATGTACTCCTTACGGTTTCATGGCTGCAGCCTTAATCAGACCTATATTCCATAGTACCACTGGATGGGTTTGAGCTGCCAACCCTTAGGTTAGCTGTTAACTGTGAACTGTTTGTACCACGTGGGCACCTTTTCAAGGAGCCCTGGTGGCCCAAAGCTTGGCAATTTGCTTTAGTAAAGATTACAGCCAATTCTAGCCAAACAAAAGTCAGGCATATGAGCTGAACATTTACATTAGGTAAATAAACCATTTGGAGAGATCAATCATGTGAAAATAGAAAGCTGTGTATGCACAGGGAGACAGCTCAGAGAGCTATTGTGCATGGAAGGGAAGGACACAGGGAAGAGGTAACTATGGGGAGGAAGTGGGAAGAGAGCTGTTGCATTGTGGGAAATAGCAGTCAATGTCATGAGACAGTGTATGTGAACTGCTGTATGGAAAATAAATTTTCTCTGTAAACTTTCACCCAAATCACAATAAAAATTAAAAAAAAAAAGATTACAGACAAGAAATCCCTGTTGTTGTTGTTGTTGTTATGTGCCGTCGAGTCAGCCCCGACTCATAGCGACCCCTCCTTGGGTTTCCGAGGCAGTATCACTACGGAAGTAGGACAAGAAATCCCTATGAGGCACTATTACTCTGTCACTTGGGGTCACTATGAGTTGAAATCAAGTTGATGGCACCTAACAACAACAAGGGACCTTCTTATAATTGAGATCAGTATAGAGCAAAAATGTCAAGTTATAAAACTTAGGTTACAAAAGTATGTTATCTACACTAGAAAAAAAATCCCCACAACTTTTAAATCTAATTCAGAGCTATGGCACCATTTTTAAATCTGAGCCTTCCTTTGTCCCTAACCAATTTAAAATTGCTTTGAAAATGCATCTTTGAAGCCAACTCTTCTGTTGGCTCAGTAGGCTGTGTTAGTGCCCCCTGGCAGATTGAGAAGAGCAAGTGACACTAAGGCCGTGTCTGTTCCCAGCCAGCTCCCCTACTGATGGGTGACACCTGGCAGCCTGCCTCCTCCTTGTTTATTGTATTATTACAACAGAAAGCATTTTCAAAAGCAACATTTATCAACTTGTCATAATAATTTGGCTTTCATATCTATCTACTGAGAAAGAAATAAATCTTTCCCTGAGCACTAATCTGTTTGAGCCATGTGATATATCACATGCACAAGAGGAAGTGAAAAACTAATAGCGATTTTGTACTGGGATTCAGGGACCTTTCAACTAAATGCTTAAGGGAAGAGATTTTTTGAGGGTACACTTTTAAAATTCCCAGAGCACCAGGACCTCAGTCTCCTCCTCATTTTCAACTTCCTGTTCCACTGGTGGTTGTGTGTTTTGGAGATAATGGCATTATTTCTAGGATTTTGTTGGCTTTGTCTAACAAAGGACACTGAGGGAAAAAAAAATACAAATAAAGATAAAGATTAACTACATAGAAAGTCAAGGACAACTTTTAGTCCTTAAGACCTGTCTTTTCATAGGCAGGCATTACCAGATTAAACAGTACTTGTTACAGAGAACCTTAAGCAAATGTCTTTTTATTTAAGATAAGTGGTTGCTGGGTGTGGTGATTATGAGCATTCAAAATCATTATGTGTGTGTATATTAAAAAAAAAAAATCACTGCCATTGAGTCAGATCCGACTCATAACGACCCCTCCTTGGGTTTCTGAGACGGTATCACTACAGAAATAGATTGCCCAACCTTCCTTCAAAGGAGTGTCTGGTGGGTTTGAACTGCCAGCCTTCTGATTAGCAGTCAAATGCCTTAGGCACTATGCTAGCAGAGCTCCTGTGTGTGTGTGTG
>NW_006922037.1:431689-433591 GCF_000298275.1 Orycteropus afer afer | reverse complement strand
AGGCACTTGACTACTAACCAGAAGGCTGGTGGTTCATATCCACCAGCCACTCCTCGGAAGGAAGGTTGGGCAATCTACTTCCATAGTGATACTGCTTCAGAAACCCAAGAAGGGGTTACTGTCAGTCGGGTCCAACTTCGTCAAGTAACAACAACAACATATACATATACATATCCACCACTCATCTGTCAGTTTGTCATACTGTGGTGGATTACATGTTGAGTGATGCTGAAGCTAAGCCACTGGTATTTCAAATACCAGCAAGGTCACCCATGGTGGACAGATTGCAGCAGAATTTCTAGACTAAAACAGACTAATAAGGAGGACCTGGCAATCTACTCCTGAAAAAAATTAGCCAATGAAAACCTTATGAACAGCAGTGGAACATTGTCTGATATAGTGCCAGAAGATGAACCCCTCAGGTTGGAAGGCACTCAAATATGAGTGGGAAAGAGCTGCCTCCTAAAAGTAGAGTCGACATTATTGATGTGGGTGGAGAAAAGCTTTCAGGACCGTCATTTGCTGATGTGGTATGACTCGAAATGAGAAGAAAGAGCTGTAAACATCTATTAATAATCAGAATGTGGAATATATGAAGTATGAATTGAGGAAAGTTGGAAATTGTCAAAGGTGAAATGGAACACGTAAAGATCAATATACCAGGCATTTGTGAGTTGAAATGGACTTGTATTGACCATTAAAATTGTGGTTTGTGTGAAAATTAAAGAGCAAATTACTTTTCCATTCAACAACTTTTACACATTTTGTTTCATAATATTAGTTGCAATTCTATGAATGTGAGAGCAGTCTTGCTGCTTCCTCCTGGAATTCCTGTGTCTGTTCATCTTTTATCTTCCCCTTCCTACCTTCTGAGTTTTGTTTTGCGGAAAATGCTACCCTTTTAGTCTCATATGGTTAATTGTTCTGAGAACAATTATGTATGTTCCTTACTAGTGTTATCTTTTACTTTATAGGCCTGTCTGTTTGGCTAAAGGTGATCTTCAGGGGTGGGTTCAGTTCCAGGTTTGAAGGATATCCCAAGGCCACAGTCTTAGGACTGTCCTCAGTCTCTATCAGACTAGTTAGTATGGTCTTTTTTATGATTCTGAGTTTTATTCTGTATTTTTCTCACATTCTGCCCAGAACCTGATCAGAGCAATTGGTAGTGATAGCCAGGCACCATGTAGTTCTTTAAGTCTCAGAGTAATGGAGGCTGTGGCTCATGTGGTCCATTATTCCTTTGGACTAATTGTTTCCTTGAGTCTTTGATTTTCCTCACTCTTCTTTCCTCTGAACAGGGAGAGACCAAGAGTTGTGTCTTAGATGACCACTTGCTAGCTTTTATGACTCTAGTCACTAATGACCACAAGAAGGTGTAGAACATTGTTTTTGTGAACTGTGTCATGCCAATTGACTTAGTTGTCCCCCAAACTGTGATCCTAAGCCCCTAAGCCCAGTGACTAATTCCCTCAATGTGTTTGGTTGTGGCTAAGAACTTTTCATAACTTTTCCTCCTATTTGCTTTACTTTATACATAGATAAATTTATAGCACATACAAATATGTGTGTAAAAATATCCTCTTAAGGCTGGTGGGTTTGAACTGCCAGCCTTCTGGTTAGCAGTCAAATGCCTTAGGCACTATGCTAGCAGAGCTCCCGTGTGTGTGTGTGTATACTATGCTACCAGAATTCCAATCTCTCCACACCATGCCAGCATTTCTTGTTTTCTGTCTTTTTGAACTTTGCTGTTTCCACTGGGATGAAATGATATTGCATTGTTGCTTTAATTTTCATTGGCTAATGGTCTGCATAGGAGCTCTGGTAGCATAGTGCCTAAGGCACTTGACTGCTAACCAGAAGGCTGGCGGTTCAAACCCACCAGCCACTCCTCGGAAGGAAGGT
>NW_006922037.1:427852-431589 GCF_000298275.1 Orycteropus afer afer | reverse complement strand
GGGCAATCTACTTCCATAGTGATACTGCCTCAGAAACCCAAGGAGGGGTCACTATGAGTCGGGGCTGACTCGACGGCACATAACAACAACAACAACAATAATGGTCTGCAAGCATTTCTCATAGATTTTTTGGCTGCCTGAATGTTTTCTTTGGTGAAGTGTCTGTTAATGTTTTCTGCCCATTTGTTAACTGGATTGTTTATCTTTTTGTTGTTGAAGTATTGACATTTTCTATAAAGTTAAGAGATTAGTTCCTTATCAGATAAGTCATTGTCAAATTTTTTTCCCTATCTGTATGTTCTCTTTTAACTCTTTTTAGACAAGTATTTTGATGTGCATAAGCATTAAATTTTTAGACGGTCCCAGTTGTCTAGATTATTTTCTACTGTGTATGTATTTTTTGTTATGTTTGATATTTATGCCATAATTAGGGCTCCTAAGTTTGTCCCTATTTTCTTTCATAATCTTTATAGTTTTAGGTTTTCCATTTGGATCTTTGTTAGTCTCTAAACTCTGAATTAAAGCCCAGCTAGAACTTTCCCATTTAATGCATTTTGGCCCTTTGTCAAAGATCAGCTGTCCATAGTGATGGATTTACTAATAGATTCTCAATTCTGTTCCATTGGTCTATGTCTCTATTGTTGTATCAGTACCAGGCTGTTTGAGTACCGTGGCTTATAGTAGGTTCTGAGATTGGGAAGTGTGAGGCCTCCTACTTTGTTCTTCTTCAGTAGTGCTTTGCTTATCTGAGATTTCTTTCCTTTCTGTATGACATTGGTGATTGATTTTTTCCATCTGTTTAAAGAATGTTGATGGAATCTGGAAGAAGATTGTACTATATCTATAGATCACTTTTGGTAGTATTGTGATTTTCACAATGTTAAGTTTTCCTATCCATGAGTATGGTATGTTCTTCCATTTATATAAGTCTCTTGGTTTCTTACAGTAGTGTTTTATAATTTTCTTTGTATAATAATTTTGTATCTCTGGTTAGTTTTATTCCTAAGTATTTTATCTTTTGGGTAGCTACTATAAATGGTATTGTTTTCCTTGTTTCATTTTTAGAGTTCTCTGTTGGTGTAGAGGAATCTAACTGATTTTTGTGTGTTAATTATGTACCCTGCCATCTTGCTGAATATTTCTATAAGTTCTTGTACCTTTCTTGCTGAGTGTCTGGAATTTTCCAGGTAGAAGATCTTATCATCTGCAAATAGAGACAGTTTTACTTCTTTATTACCAATTTTGATGCCTTTTAATTACCTTTCTTGCCTTATTTCTCTGGATAGGCTTTCCAATACAATACTGAATAGGAGTGGTGATAAAGTGCATTCTTGTCTGGTTCTTGTTCAAATGGGGAGTACCTTCAGTCTCTTCATTGAGAGAGTCTGTGCATATGCCATTAATTATGTCAAGGAATTTCCTTTCTACTCCTAATTTGGTGAAAATTTTTATCAGGAATATGTGTTAGATTTTATCAAATCCCTTTTCTGCACTGGCTGATATGATCATGTAGCTCTTTTCCATTGTTTTATTTATTAAGTAGATTATTATTACTTTTTTTAATCTAATGTTGAGCTATCCTTGCATGGTATTGGCCATTTTGAAACATATGGTATACTATGCTGGGAATAACAAATCGAAGAGGAATGGCATTACATTCATCTTAAAAAAAAAAAAAAAAAAAACTTCAAGGTCTCTCTTGAAGTACAGTGCTGTCAGCAATAGCATAATATCAATACACAAACAAGGAAAACAAGTTAATACTACTCTTATCCAAATTTACACAACAATCACTAATGCTAAATAAGAGAAAATGAAGATTTTTACCAACTTCACTAGTCTGGAATTGATCAAATATGCAATCAAGATTCATTAATAATTACTGTTGACTGGAAGGTGAAAGTTGAAAATGAAGATGAATCAGTAGTTGGAAAATATGGCCTTGGTGGTAGAAATGACTCTGGAGATCACATGATATAATTTTGCAAGACTGATGACTTTTTCATTGGAGAATGCTTTTGTCAAGGACATAAAGGATACAAGTGGACCTCATTGGATGGAATGCACAGGAATCAAATAAACCATAAATGTGGATATAAATGAAGGAGAAGCTCCATATCATCAGTCAGAACAGGGACAGGACCAACTGTGGAAAAGATTATCAATTGCTCCTATACAAGTTCAACTTGAAGTTGAAGAAAATTAAAACAAGTCCACAAGAGCCAAAATAGGACCTTGAGTATATCCCACCTGAATTTGGAAACCATCTGAAGAATAGATTTGATGCATTGAACATTAGTGACCGAAGACAAGATGAGTTGTGGGATGATATCAAGGACATGACACATGAAGAAAGCAAAAGATCATTAAAAAGCCAGAAAAGAATTAAAACAAAAATAGATTTCAGAAGACATTAAAACTTGCTCATGAACATAGAATAGCTAAAACGAATTGAAGAAATCATGAAGTAAAAGAGCTGAACAGAAAATTTTAAAGAGCAGCTGGAGAAGACAAAGTAAATATGATAATGAAATGTGCAAAAAGCCTGGAGTTAGAAAACCAAAAGGGAAGAATACACTCTGCATTCCTGAAGCTGAAACAGCTGATGAAAAAAATCTAATCCTCAAGTTGCTATACTATAGGATTCTATACGCAATACATTAAATGATGTAGGAAACATCAAAAGAAAGTGGAAGAAATACTCAGTCACTGTACCGAAAAGAATTGGTTGATGTCTGACTATTTCAGGAGGTAACATATGATAAAGAATCAATGCTATTGAAGGAAGAAGTCCAAGTTGCACTGAAGGCATTAAGGAAAAACAAAGATCCAGGAATTTACAGAATACCAACTGAGATGTTTCAACCAGCAGATGCAATGCTAGGAATTGCTCACTCATCTATGCCAAGAAATTTGGAAGATAGTACTTGGTCACTTGACTGGAAGACAGATTTGTGCCCATTCCAAACAAAGGCAATTGAACAGAATCTGGGAATTATCAAATAATATCATTAATATTGCACAGAAGCAAAATTTTGGTGAAGATAATTCAAAAATCAGTTTCAGGAGTATACCAACAAGGAACTGCCAGAAATTCAATCCAGATTCAGAACAGGACATGGAGCAATGGATGTCAATACTGATGTCACATGAATCTTTGCTGAAAGCAGAAAATAACAGAAAGATGTTTACCTGTGTTTTATTGACTGTGCAGAGACATTTGACTATGTGGACCATAACTAATTATAGATAACATTGGGAAAAATGGGAATTCCAGAACACATAATTGTGCTCATGTGGAACCTGTACCTAGACCAAGGGGATACTGAGTGGTTTAATATCAGAAAAGGTGTGCATTAGGGTTCTATCTTTTACTATACTTATTCAATCTGTATGCTGAGCAAATAATATGAGAAGCTGGGCGATATGAAGAAGAATGCAGCATCAGGGTTGGAGGAAGACTTAATAACTTAATGTGCAGATGATATAACTTTGCTTTTCAAGAGGACTTGAAGCACTTATTGATGAAGATTGTTTATAGTGTAACATAAAGAAAACAAATATCCTCACAACTGGAGCAGTAAGCAACAGCATAATAAACAGAGATAGTATTGAAGTTGTCAAGGATTTCATTTTACTTTGATCCACAATCAACACCCATGGAAGCAGCAGTCAATAAAATGAACAGTATATTGCATTGGGAAAATCTGCTGGAAAAGACATCTATAAAGTCTATA
>NW_006922037.1:423837-427752 GCF_000298275.1 Orycteropus afer afer | reverse complement strand
AAGAATTTTATGGTTGATTCAGAAAAAAAAAAAAGTTTTTTTTTTAAAAAAAGCATGCATATCACTTTGAATACTTGGTGCACCTGACCCAAGCCATGGTAAACTTCTGTTGCCTCATATGCATGCAAAAAGTGAACAAAGCAAAAGAGAGAATAAAAGTTTTAATTACAAAACTTCCAAATGGAGAGGAAGACAGGACAAGGTCTTTATACAACAGACTATTCCAAACTTAAGGAAATAAGCATTTACTTCAGGGTAACCACAAAGAAAATTAACAATCCTAAGAAAGTTCAGAAAGAAGAAAAACACATGGACTTAGTAAGTACAAAATCAACAAAAAATAATGAAGAAAAGAGAGAAAAAACTTGAAAACAAAATGAGCTCAGCATAGAAAAAATATTTGGAACAAGGAAATCACCAACACAACAAAATACACAATAGAATGACAGTAATAAATTTATATCCATCACTAATTACATTCACTGTGAATGGGCTAAATGTGCCAGTCAAGAGAAAGAGAGTGGCACATTGGATAAGAAAAGAAGACTCATTGATATGCTGCCTACAAGAGACCCACCTTAGACAAAAAGATAAAAACAAATTAAAAATTCAGGGGTGGAAAAAAAATATATATCAAGCTAACGACAACCAAAAAAAAGCAGGAGTGGCAATATTATTTCCTGATAAAATAGACTTCAAGGTGAAAAACAGCATAAGGAACAAAGAAGGACACTATATAATGCTAAAAGGGTCCATTGACCAAGAAGACATTATTATAATAAATATCTGTGCATCTAATGAAAGAGCTCCAAAATACATAAGCAAATATTAACTGAATTGAAAGGAAAAACAGACAAATCTACAATAGTAGTAGCAGACTTTAACATACCACTTTCAAGGAAGGACAGAACAACCAGAAAAAAACTCAACCAAGGTACAGAAGAACTCAGCAACACAAGCAACCAACTTGACCTCATAGACATATACAGAGCACTCCACCCAACAAAAGTATAAGACACATTCTTCTCCTGTGCACATTGATCATTCTTCAGAATAGACCATATGTTAGGACACAAAACAAGCCTCAAGAAGTTCAAAAACATTGAAATACTACAAAGCATCTTCTCGGATCACCATGCTATAAAATTGTTGTTGTTGTTGTTAGGTGCCAGTGAGTAGTCTCAGACTCATATTGATCTTATGTACAACAAAACCAACTTGCCAAATATTTCGAAATGGAATAAAACAGTCCTTAAAAACTACTGGGTAACAGAAGAAATAAAATGAAATAAAAAATTCCTAGAAACAAATGGGAATGAAAACATACCTTAACCAAAACCTTAGGACACAGAGAAAGCAGTACTCAGAGGTCAATTTGGTAGCGTAGTGCCTAAGGCACTTGACTGCTAACCAGAAGGCTGGCAGTTCAAACCCACCAGCCACTCCTTGGAAAGAAGGTTGGGCAATCTACTTCTGTAGTGATACTGCTATCACTATGAGGGGTCGCTATGAGTTGGGGTCAGGTCCAACTCAATGGCACATAACAACAACAACAGCAGAGGTCAATTTATAGCAATAAATGCACACATCAAAAAAAAGAGGAAAGAATCAAAATCAACACTTTAACTCCACAACTCCAACAATTAGAAAAATAGCAACAAAAGAAGCCTACAGTATCCAGAAGTAAGGAAATAATAAAGATCAGAGGAGAAATAAAGCAGAAAACAAAACAAACAAACAAAAAAGAGATAATCAACAAAAAAAGAAGCTGGCTATTCAAAGATTAACAAAATTGACAAACTATTGGCAAATTTAATGAAGGGAGAAAAAAAGAGAAGACCCAAATAACATGAATAATAAATAAAAAGGGCAACATCACAACAAAACCAACTGAAATAAAAAAGATAACGGCAGAATATTACAAAGAACTGTGCTCATGCAGAGACAAGAGTCTAGAAGAGATGGACAAGATTCTATAAACATGAGACCTACCTACACCATCCCAGTTGGAGATAGAATACTTGAATGGACCCATAAAAAAGAAGAAATTGAGCAAGTTATAAAAGGAAAAAAAAAAAAAAAAAAGTTCAAGCCCTGACAGCTTGACTGGCGAATTTCCCAAATGTTCAGGGAAGAGCTGACACCTATACTGCTCAAACTATTCCCAAACCCAGAAAAAGATGTAATACTCCCAAATTTATTCTATGAAGCAAGCATAACATTGACACCAAAACCAGGGAAAGACACCACTAAAAAGGAAAACTACAGACCAATATCCCTCATGAATATAGACACAAAAATCTTCAACAAAATCCTAGCAACAGAATCCAACAACATAAGAAAAAAAAATTATACATCATGACCAAGTGGGATTCATATAAGGTATGCAAAGATGATTCAACATCAGCAAAACAAGCAATGTAATCCACCACATAAACAAAACAAAGGAAAATAATCATATGATCATATCAATCAATGCAGAAAAAGCATTTGATAAAATCCAACACCCATTCATGTTCAAAATTCTCAGCAAAATCAGGACAGAAGGGAAAATCCTCAACATAATAAAGAGCATATACACCAAGCCAACAGCCAACATTATTTTTAATGGAGAAAGATTTAAAGCATTGCCCTTGCAAACAGGAACCAGACAAGGATGCCCTTTATCTCCACTTCTATTCAACATTGTACTGTAAGTCCTAGCCAGGGCAATAAGGCAAGAAAGAGAAATAAAAGGCATCCACATTGGCAAAGAAGAAGTAAAACTATCTGTATTTGCAGATGACATGATTCTATACATAAAAAACTCAAAAGACTCAGTAAAAAATTTACTGGAATTAATAGTCAGGTTCAGCAAACTGGCAGGATACAAGGTCAACATACAAAAATCAGTCATTCCTCTACATCAACAAAGAGGGATCTGAAAAGGAAAACAGTACCATTTGTAATAGCTACCAGAAAGATAAAATATTTAGGAATAAATCTTAACAGGGACACAAAAGACCTATACAAAGACAACTACAAAACACTACTATAAGAAACTACAGAGATCTACATAAATGGAAGAACATGGCTTTTCGTGGATTGTTGTTGTTGTTATGTGCCATCAAGCCAGATCCAACTCATAGAGACCCTTCCTTGGGTTTCCGAGACAGTATCACTACAAAAGTAGGTTGCCCAACCTTCCTTCTGAGGAATGGCTGGTGGGTTTGAACCGCCAGCCTTCTGGTTAGCAGTCAAGTGCCTTAGGCACTATGCTACTAGACCTCCTTTGTTCATGGATAGGAAGATTGAATATTGTGAAAATATTCAATATTACCCAAAGCAATCTACCCATTCAGTGCAATCCAGATCCAAATTCCACCAACATTTTTGAAGGACATGGAAAAAACAATCACCAGTGGAACAGAATCGAAAATCAGAAATAGACCCATTCATTTATGGATAGCTGATCTTTGACAAAGGACCAAAACCCATCAAACAGGGGAGAGGTAGCCTCTTTTAACAAGGGTGCTGGCAAAATTAGATATTCATTTGCAGAAAAATGAAACAAGGTCCATACCTCACCCCATACACAAAAATGAACTCAAGTTGGATCAAACACTTAAATGTAAAACCCAAAACTATGTTGTTGTTGTTAGGTGCCGTCAAGTCATTTCCAACTCATAGCAACCCCATGCACAGCAGAATGAAACACCGCCTGATCCCGTGCCAGCTCCATGATCCTTCCTATACTTGAGCTCATTGTCACAGCCACTGTGTCAATCCATCTCATTGAAGGCCTTCCCCTCTCTCATCAGCCCTCCACATTTCCCAGCATGACATCCTTCTCCAGGGAATGGTCCCTTCTTACAACATGACCAAAATAGGTGAGACGAAGTCTGGCCATTCTTGCTTCCAAGGAGCATTCTGGCT
>NW_006922037.1:421050-423392 GCF_000298275.1 Orycteropus afer afer | reverse complement strand
CTTCATCAGTAAGTACTTCAAGTCATCTTCACTTTCAGCAAGCAAAATTTTATCATCAGCGTATCTCAGGTTGTTAATGATTCTTCCTTCATTCCTGATGCCATGTTTTTCTTCATATAGTCCAGCTTCTCGGATTATTTGTTCAGCATATAGATTGAATGAGTATGGGGAAAGGATACAACCTGAAGCACTCCCTTCTTGGTTTTAAACCATGTAGTGTCCCCTTGTTCCGTTGAAATGACAGCCTCCTGGTCAATGTATAGGTTCCTCATGAGTACAATCAAGTGTTTGGGAATTCCCATTCTTCTCAATGTTATCCATAATTTGTCATGATCTATACAATCCAGTGCCTTTACATAGTCAATAAAACACAAGTAAACAACTTTCCGGTGTTCTTTGCCTTGAGCCAAGATCCATCTGACAGCAGCTATATACCCAAGATCCATCTGACAGTCAGCTATATACCCAAAACCATAAAGTTCATCAAAGACAAAATAGGGGCAAATCTAGGGACCCTGATTTATGGCATAAATAGACCATCAAGCATAACCCAAAGTGCACAGGCAGTGGAAGATAAGCTAGATGACTGGGACCTTTTAAACATTAAATTCTTACATGTATCGAAAGACTTCTCCAAAAAGGTAAAAAGAGAACCTACAGATTTGGAAAAAATATTTGGCTATGACATATCCAGCAAAGGAATTATCTCCAAAACATGTAGAAAACTTCAACACCTCAACACCAAAAAGACAAACAATTCAATTCAAAAATGGGCAAAGGACATGAATAGACACTTTACTAAAAAAGATATACTGGCAGCCAACAAACACATGAGGAAATGCTCACAATTATTAGCCATTAGAGAGATGCAAATTGAAACAACAATGAGATATCATCTCACGCCAGCAATAACAGCACAGCTCAACAAGACAGAAAATAACAAATGCTGGCAAGTTTGCGGAAAAATTGGAACTCTCGTATACTGCTGGTGGAACTGCAAAATGGTGCAGCCATTATGGAAAATGATATGGCATTTCCTTAAAAAAAAAACTGAAAATAGAAATACCATTTGATTCAGGAATTCCATTACTAGGAATATATCCTAAAGAGGTAAGAGACAGGACAAGAACAGACGTATGCATACCCATGTTAATCGCAGCACAGTTCTCTGTAGCAAAGAGAAGGAAACAACCTAAATGTCCATCAACCGATGAATGGATAATCAAACTATGGTACATTCACACATGGAATACTATGCTACATTAAAGAATAATGAAGAATACATGAATCATCTCAACATGGATGAATTTGGAGGACATTGTGCTGAGTGAAATAAGTCAATCATAAAAGGACAAATATTGTATGAACCCATTATTGTAAAAAGTCAAGGAAAGGTTTACTCAGGGAAGGAAATTCACTTTGTTGGTTACCAGGGATGAGAAGGAAGGGGAGGGCAAATTTCAGACTAGTTGGGAGTCACATGTTGTTTTGGGTCAGGGAAGGGACAGTATGGAAAGAGTCTGTGACCAGCTTGATGCCATTGGGGAAAAGAAAGACACAGAAATGTGCACAAAAGATATAGACAACAGAGGCAAATGCTAGTACATGCATAATACTGCATTGCCACTAACACTAAACACCAGGTTTCAGATTAATGCAGAGATGGGTGAGAAGGTCAGATGGGGGTAGGCAAACAGGAATATACTCTAGACCAAGGATAGATTTGGCTACATACATTACTGAAGCAACAGAAGACAGAAAAAAAAAAAGTGGACAATGAGTAAGGAAGACCAAAGAGGAATTGATGCCTTTAAATGATGATGTTGGCAAATAATGTTGAATATACCATAAACTGCCAGAATAACGAACAGATCTGTCTTGGAAGAAGTACAGCCAGATGTTCCTTATCAAGAGGGACCTATCCCTGGAGAAGTACATCATGCTTGATGGGTTGACATAGTGGCTACAGCAGTGGGCTCAAACATAGCAACACTTGTGAGGATGGCCCAGGATTGGGGAGTGTTTGTTATGTTCTGTTGTAAATATGTTCACAATGAGTTGGAACTAACTTGACAGCACCTAACAATAGTGAGCACACACACATACATATATATCTATACATACATATGCATATGTATGTATATACATATATAAGGGTATATTAAAAAAAAAAAACAAAAAAAAACAACTCACTGCTGTTGAGTGAGTCCCAACTTATAGCTACCCCTCCTTGGGTTTCCAAAGTGGTATCACTATGGAAGTAGATTGCCCAACCTTCCTTCTGAGGAGTGGCTGGTGGGTTTGAACCGCCAGCCTTCTGGTTAGCAGTTAAATGCCTTAGG
>NW_006922037.1:408888-420950 GCF_000298275.1 Orycteropus afer afer | reverse complement strand
ATCACTATGGAAGTAGATTGCCCAACCTTCCTTCTGAGGAGTGGCTGGTGGGTTTGAACCGCCAGCCTTCTGGTTAGCAGTTAAATGCCTTAGGCGCTACGCCACCAGAGCTCCCATATAAGGGCATAGATATGTTCAAATCCATTGCTGTTGATCAATTCCAACTCATAGCTACCCTGAATTTTTTAACTGCTTAATTCTCAGATGATGCTTTTGTCCTCAGATTAATGCTTTGGATAAAGAAATTCACATTTGGAGAGAATAAAATCCTTGTTGTGGAATTTTCACTTAAAATTAAATTTATATCCAAATGTAATATATTTCACTTTTGTGAACATAAGCTTCTCTGCAATGAAGTTCTTTCATACTACATTTTATTCATCAGTATGCTTCTCTTTGAGATGTTCCCAATTTACAGTGCACGGCTTTTGGTATCTTTTACTGAGCAGGAGTGGGCCTGCCAGAATTGAAAAGCAGCTGATAAATTGTGTGGAAATAGTAAGATGCAATTAACCCCAAGGCTAATCCTTGTGCACCTTCCCAGAGTTTCAGTCTTGTGGTGTTAGTATTTTACATGTCTTGAAAAAAAAAAGTGTCCTTTTTTTTTTTTTTTCCTTTAATATTGTTTTATTTGCTTTGGAGTTAGCCAAATGTGAGTTCTAATCCCTGGTTCTCTCTGTTCTGAGTATATGGCCTTATGCTCCTAATAATTGTCAGCTTCAATTTTCTCATCTATTAAATGGTAATAATGAAACCTTGCAGAATTGTTGGAAGAGTAAAGTATGTAGAACACCCAGCACTGGGCCAACTACCTGCAACTAAAAAAACTCACTACCGTCAAGTTGGAGCTGACTCATAGCGACCCCTTCTGGGGTTTCTGAGGTGGTATCACTACAGAAGTAGATTGCCCAATCTTCCGTCCAAGGAGTGGCTGGTGTATTTGAACCACCAGCCTTCTGGTTAGCAGTCAAATGCCTAAGGCACTACACTATAGCAGACATTTAATATATAGTAGAAGCTAGTATTACTGTTATTATCTACAATTTGATGTCTTTTAGTAACCAGCACTTTGCTAAACCCAAGCATTACCATTTAAATTTTCTATTTCAACCAATTAAATTAAATAAACTCTCAATAAAAACAATGAAGTATACTAAAGCGA
Organism: Orycteropus afer afer; assembly: GCF_000298275.1. Classification (NCBI taxonomy): domain Eukaryota; kingdom Metazoa; phylum Chordata; class Mammalia; order Tubulidentata; family Orycteropodidae; genus Orycteropus; species Orycteropus afer. Next base: position 419,788 of record NW_006922037.1, on the reverse strand, counting down.
AGACAATTCAAGGGCAGAAATTTTTTGCAAATCAATATTGTTATAGACAATTATAGGATATCCTTTGGAAATTGTGGCAAATGTTTTTACCTTCGATTATTTTTTTTTTTTTTTGGTTAATTTTTGTTTTCTGCAAAATAAGTGGTATTTAAACAAGTCTTTTACATATATGCTTATATTTCCTACTATCCAAGGATACTTTTGAAGTATACATTGGTACCTCTAGTTTAAAATATCTGCGAAAACACGAGTTTAAATTATTGAAGTTGGTTTTTCACTTTTTTTTTTCTTATTGTTGTTCTGTTCTATTTTGCTTTGTTTAGTAAATGATATCTCTATAATGACCCCTCAGCATTTGAATAAAGCTTATCTCACTTGGTGATTATAACATCATGCACTAGCATTCCTATATCCATTTGACAGATAAGGAAAGTAAAACTTTGAGAGGATATGTGTTCTACGCAAGTGGAAGACCAAAGTCTATAACCTAGCTCTTCAAAATGTTTACATTATTCTTTTAATTCACATAAGGGTAGGGAAAGAAAATAAAAAGTGGGTGAAAAACAGAAATTAAGATCTTAATCATTAACACCGGAGTTCAGTTTTATAGAGTAGGAAGGCATCCTTCCAATTCTTTTTAAAACTTTGAATTTCCCCTTTGCTTCTTGCAAAGTTCAAAGTTAGAAGATAATTTTCTCATCTCCTGCAATTCCCCACATTCACCTTATACTCAAAAAAAAAAAAAAAAAAGAACTGCTTAAAAATTTTCAAACACCTTACATCCATTCATACTTCTACTCTTTTACTTGCAATTTCTTCTATATATATCCTTAACCCCCTTTCAATATCTATGATACTTCTACATCTATTACTCACTTAATTAATTTATCAAATACTTACACGTTGCTTACCACATACTAGGCACTATTTAAGTGCTTCACAAATATTGACTATAATTCCCAAGAGATAGACAATATTATCCTATTTTACAGATGACAAAACAGACCTAGAAACTGAGGTATAAAGTCAGGATTCTAGAAAGAGGAGTTTGGTTACGTATGCAGTAAGAATTTCAGAATTGAAAACACATCACATGGAGTCAACACTGATGTCTGAATGGCATGCCACCAAGAGCCTCTCAATTGTAGAATTCATTACCCTATTAATTTACCATCAACTGGAGGCTAACTCTCATATTTTCACTCAGAAACCTGATATTTTTCAACAGTCACACCAAGAACAGATCCTTCTCTTGGGGATGGACTTACACTGACCTGTTCCTTGAGATTAGCTTTTAAAACTAGAATGCCAGTTTATTAATTTACAATGAAGAATGGAATGCTTCATCACCTGGGCCAGAGTACTCATGTCAGTGGGGCCAGCATGTTCTCTGCCTCCTCAGCATTACTGAAAAACTAGATCACTCTTGGCAATTTGCATGGTCAGTATGTCATCGTTTCTCAGAAAAATTGAATGTTCATTGATAGCTGCTAGGTTAGCATGATGTGTCTGTATCATGATAGCAAAAGAAACATCCTTACAAATGGGACCTTGAGGACTTAAAGTCCATGCTGGAACACTGCTGGACTGAGCAATGATACCACTCATCACTGTCGCTCTCCTTTTTCTATAATTCTAATGCCTGACCAGCCTTCCTTTTCTTTGACACATTCTAATATTACTGAATATTAATACATCAAATCTGATTAGTCTTCAGGCCTGGAACCCTTTCCATTCTTTAAGATAGCTTTTGTATAATTGTATTTTCATATGACATTTTCTTATTGATAACATTCAGAAGATCTAAGTAAAATAATATTTAGAATTAATTTTACTGAATTCGTTTTGTGAATGATTTCCTTAATAGATTCCAAGTTCTTTGGTAAAGGCCAAGTTGCATTCATTCTCCTTTATATTCCCTGGAGTAAGTGCACTACCTGGCACATTCGAGGAGGCCTATAGATGTTTACTGAATAAACAAATGAATTAGGCAGTAAAGCACACTGGTTATGAGTGTCAACTCTGAAGCTAGATGGCTGGTTTCAAATTTAGGTTCTACTACTTATTAACTCTGTGATTTTGGAAAATTACTTAACCTTCCCAAGCTTTAGTTCCTTCATCTGCAAAATAGGGATAATGATAGTATCCTGTCTCCTAGGATTCTTGAGATGATTAAATGGATGAATACATGTAACAAACTTAGAAATGGATCTGGCATTCCACAACTATTAGATATTAGTATAATAATTATCTCAGAATTTTATATTATATGTGTACTTATTTTGTTAAAGTGTGACATTTGGAAAAGAGTAGAGTTGAACTATTGTTCAAGTTTATGTGTCATCATTGAATGTTTTTTATCAGAAATTTTTTTTTTCTCATAAGAGTTCAGTAAAATGAAAACCCCCATATATTACTGGTGGGAGTATGTAATGGTACAACCTTTATGGAATGCACTTTGGCAATATTTACCAAGAGCCTTACAAAAGTTCATTCCCTGTAGTCTAGTAATCCCCCTTCTAGAAAGTTATCTATCCTAAAGACACAGTCAGAAACTTGGAGAAAAACATGTGCACAGAGATAGTTTAATCACACTATCATTTATCAAAGCCCAAATTGGAAATTACTTAAGTAACAAGTAATGGAGAAATGATTATACAAATGATATTATATTATTTGATGGAATATAATGTAGTTCTCAAAATGAATGTCTTCAAAGTTATTTAATAGTGGGAAAAAGTACCTCCACAAATTATAAGTACAAAAAAAGTAGTCTATAACATTGTGTAAGTGATATGATTTCTTTCATATAAAAAGGAAGTACATAAAATAATAATGGATGTCTTTAGATGAGACAACTGCACACTATTTTCTTTCTCCTTTTGGTTAGTTGTCTTTTCCAAAACCTCTACAATAAACATGTATTTTAGAAACAGAAAATAGTTTTTCTTAATTTTAAGAATTATGATGTTTCATGTCTTCAGATAAATGATTTTAAAAGGCACATTGAATTCTTCAGTGCAATTTTTACCATATTCAATAATAAACTTATTCCAGTGCAATATCCCTCCAGAAATAATAAAGAAGACAGGACTCATTTAGTATAAATATGTTTCAGAAAACTTGCATTAATTGTTGTTTGGTAAAATAACCAACTGAAAATGTTTATTTTGAAAACTTTTGAAGTAATGTGTATGCTTAGTTTCAATCCTCATGAAAAAATCAATTTACCTATACAATATTTTTAGATTTGCTTAGTTTCGTATTTGATGGTAACTTCCCTGAGGACCTTCTCAGAAGATAAGAAAGGCTCTTCAAAAAAAAAGAACCTCACTGCCATCGAGTCAATTCTGACTCATAGTGACCTCTATTGGATTTCCAAGGCTGTAAATCTTTACGGAAGTAGACTACTCCCCTCTTTCTTCTGTGGAGCAGCTGATGAGCTTGAGCCACCAACCTTTTGGTTAGCAGCCAATTGCCTCAACCACTGCACCAACAGAGGTCCTTTAAAGAAGCTCTTAGACTAGTATTAATAGAATTTTTTTTTTTTTGGTAAGAAAAAAAGTTCAAATGTTGAGCCTTTTCTAGGTAGTAATAAATTGTTTCTTGTTTTTTGTTTGTTTGTTTGTTTGTTTTGTTTTGTTTTTTGGTGATTTAGGAGCTGTGAAGGAAGAAACATCCGATACAGAACATGTAGTAATGTGGTAAGTATGAGGCTCTATGATTGTGCTGTTATATTTTTTTCAGCACTAAGACATGCCAAGCACTTTTGTGTATCCTAAGCAGGAAATCAACCAATTGGTATTTTATTAAGAGTTGTTTATCTTACACTATTCTGATTACACAGCACTAAAAACTGGTATTTTTAATACTCTACAATATAAAAGTTTAATCATTTGGCCATATTGAAACTAACTAGAGTGTTTCAAAACAAAGACTATGCATTTCCTGTTTTTTCCCTTTTCACATACAGTTCTCATGAGAAAGAATAAGACGAATAAGAAAAGGGAAACCACTTGGGGTATCATGAAATAAATATTAGTTAATCAAACTCATATTTGACATATTCATTCATTCATGTAACAAATATTATTCAATGCCAACTATATGTACCAAAAAACAACCAAACTCACTGCCATCAAGTCAAATCCAACTCATAATGACCCTTCCTTGGGTTTCTGAGGCGGTATCTCTATGGAAGTAGATTACCCAATCTTCCTTGCAAGGAGTGGCTGGTGAGTTTGAACCACCAGCATTCTGACTAGCAGTCAAATGTCTTAGGCACTATGCCACCAGAGCCCCCTAACTGTGTGTAAGGCACTATAATAATACAAGGATAAATAATTTGTGGTCACTGTCTTAAAACATCTATAAGATGGTAAGGAATGTAGAGAGAGAAGACTGATGTGCACAGAACCACATTCTAGGGCAGAATATACCAAATTCTATGAGAAAGAGATTAAGTCATTTGTGAGTTTAACACAGAAAGAAATCTGAAGAGACTTCTAAGAGGTGATTTCAGATAGGCTTCAGGAACTAGGATGTCTGTGACTAGCCCATATTGAGTGTGAAGTGGGGATAATCATTCCAAGCAGAGGTGACAAAATAGGTGACTATGGAGGTGGGAATGTTAAAGATGTGTTTTGAACACCGTTTGTTTAGGGTTGCATACAACAGTATGGAAACTAAGAGAAAAAAGTTATTTGGGGGTTTCACCATGAAGAAATTTAAATGTCAGGCTTCCACATTTATATTAACCCAAACCACCTACTGCCCTCGATTTGATTTTGACTCATGTGACCTTCTTGTTGTTGTCATGTGCCATTGAGTCAGACCCAACTCATAGCGACCCCTCCTTGGGTTTCTGAGGAAGTATCACTGCGGAAGTAGATTGCCCCATCTTCCTTCCAAGGAGTAGCTGGTAGGTTTGAACCGCCAGCCTTCTGGTTAGCAGTCAAGTGCCTTAGGCACTGTGCTACCAGAGCTCCCTCATAGTGGCCTACAACAACTCTATAGGACAGAGCAGAACTGTCCCATAGGGTTTCCAAGGCTGTAAATCTTTACGGAAACAGACTTCCTCATCTTTCTTTCATAGCCTGGTAGGTTCAAACCACTGACCTTTTGGTTAGCAGCCTAATGCTTTAACTACTGTGCCACCAGAGCTCCACCAGAATTTATATTGATCCAGTGAATAATAGGAAGTTTCTAGAGGTTTGGGAACACAGGGAGGATATTATAGCGTTTCACTTGAGGAAAATTAATTCTGTAGTGATGTGAGGGGTACACTGAATTGGAAGTGGTGGGGAGCTACTGAAATAGATTAGGTAAGAAGTAATAAGTTCCTGATGAGAATAAACTTTAGCTCATTGGTTTTCCCCACTGTACTGTCTATGGTGGGGATGTTGTTGTTGTTGTTGTTATGTGGAAGTAGGATTGTCCAACCTTTCTTCTGAGGAGTGGCTGGTGGGTTTGAATTGCCAGCCTTCTGGTTAGCAGTCAGGTGCCTTAGGCACTATGCTACCATGTTTTGTTTTGTTTTTTTTTAAATAACTGTGTTGTTATTAAAGAATCTCCTTAATTCTCTTTCTTTTCCTATCCAGCTTTTATAATGGTGGAAAGAGTTCAAACTATCCTAAGTAGATGAACACCTAAAATACATGGGCAGATGCCTGACTACCCTTTTCCTAAAGCTCTTCAGAACCAGGCCACTATGTCCTTGCTATCATTATGAGCATTTTCATGGACAGATGCAGGCTAAGACTGTGACCTAATGTTACTTAAAACCTATAGCATTACATGAGCCAAATCTTTACAGCTTATAGAATCAAACTGACACTGAGTTTTTTATGAGAACCTAGAGTCTTCAAATAATTTGAAATTTTTTCCCCCCTGGCTTTTGGCCATGACAAAAGCAACACTGCCAAAAACACAAACAAAAAGTCTCATAAAAAAGGATCTTTTCATAATCACATTGCAATTTTTCAAACTAAGATGTTGAGGACACTTTGATTAAATGGTCTCCTTTTAGGTACTTGTTTTGGAAAATCTTAGGGTCCTTTGTTAACTAAGCCTCTAGGGTCGCTACTTAATTCCTGGATAGCTTCCTGGGACCTTTCTAACCCCTCTGACTCTGAAGAGTGAACTTCTTTTCTTTTTGGAGAGCTGATGTATATATTTTTTTAGGTTCTTGTTCCCCAAGATAGGCTGAGAAAAATGTTTCCCCAGTTTCCCATTTTTCTGGTTGCCTGAAAAATCAGCTCACAAACTTTTAAGGTTTTATTACTAATTACACATGGAATATATCAATATAAGAAAGTTATAAAGGTTTCTATAATGTTTGCATAGTTCTCATAGTCATAATACATTCTGGTACTATCTCTAGTGGTCCAAGATGATTATTTTCATTCCTAAGGATGTAGTTCATACACTTTCCCCATTTTACAGTTCCTGGCTCTTTTCTAGAGAAATGGGAAGTGGGTTCTCTTTCTCTCTGTCTCTTTCTCTCTCTGGAAGAAGGGGAAAGTGAAGAAAAGTAATGGGAGAAAAAATAGTTGTGAAATAGTCAATGAAGTAGGTCATTAAGGTCTCAGAGATTTCACTACAAAACTGAATGAATTGGACTTCTGGTAAGATGGCAGAATAGACACAAACTAGACCCTCTTCAACCAAGGAAAGATAAACCAATTGACACAGATAAAGAAGTTAATCCTGGAGCCCTGAACTTTGAAAGGAAGGATGCAGAAGTGGATTAAATACCAACTAGTAGAAGAACCTGAGTGAAAACAGTGAATAAGGAGACAAACAGAGCTGTGGACTATCAGCTATCCTGACAGCATGGCCAGCTTGAATATTTACAAGTGGTATTAGGACCTGGCCCAGTAACCTAAAAATTGGCCCAGCTCACCAAGGGCTGCATGGACAACTACACTGGTGACTGACAACTAAAAACGGAAACAGCAAAGAAGGACACAAACACAGCTGTGGACTTTCAGCTGTCAGGAAGGTGCAGCCATTCTGAATATTTAAAAGTGGTGTGGCCAGTTTGGATATGTAAGACAGCAACATTTGGATCCCAGTGACCAAAGAATAGGCTCTGCTTGCTGAGGACAACGTGGGCAACCACACCAGAGTCTGACAACTGGAAAGATGTGATATTCCCCTTGTTACTTTTATACCCCACATCCTCTTGGTGAACAGAGGTGTGGCCATCCCCCACCTCCAACTACCTTCTAAACCAGCAAGAATTCCATCCCAGTCTGTGTGCTCTGATGGAGCCTGAGTGCCCTGGCCCATCCCCTACCCCCAGATTTTTGTTTTGTTTTGGTTTTGTTTGTTTGTTCTTTATTCTTTTTTTTTCTTCTTTTTTATTTTTATTCTTTCTTTTTCCATTTACAGGTTCTAGTTTTTTTTTTTTTTCTCTTCCCTTTTCCTGGTTCCCATCTTTTTTCCTTTCTGTTTGTTCTTCCCATCCCTTGTTCTATTTGCATTTTTCTCATTCCTTTCTTTATTATTCTTTTACTCTAGCTCTTTTCTCTTATCCTACCCTCCCCAGATATTGTAGGATTTTTTTTTCTCTTTTTCTGTTTACATTTATTCTCTTTTTAAAGTATTTCTTCAAATTATCTTCTCATTTATTGCCTTTCCTTTTTATTTCCTTTTTGGCAATTGCTCCTGTGTGTTTATATGGTGTGTGTTTTTGTCCTCTTGTTTTTTTTTTTTTTTTTTTTTTGGTTATTCTTTGGATTATTATTTTTGTCTAACTGAGTGGAAGACAGCAACTATGCTCATATGACCCAACCACACCCCCACCTCCTGGACCCCACCAACTGAGTGAGGGCCACCACTTGTTTCTGCACCAACTGGCTGAATGTAGACAATAGCCAGTATGAGCCTGACTCACTCTTAATTGCTCTTCACAAACAGCAGACAGTGATCTATGCACCTACTCTCATTATCTATCACCCCCACCAAGAAACAGGTGTTGAAGCATAAGTGCTGTCAACTAGTGAACAGAGGAGCACAGTACCCTGCTTATTCATATATATCAAAATAAAACAAAGAAAAAAAAATCTTGGGCAAGACACACCAACATACAATCACCAATTAAATATAAATACAATGATGTCACAATGTCTTGGGGACAAGAGATCATCACAGTCCACATAAAGAAGCAAGATAATGTAGTAGAAACAGGACCAGGATACAGACTCAGAAAATATCACTGAGGAAAAAGCAGCATTGGAACTCCCTGATAAGAAATTCAAAAGAATTATATTTAGATACCTTCAACCAATTGAGACACAGATAAATGAACACACTGATTAAATTCAGGAAAATACAGACAAAACCCTAGAACAATTTTGAAAGAAGATACAAGAACAAAATGACAAAATAAATGAAAAATTAGAAATTATACAAAATCTACAGATAGAAATACAGAAGATTAATAATAAAATTTCAGAAATAGGTAACACATTGAATGAGCACAGGAGAAGAATTGAATCAATAGAAGACAGAATTAGTGAGATTGAAGGCAAATACCTCAATCCTACTTTGGTAAGGGATCAGTCAGAAAAAAGATCAAAACAAAATGAAGAAGCCCTAAGATTCATGTGGGATACCATCAAGAGGAATCACTTAAATGTAACCAGAATTCCAGAACAGGAAGAGACAAATAAAACCACAGAGAAAATTGTTGAGGATTTGTTGGAAAAGAATTTCCCTGATACAATGAAAGATGAGAGTATATCCATTCAATTAGTTCAGTGAACCCCAAACAAGTTAGGCCTCAAAAGAAAATCACCAACATATATTATAATAAAACTCATCAAACCCAAAGACAAAGAAAGAATCCAGCATGGGAAAAACAAAAAGTTACTTACAAAGGGCAACCAATAAGAATAAGCTCTGATTTCTTGGTAGAAACCATGCAGGCAAGAAGGTAATTGGATGATATATATAAAACCCTGAAAGAAAAAAAATTTCCATCCAAAATTATGTACCCAGCAAAATTGTCTCTCAACTATAATAGTGAAATTAGGACATTTCCAGATAAACAGAAATTAAGGGGATTTGTTTAAACCAGATCAACCTTACAAGAGATGCTAAAGGGAGTCCTTTGGACAGAGAACCAACAACAGCAAGCATCAACCAACCATTAATATGCATGATTATATACCCCAGAAACCAACACAGTTATGGAAGTGTCCAAAGTAAAATAACCTTATAAGACTGTGAACAGGGAGCCAGAGACATCAATTGGCAAATGAGGACAACTACAGACCAAAAAGAGGGAATAAATAGTTACAGAACTTCTAAATGGTGAGCAAGTAAAGGCAATTTTGAGATAAAATGGACTGCTCTAAACTTAGGAAGAAAATTATAAATCACAGGGTAACAAAGAAAAATAATAAACCTTCACATCAAGATATAAAAGAGAACAAGCACAAATACTTAGCAAACACTAAAACAATAGCAAAAAAGGAGATAATATGATTCATAATCAAAATGAGCTCAACGCAGAAAATTACATGGAACAAAGAAATCAGCACCATCACAGAAAAACATGTAACAAAATGACAGCAACAAATTCATACTTGTGGATAGTTACACTAAATGTAAATGGATTAAATGCACCACTAAAGAGTTGGAGAGTTGGAGACTGGATAAGAAAACATAACCAATCAATATACTGTCTACACCTTAGAGACAAAGACAAAAATAGACTAAAACTCAAAGATTGGTGTGGTAGTTAATGTTGTGTGTCAACTTGGCTAAGCCTGGTTGAGTTGCTGGGTAGCTAGTGGTAGTTATTCCCCATGATGAGACTGGCAATCAGCTCCATGGTAGGATCTACCACAAGCAGCTGAGTAGCTGTTTAGGGATGTGGTCTGCTTCCAATATATAAGACTTTGGGAATGGTCTCTAGTCTGTGGCATGATTGAACCCTGAATGTAGCCAAGTCATTGTTCAGCAGCCTGCCATGTTGCCCTGCTGATCTTGGGACTTTTTCAAGACTTGAATCAATGGCCTGCCATGTGGTTTGGTACTATAGGGAATGTGCGATTTTATTTGTCAACTTTGGGTTTGTCAGCCTCAGCACCCAGCAGCTGTCTGAATGAAGAAATGCCTCCAGCTTCAGTGGACCAGTAGCAGGGGGCAGAGCTGAAGCCCAAGGTTGAGGGGCTTTCACCCACCCCTAGAGCCTGGTACTTTGAACTCTGACTCAAACCTCCAAACTGTGAGAGAATAAACTCCTGTTTGTTAAAGCCATCCCATTTGTTGTGTATTCTGATCAGAGTGGCATTAGGTAACCAGAACAGTTGGAAAAAGATGTACCAAGTGAACAGAAATCAAAAAAAAGACAAGAGTGGTAATACTAATTTTTGATCAAATAGATTTTAAGACAAAAATAACCATAAGAGACAAGGAAGGACATTATATAATGATGAAAGTGTCAATTGAACAAGAGGATATAAGCATAATAAATACCGACTCATAGCAAGCCCTCCTTGGATTTCCAAGGCAGTAGCACTATGGAAGTACATTGCCCAACTTTCCTTCTGAGGAGTGGCTGGTGGGTTTCAACCCCCAGCCTTCTGGTTAGCAATCAAATGCCTTAGATACTACATCACCAGAGCTCCCTATACCCAATGAAAGAGCAGTCCCAAAATACATAAATGAGACTTTAATTGAATAGAAAAGACAAATAGAAAACTTCACAGTGGTAGAAGGAGACTTGAATACCACTTTCTTTTATTTTATTTTTTTATTTTTATTGTGATTTAGGTGAAAATTTACAAAGCAAATACACTTTCCATACAGCAGATCACGTACACTTTGTCTCATGACATTGACCACAATTTAGCACAATGCAACATCTCCTCTCCCACTTCCTCCC
>NW_006922037.1:372736-406873 GCF_000298275.1 Orycteropus afer afer | reverse complement strand
TTCTTCCAGAATTCTTCTAAGGTTTTTTTCTGTGTTTTCTTTGGTCTGTCTCTCAATCCTTTGAAGATACCTAAATATAATTCTTTTGAATTCCTTTTCTGAGAGTTCCAGTGCTGCTTCTTCCTCGGGGATGTGTTCTGGGTCAGTATCCTGTTCTCTTGTTTCTACCACTTTATCTTGCTTCTTTGTGTGGACTATGATGGTCTGTTGTTTCCAAGGCTTTGTGGTATTGTATTAAGATCTCTGTTAATTGTTTGTGAAGAGCAGCCAAGGGTGATTCAAGCTCTTCTTGGTGGTTTTTTATTGTTGGCCCATTGGTGGAGAAAGAGGTGCTGGCTTTTGCCCAGTAAGTGAAGTTGCAGGAGCTGTGGGTTTACTTGTATCTTATGAGGACTGTTGCTGTCTCCTCCAAAATATCAACATGAGCTGCTGGAGGCAGGTCTCTGCCACTGCCCACTGGAATATTAGAGTGGTCACTTGTAAGCTGTTATAAGGCGTCCTCCCTTTTGGCTCAGGGATCTCAGGTGGGTACCCTTGCCCAGCACACAGTGACTGCCCCAGAAGAGTTTCCAATGCCTCTCTCAGGTGCCCATCCATCCATCCTCTTTCAGTAGCTCTTTCCAAAATAATCTCTCTGTGCATTTCCTCTAATTCTGCTCTTCTGTGTTTGATGTACTCTGAATCTGTGAGCTGTTCAGAGCAGTGAAATTCCTAATTAAAACTTTTGTGGCTAGTTTTCCAAGACCTTAGATGCCAGAGGGATAAAGCGTGGTGCTCATTGGCTTGACTCCATTTTGAACTCATTCTTGAATATACCACTTTCAATGAAAGATAGAACAACTGAAAAGAAACTCAACAAAGATGCAAAAGAACTAAAAAATACAATCTACTAACTTGACTTTGTAGACATCTACAGAGCACTTTACCCAACAATAGCACAATATACATTCTTTTCCAGCACACACACCTGGAACATTCTCCAGGAGAGACCATATCAACATAACCAAGTGAGGTTCATAAAGCAAACCTCAATAAATTTAAAAACATTGAAATACTGCAAAGCATCTTCTCAGATCATAATGCTATAAAATGAGAAATCAATAATAGGAAGATCAACAGAAAAAGAGCAAACACATGGAAACTGAATAATACCCTCCTTAAAAACTACTAGGTAATAGAAGAACTAAAGAATGAAATTAACAGATTTCTTGAATCAAATGAGAATGAAAACACAGTGTGCCAAAATCATTGGCACAAAGCAAATACAATGATCAGAGGCCAATTTACAGGAATAAATGCACACATCAAAAAGAAGAAAGAGCCAAAATCAACACTTTAATCCACCATGTCCAACAATTAGAAAAAGAACACCAAGAAAGCCCACAGCCACCAGAAGAAAGGAAATAATAAAGACTCAAGCAGAAATAAATGAAACAGAAAATGGAAAGACAGTAGAAAAAAATCAACAAGATAGAAGTTGGTTTTTGAAAAGATTAATAAAATTGACAAACCACTGTCAAACTTAACAAAGGAAAAGAGGGAGTGAATACAAATAACACAAATAAGAAATGAATTGGACATGTCACAACAGAACCAACTGAAATAAAAAGGATAATATCAGGATACTATGAAGAACTGATGGGAGCTCTGGTAGCATAGTGCCTAAGGCATATGACTGCTAACCAGAAGGCTGGCAGTCAAACCCACTAGCCACTCCTCAGAAGGAAGATGAGGCAATCTACTTCCGTAGTGATACTGCCTCAGAAATGCAAGGAGGGGTCACTATGAGTCAGGTCCAACTCGATGGCAAATAACAACGATAGGAAGAACTGTACTCCAACAAATCTGAAAATCTAGAAGAAATAAACAGATTTCTAGAAACATGCTATGTACCTAAACTAACACAGACTGAGGTGCAAAATTTGAACAGACCCATAACAAAAGAAGAAATCAAACAAGTCATAAAAAAAATACAAAAAAAAAAAAAGTCCTGGTCCAGATGATTTCACTGGAGAATTCTACCAAGCATTCAAAGAACTGAAACCAATCCTACTCAGACTTTTCCAGAACACAGTAAAGGATGAAATCTTCCCAAATTTCTTTTATGAGGCAAGCATAATGTTGATACCAAAACCAGGCAAAGGCATCGCTAAAAAGGAAAACTATAGACCAATATCCCTCATGAATATAGATGCAAAAATCTTCAACAAAATCCTAACAAAAGACCCCAGCAACATATCAAAAAATAATACATCATAACCAGGTGAGGTTCATACCAGGTATGGAAGGATTGTTCAATGTTAGAAAAGCAATGTAATCCATCTCATGAGTAAAATAAAGGAAAAGAACTACATAATCATAACAATCAGTGCAGAAAAGCCTTTTGAAAAAATCCAATACTCATTCCTCATTAAAAAACTCTCTGAAAAATAGGAATAGAAGGGGAATTCCTCAATTTAATAAAGGGCTTATATATAAAACCAACAGCCAACATTATTCTCAATGGAGAGAGACTGAAACCATTTCCCTTATGAACAAGAAACAAACAAGAATCCCCTCTATCACCACTTCTATTCAACATTGTATTAGAAGTCCTAGCCAGGGCAATAAGGCAAGAAAGGGAAATGAAAGGCATCTACATTGGTAAGGAAGAAGTCAAACTATCCCTATTTGCTGATGATATGATCTTATACACAGAAAACTCAAAACACTCAGCAAAAAACTAATGGAACTAATTGAGAGATTTAGCATAGTGGCAGGATACAAGACCAACATCCAAAAATCAGTTGGATTCCTCCACACCAACAAAGAGATTGCTTAAAAAGAAATAAGGAATTAAATACCATTTACAATAGCTACCAAAAAAATAAAATACTTGGGAATAAATCCCACCAAGGACACAAAAGACCTACACAAAGAAAACTAAAAAATGCTACTTCAAGAAACCATAAGCGATCTACATAAATGGAAGAACATACTATGCTTGTGGATAGGAAGATTGAACATTGTGAAAATGTCAATACTACCCAAAGCATTCTACACATTCAGTGCAATCCCAATCCAGATCTCATCAACATTCTTTAGGGATATGGAAAAATCAATCACTAATTTTATTTGTATTGGAAAGAGACCTCAGATGAACAAAGCACTATTGAAGAAGAACAAAGTAGGAGGTCTCACGGTCCCAGATATCAAAACCTACTCTATAGCCACAGTAGTCAAAACAGCCTGATAACAGTACAGTGACAGATGGCAGACGCATAGACCAATGGAACAGAATTGAGAACCCAGAAATAGATCCATTGATCTGTGCTCAGCTGATCTTTGACAAAAGGATGAAATCTGTTAAGTAGAGAAGAGATAATCTCTTTAACAAATGGTGCTGGCCAAACTGGTTATCTTGAAGAAAAATGAAATGAGATTCATACCTCACACCATACACCAAAACTAACTCCAGATGGATCAAAGACTTAAATGTGAAACCTGAAACTATAAAGTTCATCAAGGAAAAAATAGGGGCAAGTTTGGAGGCCCTAATTTATGGCATAAATAGACTTATCAAACAGCACCCAAAATGTACAAACAGCTGACAATAAACTAGATGATTGGGACCTTCTAAAAATTAAATTTTTATGTACTTCCAAAGACTTCTCCAAAAGAGTGAGAAGAGAACCCACAGATTGGGAAAAAATACTTGGCAACGGCATATCTGACAAGGGACTTATCTCTAAAATTTATAGAAAACTCCAACACCTCGACAACAAAAAGACAAACAATCCAATTTAAAAATGGGCAAAAGACATGAATAGACACTTTACCAGGGAATATATACAAGTGGCCAACAAACACATGAAGAAATGTTCACAATCAAAAGCCATTGTTGTTTTTGTTGTTACATGCCGTAGAGTCATCTCTGACTCATAGTAACCACTCCTTAGGTTTCCAAGGCAGTATCATTACGGAAGTAGATCACCCAATCTTCCTTCCAAGGAGTGGCTGGTGGGTTTGAACTGCCAAACTTCTGGTTAGCCATCAAGTGTCTTAGGCACTATGCCACCAGAGCTCTCTAGTAATTAGAAAGAGGCAAATCAAAATAATGAGATCCCATCTCACCCCAGCACTAATAGCAAAGTTGAACAAGACAGAAAATAACAAATGCTGGTGAGGATGTTGAGAGATTGGGACTCTTACACAGCTGGTTGGACTGTAAAATTTTACCACTGTGGAATCAGTATGATGATTCCTTAAAAAGTTGGAATTAGAAATACCATTTGATCCAGTAATCCCATTACTAGGTACATATGCTGAAGAAGTGAGAGCCAGGACAAGAAGAGATTTATGCACACCCATGTTCATCACGGCACTATTCACGATAGCAAAGAGATAGGAACAACCTAGGTGTCCATCAGCAGAAGAATGGATAAGCAAACTATGGTGTATACACACAATGGAATACTATGCAACCCTAAAGAATAATGTAGAATCTGGAAAATACCACATAATGTGGATGAAGTTAGAGAACATTAAGCTGAGTGAAATACATCAATCACAGAAGGACAAATATTTTATTAGTTCACTATTGTAAAAAGCCAAGGAGAGGTTTATATATGGAAGGAAGCTTTCTTTTTCACTTACCAGAGGTGGGAGGGGACACTGCTAGATAGATAGAGACAAATATTGATTTGAGTGAAGGAAAGGGCAATGTACCAAATATAAGTGATCAACACGGTGACACTGAGGAAGAGGAAGACATAGAGAGGTATATGGAAAGTACAGACAACAAAGATGAACCCTTTTGCATGTGCAATATTTTGTTGTCAGTGATGGCAAGCATTGATCTACAAATGGGTAGATGGGTGGACAGGCTGAATGATCACATATATGTAGGCAGTGGGGAGTGTACCCATGACCATGTACAGGGTTGGCAGATGATGTTTCTACATGCCTATTTGTATGTGCAGTAAGAATGCCCAGATGTATAGTGGAGCTGACAAAGGGCAAGGTCATGGTGGCTTCTTAGCAATAGCCAGCTACCCTGAGGAAGTAAGTAGTTGGACCTGTAGGCCTTGGACCATTTTCACAGGGACATTAAGCTCAATTGGCATAACATACTATACAAAAACATTACTCTACATCCTACTTTGGCATACTAGGGTCTTAAGAGCTTGCAAGAGGCCATCTAGATGCACAAATGGATTTCTCCTTATCCAGAGCAAAGAAGAGTGAAGAAAACCAAAGACGCATTGAAACAATTAGTCCAATGGACTAGTAGCCCAAGCGATCCTCAGCCTATATGACCATGATATGAGAAGTAGATGGTACCTGACTACCACTGTCAACCACTTGGATAGGGATCAGTGCAGGAGATCCAGGATAGAGTGGGAGAAAAATGTGGAACAAAACTCAAAATCATTAAAAAAAAAAAAACCAAAAAAACAGGTTTACTGGTCTGATGGTCTGATAGAGCCTGGTGAGACCCCCAGGAGTATGGTCCATAGTTACCTTTCAGATCTAGAACTGAACTCATTCCTGTGGCTTCCAGCCAAACAATAGATAAGCATATGGGGTGAACATTTACATTAGGTAGATACACTCCTTGGAGCAATCAACCAATCAATTGGGGGCAGTGTTTGCACAGAGAGATAGCTAGGGGGTAGTGGTGGAGTGCATAGGATAGAAGGACACAGAGAAGGGTAATTGTGGGGAGGAGGTGAGAAGAGAGCTGTTATGTTGTGGGGAATTGCAGTCAATGTCATGAAACAAAATGTGTATGAAATCCTGTATGGAAAATGAATTTGCTCTGTAAACTTTCACCCAAATCACAATAAAACTTTAAAAAAAAAATAATAAGAAAGTAATAATAATAAAAAGAAATGGAATGAATCCTTAGATCCCATCAGTAAGGTTTCCTTAGGTCAAACCAAACCAAACCCATTGCGCTTTGACCCTATTCCAACTTGTAGTGAACCTATAGGGTAGAGTAGGGTTTCCAAAGCTGAATATCTTTTCGGAAGCAGATAGCCACATCTTTGTCCTGCAGAACAGTTGATGGGTTCAAACTACCAAACTTTGTGTTAGCAGCCAAGCTGACGCTTAACTACTGTGCCACCAGGACAACTCTGTCCTTAGGTCACACATTCATTTTTATTCAAATTAAACCCCAAATCTGAAGTCCTAAATCTTAATTAGACATTTTACATTAACTTCCAAAAGGTTGAAAGTAATGTTATGCTACTTACAAACTGTTTCTTCTTCATTATCCTTAAGATTCACACAAGTTGATATTTAGGAGGCAATCCAATAAGCCATGGTGCATACCATAGCTGACAGTGCTCACAAGTCCTCTCTTAAGATTTTGTGTATCCCGTTCTAATAATAATAATTAAAAAAAAAAAAAAAAAAAACTTTACCAGTAAAATTGGTAAACTATATTTCTGTATTTCTTTCTTCTTGACTGTAATGAGGGAGAGTGTTTTGAAACATGAGAATAGAAGTGATTCAGCCATTCTTACTGTGACCTACTATGTGCCAGGAACTTTTTCTCAGAACTGGAATGTAATGATAACAGAGAAAAATAAAGACCCTGTTCCCATGAAGCATATCCTCTAGTGAGAGAAGGTAGATGATAAACAAGTAAATAAATTTAAAATATGACAATATTCAATAGTGAGAGTTTATGAAGGAAATACAGCAGGTTAATGAGACAATGAGTGACACAAGTGAGGCTGCTTTAGATGGGGGGCGGGGGTCAGGAATTTGCTCTGAGGGAACATTTCAGCCAAGTTAGTATGTATGAAGGGTGAGGCATGAAGGAGTCCAGATTATTCAGAGCCCTGGTGGGTCATTTTATGAGATGCAATCTAGAGTTTAATACAGGGAAAGAGGTGGGATATTTATCTGAACTTACCCCAAACGTTTCATAAGGGGCATTCTTAGCCTCTTCACGGAACATGATGAGCATGGTTTGGCAAAGGTACAGAAGATGGACTGACAGAAAGCTGGGTTGTTCCAACTACCCCTTCTATATGTTTCTCTTCTCCCAAGCCCAGAGCCAATCTCAGACTGAAGTATATATAAGGCAGTAGAGGGATTTCTTAACTTCACATAGAAAGTCTCTTAAGTGAGAAAGTCAAAATACTCATAGAGGATGCTTCCAGAGGGTACCTGAGGCATCCTAGCTGCTTCTCCTTGCCACTGACTCTACTCTTTCCAGGAGTAGACCAAGAAATGTGCTTCTCAGCAGATCCCTCCATTCCTCACTCTTAAAGACCCATCCAGTTTGGAACCAGGAAATTTCTTTATGCCATAATCTTCACTGAGAAAGAGATTGCTCTCAGTCTCAAGTCTGGCTGTTGTAGACTGCCATAATTCATAACAACCTCATGCACAAGGAATGAAACACTGCCAGGTCCTGTCCCTTCCCTATGATCAGTTGTGGATTAAACAGTGTTCTAGCATGATCCATACGGTTTTTAATGGCTGATTGTTGGAAGTAGATGGCCAGCCATTTCTTCCTAGCTCTTCTTAGTCTGGAAGCTCTGCTGCAACCCATTCAGCAGCATAATAACAAACAAGTCTCCAAATATGATACATTGATAGGATGTGTCTATGCCAAGTACCTTCATTAAGGTACACTATACACTAATATAACAAAATTAGTCCGAAGAATCTACTATCTTTTAGATTCCACATACATTTTGCATTTGGGCCGTCTCTGAAAGGCCATCAAGAGGTATGCGTGGAAGAAGCAGGGACAGTGGTTTAAAGGACACACTTTATTTTTCAATAAAGAACACTGAGGATTGAAAACAACGTTTTATAATTGAAAAAGCATGCACTTTCCTGAGCCCTAGATCTGCCATTTACCGATTATATGCCCTTGAACAAATCTGTTAACCTCTCTCAATCTCAGTTTTCTTACCTGCAAAAACAGCCTTCTTATATTGTTCCCTGAGGGTTGCCAACAGTTAAGCGTTCGACTACTAACCAAAAGGTTGGAGGCTTGAACTCACCCAAGGCACCTCAGAAGACAGGCCAGACTATGTGTTTTTGAAAGGTCACAGCTTGAAAACCCTATGGAGCAATTCTACTCTTCACCTGTGGGGTCACCATGAGTCAGAATCCACTCCATGACAAACAACAACGACAACTATATGTACAAAGCAAGGGATGATTGTTAATACAGTGTTTCGATAGTAAAAAACAAATAACGGGTTAAATAAATTCTGATAAGTTCATATCATGGAACATTCTATGATCATTATAAAAAATGTCATGGATCCAAATGAACAAAACTTTAAATGTCTTCCAAGGAATATTGGTAAATGTAGAAGAAGCAAATAGAGTTATAATAAGAGCTCAATCAGTTTTTTAAAAATGTTCCTATTGTTTCTGGTATATATAATAAGGTCTTGGAGGACAGCATCAAACTGATCACAGTGATTATGTAACACAGAGCAGAAAAGGGTTGAATGATTTAAGAAAGAACTTACATTTTTACTATAAACTTTAGTAGTTTAAATTTTGACAAAGAGCCTGTATTCTTGTATTATGGGTATAATTTTCAAAAATTAAAATGTAAAAGAGAAAATGAGCTTAGGAGAAATATTTTAATAGTCATTAAAAATGTATTTATCTTGAAACATTGAAAAAATAATCACTTCACAGGTTTTTTCTGAGAATTACATGAAAAACTATCTAAAAAGCACTCAGCCTGCTACCTAAGCACTGTTGCCTTTGTTCTCCCTCACTATTTTTCTTCAACTTTATCCTTTCTTTTGAGAAAGTACTCTTTCCCAGAGGATAGACTATTTTTAAAAAGTGAAAAGCAGATCACTTTGAAGTTCTGAAAGTCCACCTTACTTATGGCATTTTGGGAACTTTGGATTGTTTTGCCAAATGCCAGGTTCCAGATATTGTGGTACAAGAACATCAGGCCTCAGGTCTGGCAGAACTGCAGGTTTATAACACCCCTTACTTTGGATGAACTCTAGAGAAACAAACTATCAATACGATACCCACTTTTTAGGCTGGCTAGTTAGGTCTCTAGCAGCTATAAAGCTTGGCTGCTCTTTGGCCAGACATATGCTTCCTTGGAATCTTAGTATGTTGTCAGAATCATATCCCAGGAGGTCAATCAGAATCCTCCATAATGAGTGTAACTTATCACAAAGCTAGGACAAATGGAGACTGGTGCCTGAACTAGTTGTAGGACTTTGTGTTGAGTGTGTGTGTGTGTGTGTGTGTCCGTGTCCATGTCCATGTGTCTGTCTGTCTTCTTTTTAGCTTCAAGAATTGTTGTTGCTGAAACAAAAAGATGTTCTTTAGGGAACACCTTTTCAAAACATCATAATTTCCCTGATGTAAGCCACAGTTCTTTTTGTTTATGCTGAAATTAGATAACAAAGGAAAGTAATTTTTAGGAAGAGAGAAATGATGAATGACTTTTCTTTCTCTCTGAGGACAGAGTCCTTGTCCAACCTATGAGCACACCAATTCTAATCACACTTTGACCATCTTTCAAATAAACTAATCTCTAAATGGAAGTAAACAGCATGCCCTGTGGTCAGCTGGAGGTTGATTTTGGTTCAAAATGGATCATTTCTTTTTCAATAGTTAAATATCAAGCATTTAGAATAATGGTTGAAAACATTTGCAACAATTACTCTGGAAAAAAAAAAAAACTTCACATTTCATGACTGTTTTATCATGTGTGGCATAAAGAAATAAACATTTTTTTTTAATGATTCACAGATTCCTTCATTTGGTGGATCTGGTGGATATAAATCGCTCAGCAGAGCTGGCTGCCAGGCAACTGGCCAAGTTTGTTGGGTCTCCCTCCTCCCCCCACTCTGTGGGTTGGGTCCTTCTGCTTTTCTTCTCCCCTAAACCATCTCCTTTGAATGCTATGCAGATTTCATTTCTTTTTTAATGCTCTCCCTGACATCTCTTTATTGGACTCCTCCTAAGTCTCTCTAATTCTTCTTTCTCCTTATGTGTTCTCTCAGTTTCTTACCCACTGCCTCAACTTTTACTCTCTGGGGAGTTGTATGGTGTGAACATTACTCAGTAGAAAGAACATAGGCTTTGGAGGTCTGTTACTTACTAACTTTGTGGTTCGAGGCAAGATCTTTCACTTCTCATAGCCTCAGTTTCTATGAAGTGGAAATAATAGCAACACTCATATCACAGTATTCTTTTGCAAAAATCAGTGAGATAATATAGGTACATGAACACACTCAATAAATTGTCATTACTTCTTCCACTTTACCTTGGCAAAAATAAGTGATAGTCTTAAAGAAGATATTTGTTTTTGTGTTGTTCTTATGAGTTGGACCCGAATCATAGCGACCCCTCCTTGGGTTTCCGAGGTGTTATCACTATGGAAATAGATTGCCCAACCTTCCTTCCGAGGAATGGCTGGTGGGTTTGAACCACCAGCCTTCTGCTTAGCAGTCAAGTGCCTTAGGCACTATGCTACCAGAACTCCTAAGTATCAGCCTACAGAATCCCATCAGCATTAAAACATTTTTTTGAAAAGTGAGCTAAATCCCCTAGCAAAAGACAATTTCACTCTTGTCCATAACTTAACATAATATGAAGAACTCCAAATTGTTGGATACTATATAAAAGACAATAAATTGGTATGATTTACTGCTAGTCAATGGAATCCTTCTGGTATATTTAAAGGATCATAGGGGATTTTTTTCCCCTAAGTTGATCATATTCTCATTCTAAGCCAGCATCATACTGTGAAGACTGTCAGAGAAAGTGATGGTTATACATCCACTCCTCACTTATCAACATGATTAAGGTCCAAAGACCAGGACATTATGCAAAAATCATATAATGTGAGAATGGAGGGTGAACACATCAGATCACAAAATGGAGGATGACTACATTATTATATAAGTGCCAAATTACATCATTACATAACCGCCAAACTACAGAGAATCATGGCCAAACCAAGTTGACACATAACCTTAACCATCACAGCCAGTGCTACTCTCACCTTGGCATTTGTTACTGCCAGACTTACATTGTTCATGAGCAAAATAGGTGAATAGTAGATTTTTTTTTACTGTTGTCATACATGCAAATATGAGACAATGAGATAATCAATAAGAATAGGTATAGTTGTAAATGGCTTCTGAGTGATATTAGCTAGTTTTCCTGAACTAAATACTGAGAGTCACATTTTCTAGTTCACATATTTAATAGTGACTGATAAGGAATCAAAGTGCCTCATGTAACAGCCATGGTTGTTTCTTTTGCATTGATAGCTAATGCCAAGCAACTGTTTTCCTAAAGTTTTTAGTGTGAACAGGAAGACCTACTTGGTCAACCCACACTTTGTTTCTTTCAGGATCGTCATGACCAATTGCCATATTGAAACTCTCTGAAAAGTCAGCTAGACCTTAATAGTGTAACTCTTGTTACTAATGGTATTAATATATTATTAGTAGCAGTAAATCATACCAATTTATTGCATTTTATATAGTATCCAACAATTTGGAGCTCTTCATATTACATTGAGTTATAGCAAAAGAGTAAAATTGTCTTTTGCCAGGGGAGTTAGCTCACTTTAAAAAGAAAATGTTTTAATGCTGGTGGGATACTGTGGGCTGTTACTTAGGAGCTCTGGCAGCATAGTGCCTAATACATTAAGGTATTAATAATGGTATAATAGTATAGTTCTGGCTTAATGAAGGAGCAGAGTTGTCATGCATTCAGCTGTTAACCAAAAAGTTGGCACTTCAAACCCACAAGCTGCTCCACTGGAGAAAGATGTAGCAGTCTGCTTCCATCAAGATTGCAGCCTTGGAAACCCTATGCAGCAGTTCTGCTCTGTCCTATAGAGTCACTAATGAGTCAGAATTGACTCAGCACCAGTGGCTTTTGCAGGTTTACTGGCTTGAGGAATCCCTGGTGGCAAAACAGTTAAAGCCTCAACTACTGACTGAAAAGTTAGTGGTTGAAATCACCTGGAGGTGCTTCAGAAAACAGGTTTGGTGATCTGCTTCCAAAAGAGTCTTGAAAACCCTATGGAACAGTTCTGTTCTGCACTCATGGGGTCACTATGAATCAGAATCAATTTGATGACTAATAGCAACTGGTTTGAGGAATTTTTGAAGGAAAGAAAAATTCTTCATCTGTTCACCTGATGAAGGGGATTAAAGGATAAGTCTATTGTATTCTACAGTGTTGGAATTTATTAGATTGAAGGAAAAAAAAAAAAAAAAAAACCTGGTATGAAACCATCTCCCAGCTAGTTCCATGACCATGGGCAAACAGCTTTAACCTCTCTGTACCATAATCCCCCTTATTGTAAATGACAGAAAAACACGAAGCATACACCTTAAAGAGACTCTGGCAAAGTCATAGCTTCATAGAATACTAGAAAGGAACTACATAGTTTGAGTATCTGCCAGTGCCAACAATGGTATGGTTGACTTTTCACTAACCCATTTAATTCTCACAACTACCTTGAAATGTGAGTATCTTCATAAATACAGAAACTGGAACACTTAAAGAGATGAGATCATTTTTTACTAAGGAGTGTTTTTGCTAGGGTTTTATAATGTCCCATTGTACAATGGGCAGTCTATGCCCATTTCCCCACAGCACAAGAGGGGATGTAGATGATCTAGACAAACTCTCCCATTAAGCCAATGATAAAATTGAGATACATAAAGTGTAAGGCTCAAGCATTTTTACAGTATATGCTTGTTTTTAAGAAAAGAGATATGCAAATGAATTTGTTGTGGCAATTAAAATTCAGCAAGGCTAGAAGTATATGAACTTTTGCTAGTCTTAAGTGCACAAATTAGATGCAGCATAAATGCCAAATCCAAGAATGCTGGCTGAAAACACCATCCATTCCCTCCTCTTTGAGCTTCTCTGCTTGTCAAGAGGCTCTAAATTTATTGAGTCAATACTCCTCAGAATCTACTTTCCAAAATCCGAGTTTCTGAATTTCTTAAGATGTATGCTGGCCTCTGGTGAACCAGATAGAAGCTTGAAGTGGGGATTTGAAAGTGACTTAAAGAAATTACTACTGCATTTCATTCCTTGGCAGAATGCCCTGTGGAACGAAACCAAACAAGCTGCCAGGCATAAGTTGCTAACGTGCAAATACTTGTCTGCATGCAGCCGTTTTCCACAAGTCTAGAAATGATAGGCAGCATCAAATCTTCTGATTAACACCAAGATGTGTTGAAACTCAAGCAACATAAACTTTTGAGTTTTTCTCTCCCAGAGGTCACTCCCAGACCCTTGAGCTGAGTATTTTGAGAAGGGGCCATTATTTAATTAGCTGACTTTTGGACAATGTGATACTTTCCACTGTACTTTTACTTGTAGGAATCTTGTCCTTCATATGTTATTTCTTTGCATTTTCAACATTCTCTTTTGTTTTCAGAGGAAATTGTGGAATTTAAAGAGGTTATCTTGGAAGGTTGGCTGTATTTTTCTTTATAATCTTGCTATGAGCAGTTGCAACGTATGGCCATAGATAGTATTTAGTTTGGGTTTCATATTCATTTTAGAGTGTGATTGTAATATGGTCATCATAGAGGGAAAGGTGAAAAGGCATTGTTTAGATTTCTTTTCCCTAGAGTCTTCACTGAGAAAATATGCTTAGGAACTCATTAAATAATCATATTCTGTAATGTATCAACCTCTTTTTCCTGAGGAGGAGTTCATTACAAAAGTGCCTCAAGATTTTCAATGATATATGCACCACTACAGTTCAAAATGTGTAATTTATAATTGTTTTAAATTCTTCCTTTTCTTCCTTTAAACCATTCCTGGAAATTACTTACTTTGAGTTGTTATAGATATTGGAAGTAATTTAGACAAATCTCTGTAGTTTGAAAAACGACTATCAAACTACTTTCTTTTTTTTTTTTTTATTAGGATTTGGGTGAAGATTTACAGAGTAAATTCACTTTTCATACAGCAGTTCACATATACTTTGTCTCATGTCATTGACCAAAATTTACAATGCAGCAGCTCCCCTCCCACTTTCTCCCCATAGTTACCTCCTCCCAGTGTCCATCCCTTCATACTCTTCTGCACCCTGAGCTATCTCCCCGTGCATAAGCATCCCTTCCTTCTCCCATGATTGTTCTCTCCAGGGCATGTGTCTACTTGAGGTAAATTCAAACTACTTTCTTTAGATCCACATTCACATCAATACAAGGTGATGAAGGCCAGTCAGCCAGGTGTCTGTGCACACCAGTGTTGGACTACCCAATAAGCAAAGTAAGCACAGGGTTACCTGTGTTTTCTTACTAATCTGTTGTAAACAATTTCATATTTTTTCACCATATCTAAGATTCAGCTTCTTCCAACCCCACAGCACCTTCCAAAGAATCAAAGCCTCTTTTCAAATTTCCAGTCTCTCACAGGGATGGAAGCATGGTAAGCATAACCTCACTCATGCTTATTTACTAATCTGTAGTAAACTGTTTCACGTAGGTCTCCCCTTGCTTATTGGGTAAACTACCCCAAGGCATATCACCCCTGATTCACCCAGAACAGCTCTGCTTTTGCTGCTTTATTAATTAGCATTCGTCTCATGTTAGATTCCTTTGGAGGAGAATAGTTCATCAACCAAAAATTTTGAAAACCTCTACCTGATCTTATCCCTCCTAAGTAGTCTTGCTTCTACTTGATTGTTTCTAGGGGAGCAAATTCTCAATCTTCTGAATTTTTTTGTTCCATTCTAATAGCCAAAAAGGTATTTCCTCTGTTGATGTATACTTTCCTATGACTGTTTAATTTGACAGATAGCTATGTAAGGAGGAGCTCTGGTAGCTTAGTGCCTAAGGCATTTGACTGCTGACCAAAAGGCTGGTGGTTCAAACCCACCAGGCACTCCTCAGAAGGAAGGTTGGGCAATCTACTTCCATAGTGATACTGCCTCAGAAATGAGAGGAAGGGTCGCTATGAGTCGGGTCTGACTCGACAGCACATAACAACAACAACATATGCAAGGCATTGTTCTAGGGAACCAATGAATACCATACCGTTTGTATTGGATAGTTTCTACTCTCAAATGGTTTGAAATTTGATGGGGGAAGAAGATAAAGGCAAAGATACATTTATTTGCAATCTAGTGCAGAATAAGTTAACTTATAAAAGAAACATAAAAGGATAGAGCTAAGAGGGCTTCTTAGCACTCTATCATCTCCCCCTTTCCAATGTCAGAATATCAGATACATAAAATGATAAAATAATGACATAGCCAGGTTCAAAAGCAAGATAAAGATCTCCTTGGACCAAAAATGGAACATAAATGCAAGGTGGTGAGAAGAGATGATATCATAGGCTTTTTGGCTCCAAGACTGGAAGTAAGCAAAGATTAGCAGCAGCTCAACTCCTGTCAGATAGCCAAGGCTTAACTTTCTTCACAGTAGAAGGGAGACCTAAGCCAGGTAGAGTACTTGATGTCAGGAACTTGGATGGAACTCTCTGTTGTGGAGAGAAGCTGAAGAATTAAAAAAGAAAAGTTGCCTATTGCCTGGGACAATAGTTTTCCAAAGTCATAGGTCTAGAGAAGGTCGTATACACACATACCACATCATGAACTGAAACTCTACCAAACTACACGTTAGCTGTGTGACTGGACTTCTAATTTGATCATTATGGATTAAAACCCCAAAGTCCATTATTATATCTGATTCTGAATTGGGAGCTTTGGGAACCATGTGGAGATAATCACAAAAACATTATAAGAGGGAAGGACAGAGAGGGAAAAAAAGAAATATGAAATCTTTCCACTAAACCTGAGTTTGCAAATAACAATTCCAAAACACACTGAAGAAATAAAATATTAAGAATAGAGCCAATAAAATCAACATTCACTGCAGATGAAATTATATAAAACAGTTTGACAAAGGTTTTAAAATTAGCGTGCTTAATAGAAACATATTGGAAAATAACAGCTATTCAAAACAATACATTAGGAAACAAAACTAGACAAAAATGAAGTAATAAATATATGGATAAAGAAACTATTAGCAATTTTACATAAAAGGATATAGTAACTGAAATCAAAATCTCAAATGACAGGATAATTCCAGACTGGACACAAAGAAAGAATTACAGAATTTAAAGAGAGTAGTAAGAGATTTACCTAGAACCCAGCCCCCAAATCCAAGTTTACCTAGTATGAAAGAGCCTTAATGATCTAGAAATAGAATAAAAGATTCCAACATATGTCTAATGTAGTTACTGTTGTTAGTTGTGGTTGAGTAAATTCCAATTCATGGAGACCCCATCTATGCAGAGCAGAACTGTGCTCCATCGGGTTTTCAAGGCTGTGCTCTATCAGAAGCAGATCACCAGGCCTTACTAGGTGCAAGTCAGTGGGTTTGAACAAGTAAACTTTTGGTTAGTGGTCTAGCACTTAGCCATTTGCACTACCCACAGACTAATATATTTATAGTTCTTTTTTTTAAAAAAAAAAAAGAAAAGAAAACTCACTGATGAGTTCAAATGGCTGATCTTTCAGTTGCCAGCCAAGTGTTTGATCACCGTACCACCAGGGCTCTTTCAATCAAGAATAAAGGGAAAGAAAAATTCTCATATAGAAAGATAAGAGAGTTTGCTACCCACAGACTTTTGCTAAAATAATTATCACAGGACATACTTCAGGTGGACCTTAAGGAAGGTGTGGCATATAAGAAAAAAGTAATGAGCCCAAAAGGTATATATGTATGTGTTATGTTGCTGCTGTTCACTAATATTCCTGGTGCTCTTAATGAGGATATGTGAATATTGAAATTCTCCAACCCTTTGAACTTAGGCATGGCTACATGAGTTGATTTGGTCACTGAAGTGTGAGCTGAAATGATACACAGTAAGTCGCTGGGGTTATGAATTTCTGACTTACAGATAACTCTTAATTGTCCTTTAATGTTATGCACATATGCCCTCATTTTGAAACATTGAACCAACCCCTACTTGCAAAAAATTGTCCACCACAATCACCTTGACTTACTAAACATGCAGCTCTTAAATCATTAAAAAGGCTTTCAGCCTTTTTTTTTTTTGCACTAAAGTAAGGCTAAATAAGAACTATATGTAGCTGTTCCTACTTGCCTACAAATTTGACTTAAAGACACACTTAGGAAGCAATCTTGTTCATAACCCAGGGACTGCTGGTACATTGCTTTCAAAAGGAACCAATTATTGACCAGTGTGATAGTTTCCGTGTTCTTTCTTCCCCTGCTCCAGTGATCAAGGGGATTAGGT
Source organism: Orycteropus afer afer (assembly GCF_000298275.1). NCBI lineage: Eukaryota > Metazoa > Chordata > Mammalia > Tubulidentata > Orycteropodidae > Orycteropus > Orycteropus afer. The sequence continues at coordinate 389,611 of NW_006922037.1, read as the reverse complement.
ATTATAAAACCTTGTTTCTTAAAGAATGGTTTGAGAACCAGTAGTATGGACATCATTTGGGCTCTTGTGAGGAATGTAGACTTTAAGGGTCCTTCTGGGACATGCAGAATCACAATCTTCCTGTTAACAGGATCCCTCATATACAGAGATTAAAGGTTGAGAAGTACTATTCTACCATATGATACAACCTCTCCCAGCCTGGGCCACTGAATCACCATATAGTTAACAGCTGCTCTGGAGGGTCAGCCATTGCAGAAGAAATAAGTCTCTGCTGTTAAGCAAGAGATTTTTGGAGGTCATTTGCATTTTCAGGATGCAATCTCTGGAACCTGTGAATATATAATATTAACACGGCAAAAGGGACTTAGCAGATATAGTTTAGATTAGAGAACTTAGATTAAGAAGAGTAGCCTTGATTATCCAGGTGGGTCTAATCTAATCATTTGAGCCCTTAAAAGCAGAGAATTTACCTCAGTTGGAGGCAGAAGAGGTGTATCAAAAAGAAAAGTCAGAGAGATTCCAAGCACAAGAAGGATTTAACACAACATCACTGGCTCTGAGATGGAGGGGCCACATGCAAGGACCAGAGAGAGGCCTCTAGGAGCTGACAGCCAGCAAGGAAATGGGAATCTCCATCCTTTAACTTCAGATAACTGAATTTAGCCAAAAACTTGAATGATCTTGGAAGTGGATTCATCTCTACAGCCTGCAGGAAGGTATTTGGTTTTCTAACATGTTGATTTTGTCCTTGTGAGACTCTAAGCAGAGGACATAGTTGAGCTACACTGTACTTGGACTTCTTACTTACGGAACTGTGAGACAATTATGTCACTAAAGTGGTGATAATTTGTCACGAAAACAATAGAAAATTAACAGTAAACTAACTCTTGAGCATAATTTTATTTTCATTTTCTGTGTATCAACAACATTGCAATGTTTAGTGTGTGCTACGATCCTTGTATTGGAGAGGATACCAAACCAAACCAAGCACACTGCTACGGAGTCGGCCCCGACTCACAGCAACCCCTCCTTGGGTTTCCGAGGCAGTATCACTATGGAAGTAGATTGCCCAACCTTCCTTCTGAGGAGTGATTGGTGGGTTTGAACCGCCAGCCTTCTGGTTAGCAGTCAAGTGCCTTAGGCACTATGCCAACAGAGCTCCTTTTGAGAGGATAGAGACACAAAATAAGTTTAGATTTTTAGAAAATTTGCATTGTAATGTAAATTTAAAAATTAAAATTCTCCATTAAAAGAAGAAGCCAAGAACCTGCAGTTAGCTATGATCTGTGTAAGCATGGATCACTTATTTATTCTGCTTGGCTTTTCATTAAACTTCCTGACTCTGAAGTTTAATGAAAGCTTGTATTTTAAATTATTTCTGGAAAATTCTCACCCAGAAGCATTTTGAATATTAACTCTGATTTATCTTCCATGGTCTGTGGTCTGTTTTATCCCCCTTTTGGAGTTCAATTTCAGTGTTAGAATATTCTTCTGTATAATCCATCTCTCTCATTCTGTTGTTTATGTTTTCTATACCTTTGTCTCTGTGCTGCATTTTATGTAATTTTTAAAGTCTTCCATTTAGCAGTCTAATAAGCTTTTTACACCATGTAGTGAGTTGCTAAAAGCATTTTGTGTCCATAAATTCTATTTTGTTATTTTTCCACTCTTCCTGGTCATGTTTGTTCTTTATTTGTATTTTCAACATCCTTTTCTTCTTCTCTCTCTCTTTTTTTAACCTTTTTTCAGTCCATTAAGGGTTCTTATTTTGTACTCTGTGCCTGATCATTTCACTATCTGAATTCTTTGCAGGTCTGATTTTTGTTTCTGTAGGCTCTTTCTCACATTGCCATGCTTGCTCGTGTGTCTTGTGGTATTTCTATGTGTCTTCATGACTGTTGGGATTTAGGACCGAGTTCTTTGTAGCCTGGCTTAAGATGTGTTCTCCCTGGGTGAGTTTACATTTGCTTCTGAGGATGGGGTGATGATTCAGTACTAACCCAGGGCCACTTTAAACTAAATTCTCCACTGTCCACACAATGTAAATTGTGTCTCCAAACTCTCCTGAGTTATGTTAGAAAAATCTCAAGAGAACTCTTACCTCCATCCTTTTGTACCCAAGCTGAGTCAGACATGTTTCCTTATTATCTCTCTGTGGAGCTGAATGTTTTTTGCATTGTTTTTTTTTTTTACTTTTCCTTGTTTACTCTTTATCTGAGAATTTTGCCTCCAGATCTTGGCATTATGAGGGGATCTTAATCCTGTTCCCTACTTTGCAGGCTCTAGACTTTATGCCTTAGGCATAAAGTTATTTCTACTCCTGGCTCTCCAGCTACTAAAACGGAAAGTTCTAAACCATCAGGAATCAGCAGACCCTCTTAGGCTGTACAACATCCTTTCTTGATTTGTGCTTTCTCATTGTTTTTTGTCTCCGAGGAAACTTCCTTGCCAGTTCAGCTGTGCTTTCAACACATTTAAGTTTTTATTTAAAAATTTTATTTTTTAACATAAATCTTGTCTTTTAAGTGCTCTGTTGCGAGAAGTTAAAGCATTTGGCTGCTAACAAAAAGGTCTGTGGTTCGAAACCACCAGCTATTCCACAGGAGAAAGATGAGCAGTCTGTTTCCATAAAGATTTACAGCCTTGAAAACCCTATGGGGCAGTTCTGCTCTGTTCTGGAGGGTTGCCATGAGTCAGAATTGACTTGATAGCAGTGGTTAACTTTGTTTGTTTGTTTTTTTCGGGGGTGTTGTGAGAAAAGTCCTCAGAGGATCTTGTTGTTACGTGCCATTGAGTCAGACCCGACTCATAGCAACCTCTCTTTGGGCTTCTAAGGTGGTATAACTATGAAAGTAAATTGCCCAACCTTCCTTCTGAGGAGTGACTGGTGGGTTTGAACCGCCAGCCTTCTGGTTAGCAGTCAAGCCCCTTAGCACTACGCTAATAGTACTTATTGTTTAAAATAGAAATCCCTTAATTCATTCTTTGACAAATCTTTATTTAGTATCCATTTTGTGCCAGGCTTATACTAGGCCCTTGGGATATGACACAGCCAAGCTTTGGTTGTTCTGGAGAAACAGATGGGAAAAAAGTAAACAGCGTAGTGTGGTTAAGGATTGAGATATCCACAGGATGCTATGACATCTCAAAGGGTTGCTTCACACAGACTTAGGATAGGCAGTTGTCAAAGAGACCAAAAAGAAATGACACTCAAGCTTTGAAAGAATCAGCTGGATGAATAAGAGGAGACTCTGGAGGTGTAATGGGTGAGACATTCACCTGCTAACACCAAAGTTGGTGGTTCAAACCCACCAGGAGGAAAATGAGGCAATCTACAGTCTTTGAAACCCAGTGGGGGTCACTATGAATAGGAATCAACTCAATGTCAGTCAGTTTTGCTTTTTTTTTTTCCTGGGAGGGTGATTTTTGATGGCATAAAGGGACCCTGATGCTACAGGACCTCTGGTAGCATAGTGCCTAAGGCATTTGACTGCTAATCAGAAGCCTGCTTGTTCAAACCCACCAGCCATTCCTCAGAAGGAAGACTCGGCAATCTACTTCTGTAAAGATACTGCCTTGCAAACCCAAGGAGGGGTCGCTTTGAGTCAGAACTGACTCAAGGGTAGTGAGTTTGGGTTTTTTTGTTTTGTTTTGTTTTGGTTTGGTTTTTGGTTTTGGTGCTACAGGGGTTAAGAACTTGGCTACTAATCAAAAGGTCAGTAGTTGAAACCTACCAGCCACTCACCATGAGAGAAAGGTGAGGCGGTCTGCTACCATAAAAATGACAGCCTTGGAAATCCTGTGAGGTAGTTCTCCTCTGTCCAATAGGGTCACTCTGAGTCACAATCAACTTGATGACAACAGGACTTGGATGGTGGCATAAATTAAGGACTCAAGTACTAGCCAGAGGTTGGCAGTTCAACCCTCCCAGAAGTTCCTCAAAAGACAAGCCTGGCATTCTGCTTCTGAAAGGTCACAGTCTTCAAAACACTATTGAACAGATGTACTCTGCACACATAGGGTCACCATGAGTCAGAATCAACTCAACAATAACTAACAGCCACATATTAGATCATGTCAGCCAGAGGAGCAGAGCATTCAGGAAATAGCAAATATTCACATGTAGTGTACGGGGTGGATGGTAGAAGTGGGGAGAGCAGAGGCTAGAGACTAGATAAGAGCTGAGTCAGCTTCCCATGGAAACTTTCTGAGGTGTTGGTTGCTCTGCCATGCCATATCAAAAAGAGAGCACAGACTCAGGAGGCTTAGGGCTGAGGATCTGTACATAACACTGATGAGGTGCAGGGGGAGAAACACTTGGGACAGCCCTTTTCCTTTATCTAGATTGGCCTTAAAGAGAATAAAATAAGAAGGGAAGTTGCCTCTATCCAAAAAACAATCCTCCAATTTTGAATTGTCTTTCACTGTCTAAAATTATATCATTAAAATAAAAACTTGTTTTGTACTTTACAACATCTGTCTTCCCCTGAACTTATAACCATCATGAAGGCCACTATCCCTAATTCTTTTTTTTTTTTTTTACTGTGCCCTGGTACTTGATAGAATGTCTGTGGTCTTTGAATGTATGTTGTTGTTGTTGTTTGTTATGTGCCGAATGTATATACCTTAAAAAAAAAAAAAATTGCCATCAAGTTGATTCCAACTCATAGTGACTCCTAAGGACAGAGTAGAACTCCCCATAGGGTTTCCAAGACTGTAAATCTTTTCAGAAGCAGACTGCTTCATTTTTCTCCTGCAAAATGGCTAGTGGGTTCAAACTGCTGACCTTTTGGTTAGCAGCTGAATGCTTTAACCACTGCACCACCAGAGTTCCCTTATGTAGTTAACAATTATTGAGAATGCTTAAGTGGACAGCATTATTGGCCTTTCAAATCTTGCTCTAGATAAGATGAATCCTTTTGTGTTCTCCTTTATCCTCACCTAAGTGCAGCCCACAGAAGAAAAAGGAACTTTATAGGGAGAGGAGAGGAAAAATAACTGTGGAGCATAGTGTTCTTTAGTATGAGGCTGGTGATAGGAGGCTGTGCTGTGAGCTTCAAAGGACAATTGAAAACACTGGGATCCAGAGGTCAGAAAATATGTTTCTCTAATTCTTTTTTAGTTTGTTAAAATATGTTCATGGGCCAAGATCAACAAACTGAGAAGTATGATCACATATGAACAAAGTTGAGTGTTGTCATCCATTAAACTTATAACCTAGTGAGTCTGGCACATGATATTGTGTGATTAAATTCATATGTTAAGACATTCATATAAGTCACTTTAATTAAAATTATACTCAGACAACTAAATGAAGTATTCTAGAGGCAGTGAGGCAATAGAGAAGAAAAAAATAGATGAAATAAACAGTTTCAGGTTGCTCTGAAGACCCTTTAGATCTGTATCACTAGTGAATAACTCCCTTCACTGGCATTGGTAGTGATAATAGGCATACCTTACAATTACTGAAGGAGTTCCGGTGGTGTAGTGGTTAAGGCATTTCACTGCAAACCAAAAGATTGGTGGTTCAAACCCACTAACTGCTCCATGGAAGAAAAATGAGGCAGTCTGCTTCTGTAAAGATTTACAGCCTTGGAAACCCAAAGGGAGTACTATTAGTTGGAATTGGCTCAGTGGTAGTGAGTTTTATTTTTACATTTATTTACTGAGTACCTACCATGTGCCAGCACTAATTTAAACACTTGCGTTAACTCGTTGATATCCCATTTTGCAGGGAGCCATCATGTGACAGTGCCAGCTACCTTTAAGCCAGGGTAAATATTAAGGGCCTGGGGAGAGCTTATAGAGGCCTAGTGGTGCAGCTAAGCACCACTAGGTTGTTAAGCACTGGACTGCAACCAATAGATCAATTTGTTAACCAAACTCACCAGCCACTCCACAGGAGAAAGAAAGTCTGATTTCATAATATGTAGTCTGGGAAACCCTATGGGGAAGTTCTACTTTATCCTATAGGGTTACTTTGAGTCAGAATCAATGGTTTGGTTTTGAGGGAAGGATGTGCCACCTATCTGCCAGTTTGTTATACTGCAGTGGTTTACATGTTGCTATGATTCTGGAAGCTATGCCATTGGTATTTCAGATATAAGCATTGTCACCCATGGCAGACAGGTTTTAGCAGAGCTTCCAGACTAAGGCAGAGTAGGAAGAAAGAACTAGTGATCTACTACTGAAAATTATATGGATAGCAACAGAATAGTTTTCACTATAGCACTGGAAGATGAGCCCCTCAAATTGGAAGGCACTCAAAATAGACAATAGCCACACAATGGGCTCAAACATGAGAAAGATCATGAAGATGGAGCAGTATCAGGCAACATTTCCTTCTGTTATTCATAAGGTCACCATGAGTTGGACCAACTCTATGGCAATTAGCAACATCAGGGAGGAATAAACTTTTTCTTTTTAGATATTGACTCCTTTCACTGAGTTCTAAAACCAAGTTCATCAATACTGTTTTCAGGCTGCAAATTGAAAGTTGATGAGTGAAGCATCAAGGAGCAGTGACAGCCTCTTCCTTTAGTGAAGAGTAAAGAGGAGGTGTGGGATGTGGAATGAGCAGGCAGAAGTATAATCAGTGGTAGCACATAGGATCTGCGTCTCTAGGAAAGAAAGAAATAGGAAAGACATTTAGACAAACTGGGAAAAGAGAATAAAGTTTCTAGACCCCAGTGCTCAGCCATTGTGCCTTTTAGATACATAAGGGAAACTTTTACTCAATCCTACCTCAAAGCCAAAGAAGTTTTCCCTCCCACCCAGATCCACTGCCTGATCTCACTCAAGAAGCAGCTCCCTTTACTGGGTCTTTGTTTTACTTGCTTCTCTGTTCTGCTTATGTAACTATCAGATTTTTGTAAGATAATCCCACTTTCAAATATTTTCCTATTGTTACCATTAAATATGCTCAAGTTTATCAAGTGTGGGAACGTTCTGATGTTTGGTTTGGAAAATATAGTCACCATACCCATGATGAAGCTTTTAGAAACCTAAGGGATACTTCTTTTACTGGATCATTTTATATAGATTTAATCACTTATATAGATTTAATCAATTTAATCATTGATGTTTGTGGTAGGAATTTTGATCTAGAAAGTAGAGAAACTGAGAAAGGAGGAAAGAGAGTCACTAAACTCACTCCATCATTTTGTCCCTTCATTCTTAAATAGTAAGGAAAGAGTGACTAATCTTCACTGGGATCATAGGACAGTGTGAGAATATATTATTCTCTCTCTTTGGAAAGAAGGACGCAAAAGAATATCCTGTCTTTTGCCAGGAGCACCTGCATTAGGCTAGGGTTGTAGTCTACCACCTATAGAGAAATCCAGGTGAGAGGAGACATCTACTCCATTCTATGGATTGGAGAATAGATGTCTTTCTCCTTCACAGATAGATCTGGAGCATTCTCCCAGTTGAGAAGAGCCTCCCCAATATCATTCTCCGGGGAACTGACTGAGTAGTGATTCAGATAAACTTATCTATGCTTTGCAGGAACTAGCCCAAGCTAACCTTAAATTATATGCTACAAAAAATGTTGTCAAAAGAGTGCCCAAAAGTATTTCAAGTCATTCATGGTGCTTCATTACAAGCCTCCAAAAAAGGAACATTGATTAGACACAGTGCCAGGAAAACAGTGCTGTCAGAATTCAATGAAAGCCAAAAAGAAGTTAAGCCTGCAGGGATCATCAGGTGGCTTGATATATAGGCTGGAAAAAGAAGAGGTGAAGAGAGAGGGCTGGGGTCTTCTCAGATTGTTGAACATGGTATTTATCTTTGAATTGCTCTAGACCATGTCTTTTTTCAATTTTTCTTTTAAGTGACTGATATAAACACCACATGTTCCAGAAGACAACTTTAGCTGTCATATGTATACACACCTTTGCCATTCATTGAGCCTTACAACCCTTGTCCACATATAAATAGAAACCTACAAAGAGCCTGTTTTGTAGCAGACCCAAGCAATAGTAACAGTCTAAGTACTCAAGAGTTAAAATATCTCCTTTATACTAGCCTTTCCTCTAACCTGATCCTCCCCTACAAATACTTTGGTAAAGCAGTCTGAAAACAATAAGCTGTGTAAGAGTGTGCTTATAAAATTAAATTGGTATGCTATGTTACAAAAAGGATTACAAATTACCATTTCAAATACAGCTAATTTTTTGAGGGGTGGGTGGGTGAAAAGAACACTTATTTCAGACTACAATGAAAAATAAAAAGTCAGAAATGCTGATTTAAGAAAAGATACTGATAAATTAGAGCTAATTCAAAGAAAGGGACTAAAAATAATAACAGGACTCAAGGAATGAATATTTAAAAATTGAGGGAATTGAAGAGTCTAACATGACAAAATACAACCAGTGCTACAAATACCTCTAGGGAATTAGATTCCAAAAAGTCTATGTGGTTCAAAGGAGAAAAAATGAAAGGACTGAAACCAAAGTTACTCAAAGGAAAAAAGAAAAAAAAGTGAACTTTTAAAAGAAAATGTTTTAAATGTTTTCACTTAGATCAGCTCTCAGATGCCTGGAGACATTAAAAAATAGCCAGAGAAAGCATTTGTTTTCAGATAACAAGCTATAATAGAGTAAGGAGGGTGGGGTTGATGATTTATTATATCAAACGCTTTGTATCTCTTGTACCTGGACCTGAGTGAGCACCAATTGGAACAGTTTTAAGCTGTTTAATATGCCTGTAAGCAGTGTTTACTTAGTAGGCACGTAGTAGGACACACCCAGAGCTTGAATAAATCAGAGTTACATAGGATTTTATAAAGTTGTGAAAACCAAAAACCAAACCCACAGCCATCAAGTTGATTCTGATGCATAGTGACTCTATGGGACAGGGTAGAACTACCCTATAGGGTTTCCAAAGTCTTAAAAAAAAAAAAAAAAAGACTGCTTCATCTTTCTCCTACAGAGTACCTGGTAGGTTCAAACCACTGACCGTTTGGCTGACAACTGAGCATTTAACCACTGAACCGCTTGGGCTCCTTACAAAGTAGTGAAGGTGTTACTTTATCGATCAAGAACGTGATTCATAGTAAGACATTAAGATATTTAATGATTTTAAATGGGCACTCATTACCCCTAAATATAGTAAATTATTTTCTACAAGTATTGAGAGTTTTTTGGGGAGGGGAGAAAAGAAAATATGTAAGCTTTTTATACCGGGGCGATCAAAGAAGATAAACAAGGACACTTAAGATGTATCTAAATATATATGTAAATATGGTGTCTCAAGCCACTTAATTCTAGTTTGGAAAAGATTCTGATGGCCTTTTCAAAAAGAAGGAAGAATAAGCCAAGAGAAGTCTTTACCTACTATGACACCACCCTCCAAAATCAAGTCCATTTTCTGTTCTTTGCATTCATGGTGAAGTGTCAGAGATTTAAATACTATGTTCTTGCAATATAATAGAATTGTCTCCATACATACTGTCTAGACAGGGCAGAGACTGTTTAATTTCATTTTACATAGCAGCTTAGCAGTCTTGCACAAATAAATGCTTTTGATTATGATGTTGATGTTAGTATAAGCAGGTGGCCAAAAAAATTGGGATAAAGCTTGGTACCTTACTTAGCATTAGCACTTTATAGTGCATGTGTTAACACTAAGTGTTATATAAGATTTACAAATGTCTGGCTATATTTTGAAAAATAAATGATTTCAGTACATTTTATATTTCTTAATATTGCCCCATTAAATTTGTTTACATGGAGGAGGAAATATCAATCTGCCTATGCAGAAAGTAGGCAAGAATCCGTACTAAATATTGTAAGCATCTGAATGTACAACTACTCTTGTAAATTTTCTTTAATAAAAGAAAAATCAGATATTTCCTCAATTAGAACGCTATCAAGATTTAAATTTTGTGCAAGATGGATAAAAATAAAAGAATGAGGTTTCAACATGAAAAACATAACTTCCATTTAATTTATTCAGTGTATTATTCATTCCTTCTTCTGGAGCATATGCTTTAGGGAAGGAGGCAGACACTGAAAAATAAGCATAATTAGTAAATTATATGGCATACATGGAAGATGATTAAGTGCTATGGGAACAAGGAAAAGTAGAGCAGGATAATGAGGGATCCATAATGGGAGAGGAGGTTGCAGTTGTACATATAGTGACCTGGGTAGGCCAAGAAGATGATGTGTGAGCAGACTTCATGGAGGTGAGCTAACAAATCTGGGCAAAGGGAATTCCAAGCACAGGGAGCTGATAATGCAGGTGTCCTAAAGTAAGAGTATTCCTGGAGTGTCCAACAAGAGGGACTCCAGGAAGGCTATAGCCAAGTAACAGTAGGAGATGATGACCCAGAGGGATAATGGAGTCCAGATCTTGGCCTTTGAGATGAGGACTTTGGTTTTGAATCTGAGCAATGTGGGAAGCCATTGCAGAGTTTTAACAATAGGTGGCATCATCTGTTTTATGCTTCAATCATTCTGGCTGCCATGTGGACAAAAGTCTCCAGGAGACCAATGGCAAATAAAAAAGGGGAGATTAGTTAGGGAAGTATTGTAGTAATATGGGCAAGAGATGATAGTGGCTAAGACAAGGTTGTGGTCAGATTCTGCATACTTTTGAATATTCAACCAGCACTTCCTGATGGATTGGATGTGGTAGCCAAGGATGACTCCAAGGCAATGGTTCTCTATGTGATCATCAAGTTAGCAACATCACATCACCTGGGAACTTGTTAGAAACGCAACTCTAGGACCCCACCCCAGTCTACTGAATCTGAGTCTCTGGAGGATGGAGCACTAGCAAACTTTTAGCTTAACAAGACTTCAGGTGATTTAGATGTCCTCAAGTTTGAGAACCAATGCTGTAAAGTTTGGGGCATGAAACAGGTCTAGTTGCCATAGACTGGGATGGGGAAGGCTGCAGGGGGAGCAGATTTGGTGGGAGTAGGTAGATACAGAAGTCCAGTGTTCTGGTTACCTAGTGCCGCTCTGACAGAAATATACCACAAATGGGATGGCCTTAACAAACAGGAGTATATTCTCTTACAGTTTGGAGGCTTTGAGTCCAAGTTCAAAGTGCCAGGCTCTAGTGGCTGGGTGAAAGCCCCTCAACCTTGGGGTCCAGCTCTGCCTCCTGCTCCCAGCCCACTGGAGCTAGAGGCATTTCTTCACTCAGACAGCTGCTGACTGCTGAGGCTGACAATCCCAAGATTGACAAGTAAAAAGGCAAAGTCCCGATGTTACCAAACCACATGGCAGGCTGTTAATTTAAGTCCATTGTAAGTCCCAAGGTTGGCAAAGCATGGTAAGCTGCTGAGCAATGACCGGGCTACATGCAGAGTCCAACCGTGCCATAGACTAAAGACCATTCCCAAGGCTTCTCCTTATATACAGGAAGCAGACTACATATTCAGCTGCTTGTGGTAGATCCCACCATGGAATTGATTGCCAGTCTCATCATGGGGAATAACTACCAACAGCTGCCCAGCCACTCAACCAAGCCCAGCCAAGTTGACATACAAGTTTAACCACCACATCCAAGTTTGGACATAATGAGTTTGTGATGTCTACTAGACATGCAGATGGAGAGTAGGCGATAGGATGAGTCTGAAGTTCAAAAGACTTGTCTGAGTTGGAAACAGAAACTAGAATACTGATCATATTTCTGAGACTATAATTGCATGCTAGATTGCAATATATCAATGGATATTTGTGTGGTTTCATCTTAACATTACATAGAAGAAACAGAAAGCAAAGTAATAAAGACCAAACTGTATAATAAAAGAGACAGTCTGCTGTCCCCTTAAGTCAGTTGACATGAGATTTGAGAGCTTTAGATGACAGATTTTCCAGAGCCTCCATCCACTTATTCTAAAGGAAACTTTCAGGGTACACTGTATACATTTTAATATCAATTTTTTTTTTTTTTTTTGCAGTGAAACTTGGATCTGGTAAGATTTGCTAAACTCATCAAGTAGCTGATAAATTTCAATGTGGTTTTATCATAAAATGCTAATTCAGAATGTGTTAGAGAAAAGAATAGATACCTTACTAAGCAATTCTATTTTGTTTCCTTTAACAATCCTTTTATGAAGGGCAGCATGGAAGGAAGGTATGGGAAGAGTTCCAAGAAAGGGAAATGCAGTGAGGGGGATAGATGTCTTCAGATACTACAGTGCATGTGGTCATCTGAACAAAATCTCCAGGTATTAACACTGACTATAAATAAAACCATCAAATCAGAATATGGCGCTTCTATAATCATTTAGTCAAACAGCAAAAATAATAGGCCAACTGCAGACTATTTAAAGGCGAGGTACAGCAGAGGAATATCCCTCTAGGAGAAAAATGTTGTCTTTAAAAAAAGAAAAAATAATACTTTTCCTACTCCTGAATCTGTATTCAGTGTATGTTTTCAAAACTGTGTTAAAGGCCTTTCATATACTGCCACCTTTGCTGCTGAGATACGATCTTTTACTTTTCACCCCATGAGTAAACTCCGGAAAGCCTGACCCTCTTTTGTCCCACAGTGTAATCTGACCTACCTATCATCATGAGGGGACATCTGGGATCCATCTTATCTTTCCCACTGGCTAGTTGATTAACCAGAAAATGTTTTGATTTGGATTCATATATGGCAGAACTCCACAAACTTGAGGAATTATAATGGAAACAAATAAAAGGCCAGATTTTTTATTTGTGCTCCTAAAGAAGAAAGCTCTGACAGTTAGGATTGAATGCTTAAAAATTGTTGTTGCTGTTGAGTCGGACCTGACTCATAGCGACCCCTCCTTGGGTTTCTGAGGCGGTATCACTACACAACCAGATTGCCCAACCTTCCTTCCAAGGAGTGGCTGGTGGGTTTGAACGGCCAGCCTTCTGCTTAGCAGTCAAGTGCCTTAGGCACTACGCTGCCAGAGCTCCTGCTTAAAGATTAGAAGGAAAAAATTGTATAGTACATAAAATGGCTAAATACATTTATTCACGGGGTCATCTGACTGTTTTTAAAAACATTTTCATGACATGAGGAAGTTCTTGCCCAGCAAACTGACACAGAGCTGTCAATGCATGAGCACCTAGTGGATTATTACGTGACAAATAGCCACTATACTTTTTAGTCATCTTAATTGTCTTCATCATTACTTCTTATTAGCCAAGTTCAGTGCATAAATATATTAATAACTCAAGTATTTTCTTTTCAGTATTCCAACTGAAGACTTATTATTCCTACCACTAAGGTTGGTGGTATAGTGGTTCAGACATTTGGCTGCTAATCGAAAGGTCAATGGTTCAAAACCCACCAGGTGCTCCTAGAAGAAAAATAAGGCAGTCTCCTTTCATACAGATTTATAGCCTTGGAAACTCTGTGAGGGTCGCTATGAGTCAGAACCCACTTGATGGCAGTAAGAAGATTCATTTATAGGAAAGCAGAAGTCCCACTGTATATGTTCAGTATGTTCTACATTCTGTGTGGTGGTTAGGTGGCGTTGAATCAATTTTTGACTCAGCAGCCCCATGTGACAGAATAAGACTGCCCCATAGGGTTTTCTAGGCTATCATCTTCACAGGAGCAGATCACCAGGTCTTTCTCCTGTGGAGCCACTGGATGGGTTTGAACTGCCAACCATTTTGTTAACACTTAACCATTATACTACCAAGGCTCCTTACATTCAGGACACACTAAGGAAAACCACTTTTAATTGTCAGAGCTGATGACTTGTATCATGAAACATCTCTCCAGAGCTGATACTTCAAAGATGATCCCCAAGCAAGTGTATAAAGTATTTGTCAAAGTAGTTATGATAGCAGTTTCTAAATCTGAATTTTTGAAAGATCGGGAATTATAATAGTTACAGAAACCAAATTAGACTTTAAAAACTCTGTACATGGTAAATCTCTATGCGGACCAGAGTTGTTTTGTTATTATGATACTTGGAGCTGTAACAATGGGCTCAAACAGTGCCTGTGAAGACTGCACAGGAGTAGGCAGTATTTCATTCCATTGTACATAGGGTCACTATGAGTCAGAACCAACTCAGCAGCACCTAACAACAACACTTCTGGGACAAGAAGCTACAATGACTTGACTTGAGTTTCTATCCCTGTAGCTGGATGATCCCAGATTGATCCCAGATTCAGTGAATGTCTTGAACTATGCTTAAGACGTTTTGGGTTCAACAGGAAAACCTTTTGCCAAATCCTTCTTTCCTTAATTTTTAAACATATGTATTTCAAGGGAAATTTGATTCATATGTTTCTGATTCATTTACACTTAAATCATCAAAATGTTCTTTTGTAAGAGCTATTTGATGTCCAAGAATCTTTCTGAACCTGTTTTATAAGTCCTCTTAATCCTTTTTCTTAAAACAGGAAGTTGCATTTTGCCAAGTACAAATAAACTCAAACATTTAAAAAGGTTTAAGTTCAGTTTCCAACTCTGAAATCCAGGTTTTAAGTGCATTGTCAATTTAGCAAAATATCTTTTCCTACACCTAGAAAAATATGGGGAGAAGAAAAAGACAGTAGAAGTATAAAGTACAGGTATTTACAAGCACTGATGTATTCAGAATTATTACTCCTGTTGTAAAAGTTTATAAAATCTGTAACAAGTGTTTTTGAAGCTATTAGATAAAGGTGAATTACAAACTGGAACATTTGTCTGCATGTTGATTGCTAGGATGTCTCTGTACAAATGTACTATTTTTGTCCCACATACACAAAGAAACCAAAGTCACTGCTGTTGAGTCAATTCGACTCATAGCGACCCTTCCTTGGGTTTCCAAGGTGGTATCTCTACAGAAGTAGATTGCCCAACCTTCCTTCTGAGAAGTGGCTGGTGGGTTTGAACCACCAACCTTCTGGTTAACAGTCGCATGCACTATTCCATCAGAGCTCCTTTCGTCACACAAAAGGACAACTAAAATTATTAACATTTTTCTTCATTTTTTACTTGTTGTATCTCTGGTTGTCCTTGAGTCTTAAATAGTTTAGGAAAGGTGGGAAGAGTCAACACATTCTGTTAAACAGAAGGAACTCAAAAGAAACTGTGAAAGTTTTATACCTATACTGAAATGATATAACATTATCAATTACAAAATGCAATTGACACTCTCTTCTTAGAATTGGACAAATGCTGAAAATATTTCTCTGGTTCCTACTGAGAGGTTGCTTAATTATATCTTACCCTTATTACTTTAATACAGAGATGATTCACCTTGACTCTGGTATTCATTTCTAACTGGTTCACCTTTATTTATAGAAAAAGGAGGCAAAGGTAATTATGAAAGGGATTTGAGACTCTTTTTTATTTTATTTTTAGTTTTTTTGTTTGAAAAGCTTTTTTTATATTCAATGTTACGTGTACATTTACTTTCATTTCCCATTTACTATGTCCAACCCTAACCCCGTCTCCTCCCCTCCATACACTGTAACCCTCCCCCTGTGCCCCTCATATTTATGCACTCCTGTTTGTCCTAAATTTCTTCAGTTTGAGTGTTGGTCCTCTGGTGCCCTGTGGGCTATTGCTCTAAGGGATGTATTACCATAGTGTATGTGGGTGCATCAGTCATCCTGGGTTGAGTGGTCTGTGTGTACATCTTGTTAACTTTTGGGCTGGGAGGCAGCCCCTGGGGATAAATTTTATTCCAGGTACAGAATGTATTCCGAGGCTATAGTATTGGGGGTCTCACCAGATTTCACCTGACTAGTATTTCTGGTCATTATTGAGTTTTTAGGTTTTGTTCCACGTTTTCTGTCCCACTCTATCCAGGATCTAGAGATTTGATCCTTTCCTGAGAGGTTGGCGTTGGTAGCTGGGTACCACCTAGTTCTTCTGGTCTCAAGGGCCATCATGTCCTATGGCTGATTGCTTCCAAATGCCCTTTTTTTTTTTTCATTCTTCTTCTCTTCTGATGCTAGAAGACTGTTAGCTGCATCTTAGATGGCCAGTTGAAAGCTTTTAAGACCCCAGTTGCTACTCACCAATGTAGGATGTGGAGCAAGGCTTTTATGTATTTTGTTGTGCCAATTGAGTCTGGTGTCCCCTAGTGCTATGGTCCTGAGACAGTAGATCTATTGGATCTCTCTCTCATAATGTCTGGTTATCTGTGACTCTATTAAACATTACCTCAGTGCTCTGCTTTGAGTGCACTTCAGCTATTCTTCTGTACTCCAGAGTAGTTAAGTGACTCCTGGGACTTCAGGTATTATGTAAAACATTTTTAAAAAATATTATTTAACTATCAGTTCAACTGTGGAGAATCCCATGCAGGGATCAGCAGGGAAACATGCTGATCATATAAAGCCGGCTGTATTAAACTTGTGAAGCAAGGGAGAGCAGCACGTTGACAGAGCCTCAGTAGTGGCATGTTGTTGTTGTTGTTGTTGTTATGTGCCATGGAGTTGGATCCAACTCACAGCAACCCCTCCTTGGGTTTCTGAGGCAGTATCATTACAGAAGTAGACCATTACAGAAGTAGCCCAACCTTCCTTCTGAGGAGTGGCTGGTGGGTTTGAACCACCAGCCTTCTGGTTAGCAGTCAAGTGCCTTAGATACTACAATACCAGAGCTCCCCAGTAGTGACATAAAATAGGGAAATGTAGGGAAGGGATTGATAGGATGAGGTTAGTCATAGGGTTGTTATAGGGCAGAACTTAGGAAGTGAGGTCTAGCCAGTGTTCTGTAGAATTTGCAAACTAAGCAAATTGCTAGTCTTATCTTTGGAACATGAGCCCATAAGGAGTAAATGTTAAATAAGCTTGTCCATGCTCTTGTCCTGGAACATACGATTTGAAAGGTGCTGGGGAACATTTGAGCTTAGTTTGTGTTGCCTGTCTGATACGCTCTACCTATTTTGCAATTCACAGCATAGTGTTTTTTTTTTTTTTTTTTTTT
>NW_006922037.1:354229-363876 GCF_000298275.1 Orycteropus afer afer | reverse complement strand
ATTTTGTTGAAGATTTTTGCATCTATATTCAAAAAGGATATCGGTTTATAGTTTTCCTTCCTAGTGATGTCTTTGCGTGGTTTTGATATCAAGGTTATGCTTGCTTTGTAAAATGAATTTGAGAGGATTTCATCTTTTTCTATGTTCTGGAATAGTTTGAGTAGGATTAGTATCAGGTCTTCTCTGAATGTTTGGTAGAAATCTTTGGTGAAACTGTCTGGGCCAGGACTTTTTTTGTTGGTAAATTTTTTATGACCTGTTCAATTTCTTCTTTTGTTATGGGTCTGTTAAACTTTTCCACCTCAGTCTGTGTTAGTTTAGGTAAGTAGTGTGTTTTGAGAAATCTGTCCATTTCTTCTAGTTTTCTAAATTTGTTGGAGTACAGTTCTTTATAGTACCCTGATATTATCTTTTTTATTTCGGTTTGTTCTGTTGTGATGTCACCCAATTCTTATTTGTGTTATTTGTATTCTCTCCATCTTTTTCTTTGTTAAATTTGCCAGTGGTTTGTCAATTTTATTAATCTTTTCAAAAAACCAACTTCTGGTCTTTTTTTTCCCCCTATTTTCTGTTTCATTGATTTCTGCTTGAATCTTCATTATTTCCTTTCTTCTGGTGACTATAGGCTTCTCTTGCTGTTCTTTTTATAACTGTTGGAGATGTTGGTTTAAAGTGTTGATTTTGGCTCTTTCTTCTTTTTTGATATGTGCATTTACTGCTATAAATTGGCATCTGATCACTGCTTTCTCTGTGTCCCAAAGATATTGGTATGTTGTGTCTTCATTCTCATTTGATTCAAGTAATTGTTTTGTTTCATTTTTTATTTCTTCTATTACCCAGTCATTCTTAAAGATGGTGTTGTTCAGTTTCATGTGTTTGCTCTTTTTCCATTGATCTTCCTATTTTTGATTTCTAATTTGATAGCACTGTGATCTGAGAAGATGTTTTCCAGTATTTCAGTGTCTAGTGGCATAAGACATTTGACTGGTAACCAGAAAGCTGGCAGTACACACCCACCAGCCACTCCTTGGAAGGAAAATTGGGCAATCTACGCTGCAGTCATACTGCCTTGGAAACCCAAGGTGGGGTCGCTATGAGTCAGATCCAACTCAACAGCAGTGAGTTTGATTTGGTTCTTAGTTTTTATGACCTAACATATGGTCTGTCATGGAGAATGTTCCATGTGCCCTGGAAAAGAATGTGTATTATGTTGTTCTTGGGTGAAGGGCTCTGTAGATGTCTATAAGGTCAAGTTGGTGAATTGTATTGTTTAGCTCTTCTGGGTCTTGGTTTAGTGTCTTTCCAGTTTTATTATTCATTGAAAGTGGTGTACAAGGTCTTCTGTTAAGACTGTGCAGTCATCTGTTTGTCTTTTCAATTCTGTTAAAGTCTGTTTTCTGTATTTTGGGGCTCTTTCATTGCAACCATAGATATTTATTGTGGTTATATCTTCTTGTTCGATTGATCCTTTAATCATTATATAATGTCCTTCCTTGTCTCTTATGGTGGTTTTTGTCTTAAAGTCAACTTGACCAGAAATTAATATTGTCACTCCTGCTCTTTTTTGGTTGCCATTTCCTTGAATATCTTTTTCAAACCTTTGATTTTTTTAGTCTATTTTTGTCTTTGTCTCTAAGGTGTATCTCTTGTAGATAATATACTGATGGGTTATGTTTTCTTATCTGTTCAGCAGATCTCCATCTCTTGAGTGGTGCATTTAATCCATTGACACTCAGTGTAATTATTGACAAGTATGGATTTGTTGCTGTCATTTTCTTGTTTTTCCTAGTCTTCTTGGTTTCTTTGTTCCATATAATTTTCTGTGCTGAGCTCATTATGTTTATGAATTGTGTTGTCATTTCCTTTGTTGCTATTGTTTTAGTATTTGCTAAATATTGGTGTTTATTGTGATGTGAAGGTTTATCATTTTTCTTTGAGGTTACCTTGTGATTTATAATTTTGTTCCCACCTTTAGAGCAGTCCATTCTGTCTTGCAACTCTCTTGACTTCCTCAGCATTTAGAAGTTCCTTAACTACACAGTTTTTTCCCTCTTTTTTGGTGTAGTTGTCCTCATTTTCCAATTGATGTCTCTGGTTCCTTGTTTATAATCTTGTAAGCTTATTTTAGTTTGGATACTTCCATAACTGGATTGTTTTCTGGGTTATGTCAGCCTGTGTGTTAATGGTCAGTTGTTATTTGCTATTATTGGTTCTTTGTTTGAAGGACTCTCTTTAGAATCTCTTACAAAGTGGGTCTAGTTTTAACAAATTCCCTTAATTTCTGCTTATCTGGAAATCTCCTAATTTCACTGTCATGTTTGAGGGCCAGTTTTGCTGGGTATATAATTCTTGCTTGGAAAATTTTCTATTTCAGGGTTTTATATATATCATCTCATTGCCTTCTTGCTTGCATGGTTTCTGCTGAGAAATCAGAGCTTAGTCTTATTGGTTGCTCTTTGTATGTAACTTTTTATTTTTCCCATGCTGTTTTCAGGATTCTTTGTTTTTGGTTTTGGTGAGTTTGATGATGATATGTCTTGGTGATTTTCTTTTAGGATCTGTATTATTTGGAGTTCATTGGACTTCCTGAATGGATTTATTCTCATCTTTCATCATATCAGGGAAGTTCTCTTCCAACAAATCTTGCACAGTTTTCTCAGTGGTTGTATTAGTCTTTTCTTGTTCTAGAATTCCAATTACATGTAGGTTATTCCTTGTGATGGTATCCCATAAGAACCTTAGACTTGCTTTATTTTGTTTTGATCTTTTTTCTGATTGATCCCTTTCCAAAGAAGTGTTCAGGTATTTGTCTTCCATCTCATTAATTCCGTCTTCCATTGATTATATTCTACTTCTTATACCTTTCAATGTGTTATCTATTTCTGAAAATTTTAGTATTAAATTTCTGGATTTCTGTGTGTAGATTTTGTATCATTTCTAATTTTTTATTTTGTCATTTTGTTCCTGCAGTTTCTTGAGAAATTGCTCTGGGGTTTTATCTGTATTTTCCTTATTTTTGTCAGTGTTTTCCTTGATCTATCTCTCAATCCATTGAGAATACCTAATTATAATTCTTTTAAATTCCTTATCAGGGAGTTCCAATGCTGCTTCTTCCCTAGGAATGTGTTCTTGGTCTTTATCCTACATCCTTCTTTCTGCCTCTTTATTTTGCTTCTTTGTGTGGACAATGATGGTCTGTTGTCTCTGAGACATTGTGATGTTGTATTTTTATCTAGTTGGTGATTGTATGTTGGAGTGATTCACCCAAGATTGTAGGTTTTGTTTTGTTTTTTTTTTTTTTCCCTTCTGATTTATCTGAGTAAGCAGAGTACTGTGCTCCTCTATTTGCTAGTTGGCAGCACTTATATACTTTCCACCTGTCTCCTGGTGGGTGTGATATAGAATGAGAGTGGTTGCACAGGTCTCTGTTTAATGTGAAGAGCAGTTTAGGGTGAGATAGGCTCTTATGAGTGGTCATCTATTGTTAGCCAGTTGGTATAGAAGGAAGTGAAGACTTTCACTCAGCAAATGGACCTGCAGGAGGCATGGGGGTGGTTGGGTCATATGGGCACAGTTGCTGTCTCCCACTCAGTTAGACAAAAACAACAATCAAAAACCATCAAAAAAAGTAAAAGCAAGAGGACAAAAACACACACACACATACTGCATAAACACACAGGATCACCAAAAGAGAAAAAAGAATGAAACAGAATAAGAAAAATAAAAAAGAGGAAAGACAATAAAGGAGAGAAAATATTTAAAGAAATGCTTTAAAAAGCCAAAATAAATATTTACAGGAACAGGAGGGTGGGGGAAAGGGGGAACACTGCAGTATCTGAGAAGGGGGTAGTAAGAGAAAAGACATAGAGTAGGAGAATAATAAAGAAAAAAATGGAAAAATGCAGAAAGAAAAACAAAGAATGGGGAGAATCACAAGAAAGAAAACATGGGAACCAGGAAAAGGGGAAAGAGAAAAATCCAAACACTAGAGCCTGGGAAGGGAAGAAGAAAGAATAGTAATAAAAAGGATGATAAAAGAAAAAATCATAATGATAATTTGAAAACAGACAAAAACTAAAAAAAGAAAAAAGAAAAATCTGAGCAGGGCAGGGCAGGGCACCTAGGATCTGTCAGAGCACACAGACTTAAATGGAATTCCTACTGGCCAGAAGATGGGTAAGAGTGAAGAGACGGCCGCACATCTGTTCACCAAGAGAGTATGGGGTATAAGAGTAACAAGGGGAATGTCACACCTTTCCAATCCTCAGTGTCTGGTATGTCCTTGTGGTTCCTGACAAGTGAAGCCTATTCTGAGGCCCCTGGAATCTGAGAGAACGCTGTTGCTTTAAATATCCAAAATGGTTGAAATGCTTGTAAATGTTAAAAATGGCTGCACCCTCTGGACAGTCAAAAGTCCACAGGTCAGACCATCTTCCTCTTCTCTGCTTCCCCTTGTATTCACCATCCACCAGTGCAGTCCTATGTGCAGACCCTGGCTAGCAGGGCTGATTTTGGGGTTAATTCTTAGGTCCTAATGTCACTTAGCAATGTCCAAGCTGTCCATGCCATCAGGATGGACAGTCCATAGCTCCGTATGTCTCCTTTTTTGGTGTTTTCATGCAGGTTTTTCCACTAGTTGGAGTTTAGTCCACTTCTGTATCCTTTCTTTCAAAGCTCAGGGTTCCAGGATTATTTTCTGTATCTGTGTTAATTGGTTCCTTTTTTCTTTGTCGAAGAGGGTCTGTGTAGTTTGTCTGCGTATTTCACCACCTTACTGGAACTTCTAAATGTAGAGTTTTTCAGAGAAGGAAACCTGTCCTAAAAGAACTCTCAGAATGATAATGTAACAACTAGGAACTGTTGAAAGCCACATGCAAACCTCTTATTTAAAACCAGATATTATAATATGTTTGTCCAAAGCTAAATATTCTAGTCTTCCATGATACACATTGATTTAAAGACATGCACAATGAAATAAACCTAATGAAGCTTCTGCAAGGAATAGTTAATATTTTCTGTTTTACAATTAAATCTTACTTGTTTTCACTGAGGTTTACCATTCATTAGATAATAGTCATTGTTAGTCATAGTTTACATTTAAAATTTTTCTTTCTTAAATGTACATTGAAAGCATTCTTTTTTTCCACTAGTCTCTGCCAATATGATTTGAAATTCAAATTCAGAAAAATTTCTGAGTCTCTTTCTTCCATGGACTCATTAAGTAAGTATAGTAACAGCTATCATGCATTGAGCTATTAAGTGTCTTCCTTGTGGCAGTATTTAACCAGTGTAAGCTGATGAAATTCTCACAACTAGAGAACTGAATACTATCACCTCTGTTCTAAACATTAGAACTCTTAGAGAGAGCCACCATGATGCAGCCACACAGCTATCTGAGGAGGAAGGCCATGTGCTTCTCACTCAGCCATGCTATGTCAAGCTAAAACAATTCCGAGCTCAGTGATGTTTTCTCTTGTTTTGTTCCCCATATTGAATTCTAGATACTTTGCATATATGTCTTAGGGGAAAAAAAAAAAAAAAACTCATAAGCAAACCCCCCAACAAATCTTGTAATAACTTCATTTAAGCTTTTTGCTACTAATTCCTAAAATAAAGAATGGTCATAGCTCTCATTATCAGAACTGTGAAAGGAATAGGGAGGCTTTTAGTACCCCGCCCACACACACACTCACACACACATACTTTACTAGGACCTAGTTAAGGTACAGGGAAATCAAATGAATATTTTAATGTGGAGGAGTCTATGGGCTAATCACCATCCTATAGGAAATGTATCTCCACATGAATTTCCCCAACAAATATCAATCAAAAGATAAATTTCAAGATGATTACCTTCTCAAATCCCTGTATTTTGAGAACTAAAGAGTTCTATTATCTTTCAGATCATATAGGAGGGTCCATCTGCAATGACCTGGATATTTTCTTTGTTTTCTAAAACCTTCACAGTCTGTACACCTGCCCCTGTTTTCTGTAATAGGCCACCTCCTTAACTTTCTCTTCCTTTCCCCTTTCTCCTCCAGGACTGCCCACCAGAAGCAGGGGATTTCCGAGCTCAGCAGTGCTCTGCTCACAATGATGTCAAACATCATGGCCAGTTTTATGAATGGCTTCCTGTCTCCAATGATCCTGACAACCCATGTTCACTCAAGTGCCAGGCCAAAGGAACAGCGCTAGTTGTTGAACTAGCTCCTAAAGTTTTAGATGGCACTCGTTGCTACACAGAGTCATTGGATATGTGCATCAGTGGTTTATGCCAAGTAAGTGCTGACATTTTTTCATTTGTTTTAGTCCCTTTGTATAAATAGTTTTGCAACTACTTACAACTCAGTAACTCAATGTTATTCTTCTTAAGAGTTTATAAATAACTGGTAACAAATTTGAAAATTGACATTTCTTTTCCATGAAAAAAGTTGTATTTTGTGTTAGGGAAAAACTGCCTAGTGTTTTTTTTTTGTTGTTGTTGTTGTTTTTATTTGTTCCTTTCCTTTACTGTCATGTAAATATGGAAAAATAAAGATTCTTGAATAGTATACTTTACTTTTCTACTATACTGTGAAATTACCTAGCTTGGCTGTCCCTGGTTTTTTTTTGTTTTGTTTTGTTTTTTTTGTTTTAAAGCATAAGATAACCAGCCTATTTTTTAAAGCAAGCAATTAATTACTGTATTTCCTTGAGTGTTATACCCATTGCCGTGGAGTCAACTCCAATTCATACCAACTGTATAGGGCAGAATAGAACTGCTTCATAAGCTTTCCAAGGCTGTAATCTGTATGCAAGCAGTCTGTCTTATCTTTCTCCTACACAGCAGCCTGTAAGTTTGGACCACTGTCCTTTTGGTTAGCAGCCAAGCACTTAACCATGTGCCACAGGGTTTCTTATGTATGCTATCTTTAACTATATACTTCTCTATTTTATAAACTAGATATTTTGAGAATCTTTGTCTCTCTCGAAAATATATTGGTTGGAATCTTTATCTTTTGAGAATGTCTAATATCCCCACTAACAATGTAAGAATAAATGTCAAATATGTCTCAATAATTTGTTACAAGTTTCCTATGTTTATTTAAAACTTAAATTTATATTCAGATGTAAAAGGAAAAACTCTAAGGTATCACACAAGATGTGTGATATCAGGCAATCTTTTATGTGTGTGAGAGAAAGGCAGACATACTGATGTCTTCAAGACTTCAAGAAGTTTCAAGTGAGACACGAAAATTATGGCATGTCCACGTAATTCTCAAGCAGGAGGCTAGAGATGATGGATGCATATCTAATTCTCCCTTTATATATATGTATTTGAGTATAAATCTTAAGATAGATTGTTATAATTTTGAAGTTGACCTTAGAGGTTATCTGAACAACATCCTAGACAACATTATTTGTGATGGTTGGTGTTTGCTTCCTCCTCTAGGACTCTCAGTAGTGTTAAAGTGGAACTATGGAATTTCAAAAGTTTTGTGAATAATTGAGAATTGTAAAACAAGTAGATTTAGAAAAAGAACTGTGTTACAGGGAAAAGTAAGTAAAATAATAATTCCTCATGTTGTATACACAGTAAGAGTAAAGCATGGCAGATTTCCATTTTGTACATGAAAAATCTGAGGACTAGTAAAGTTGCATGATTTTCTGAAAGTAATATTGTTGGTCTTAGAAGAAATGAAACTAAATGCCAGGTCTCCTGAAAACTAGTCCAAAGTTGTTTCTACTATGCTACACTGCTGAATGAACCAAAATAAACAAGACAGGTCAGCAAATTAGGTTTCATTTGTTTCAGTTCCATATGAGTTCAACGTGGCATGTTTTTTCCTTAGACTAATCCTGCCAGCTGGCCTCCTGTGCCTTGGCAACTAAACGGGAATCCTATCTCAGCAACTAAAGAATAAATTCTTTATGTAGTAAATAGAGAGTGATAGTGATGGACTTTTGGCTTCAAGTATACGCGTACTTTCTTAATTTAGATTCTTATATGTGTGACTTGTTCGATTTGGGGGCAAGTGTAAATCATAAAATGCTTGAAATAATGTAACTTATAAGTAGAAATCATGAGTTGTTAATTCTTTCATTTATTTCCCTTGTAAGAGGCAATAATATGGCACAGGAGGTGGAGGAACACAGAATGTTGAAACGCTAACAAGTAGTTTAGTTTGGCTAAAGATCAGGGTTCCCTCCACTCCCTCCTGCATACGTAGCAAGAAAAGAGAGGTTGTTTGGGAAAGAATCATAGAGGCTTGAATGGCACATAGAATTGTGGTAAACAGTGGATAGCCAAAAAGGAGTTTTAGTGGAGAAAAGTCATGCTCAGAGCTCTAATTAGAAAGATGATTATAGATGCAGTTTTAAGAAGCTTGACATGAAAGAAGGGACAGGAGTCTAGGAGACCAGCTTATAAGGAGGCTCTTGCAGTAGCTGGAGTGAAACCAGGTATGAGCCTGGGCCAGTGAATTGCAGCAGAAACAGAAAAGAAATTGAATCTGAAACCAGAATGGATTTTTCAGTTTGATTATAAATAGGGCAAAGGATCCACCACCTGTTTGACATACTGTGATGGCTTGCATGTTGCTGGGATGCTGGAAGATATGACACCAGTATTTCAAATGCCAGCAGAGTCACCCATGGTGGACAGTTTCAGCTAACAGACTAAGACAGATTAGGAAGGAGAAGAGATGGTCCACTTCTGAAAAAATTTAGCCACTGAAATCTTTATGAATAGCAGTGAAACATTGTCAAATGGGGTGCCAGAAGATGAGCCCCTCAGATTGGAAAGGGCTCAAGCATAATGACAATTGTGAGGGGGACAGGACCTGTTTATGTTGTACATGAGGTCACTATGAATTTAAACCAACTCGATAGCACCAAACAACAAATAACAAGGGCAAAGTATTGTTAACCGTCATTGAGCTGGACCCTGGCTCATGGCCACCCAGGACCTTTGTGATCCATGAAGTTTTCTTCAGCCAATTTTCACAAGTAGGTTGCCAGCCCTTTATTCCTAGTTGTTCTTAGTTTGAAAGCTCCTCTGAAACCTGTTCAGCATCATAGTAACATGAAAGCCCCCATTGATGGACAGGTGGTGGCTGAGCATGAGGTATATTGGACTGGGTCTCCCACATGCAAGGCAAGAATTCTACCAGTGGGCTCAGGGGATCAAAACCTGAAAGTTAATATGACTGGGAACGGGTATAACTTTGGATCCTTACTACCTCCTATATTCCATCTTTTCATGATTAAAACTTACTTGATCAAGGTCAAAGACTATAGCCTTCAGTATGGATTACATCTCAACATAAAGAAAACAAAAATACTCACAACTGGACCAATAAGAAAAATCATGATAAGGAGAAAAATTGAAGTTGTCAAGGATTTCATTTTACTTGGATCCATAACCTACACCCATGGAAGCAGCAGTCAAAAAATCAAATGAAGGGTTCCGGCAAGATGGTGGACTAGGCAGAAGGACTGCATGGACCCTCTTCAACAAAGAAAAGGGAAACCAATTAACACAGACACAAAAGATAATCTTGGACCCCTGAGCTTTGAAGGGAAGGATACAAAAATGGACTAAACCCCAACTAGCAGAAGAATTTGAGTGAAAATACCTAAAAAGGAGACACATGGAGCTGCAGTCT
>NW_006922037.1:341836-350391 GCF_000298275.1 Orycteropus afer afer | reverse complement strand
AAAAAAAAAAAAACTAGTCTACTGAAAAAAAAAAAAAAAGAAATTTGCTTAAAATGTTATTGGGACTCACTGTCTGTTATGGATTGAAATATGTCCCCCCAATGTATGCATTATAAATCCTAATTTCTATGCCTGTGGTTATAATCTCATTTGGGAATGGGTTTAAAAAAAAAAAAGAAATCAAATGACATATTGCATTGGGCAAATCCACTGCAAAGGACTTTTTGAAAGCATTAAAAAGCAAAGATGTCACTTTGAGGACTAAGGTACCCCTGACTCGAGTCGGAATATTTTCAGTTGTCTCATATGCATGTGAAAGCTGGCCAATGAATGTGGAAGATTGAAGAAGAGTTGATGTATTTGAATTACAGTGTTGGCAAAGAATATTAAATACACCACAAACTGTGAGAAGAACAAACAAATCTGCCTTGAAGGAAGTACAGCTAGAACTCTCGGTAGAAGTGAGACTTAGTCTCACCTTCTTTGGTCATGTTGTCAGAAGGCACCAGTCCCTGGAGAAGGACATCATGCTTGTTAAAGTAGAGAGTGAGTGAAAAAGAGGATGACATTCAATGAGACATAGCAAGGATTGTGAGAATGACACAGGACTGCGCATCATTTCGTTCTATTGTACACTGGGTTGTTACGATTCAGAACCATCTTGACAACATCTAAGAACAACAATCACAATTATTCAATTAAGATCTTCTTCCTAAAAACTGTTCAGGTATTTATCTCTTAAATAGAACCATAAAGTCTTAGATCCAAAAGGCACCTTAGCATTTAACAGATGTTATCACTTCACTGAGGAGGAAACTGAGACCTGCAGTTACTGTGCCAAGGTTATAAATGATAGAGTTATCTTATTTGTTGTGTATTTGCTTCAGAAAGTTTTAAAAAAATTCTAGAATCATTGCTGTGTATAATACCTCATTCTTATTCAATAACATAGAGCATCATAATAGGCAAAGTATTCACTCCACAGAAGAAATAAGTAGAAAAAAGCTCCCATTTTTGACTGATTACCATATCTAGGCACTTCCGTGTATTTTTCTTCAATATTCACAACAGCTCTCCATGTGAAGCACTATCATCCTCATTTCACAGATGAAGAAAGTAAGGCTCAGGGATATCCAGTTCAGGCTGACTCCAAAGCTCCTGATCCTTCGAGTGAGGCTAGGTAGACAGAGACATGTACTGTGTCGTGTTGAGTTGTGGTCCCCAAACTTGGCTGCACACCAGAATCACCTGGAGAGCTCTTAAAAGATTTAACTGTTAGGTGCTATTCCTAAAACTTCAGGTTTATTAGCGCTCTATGTTTAAAATACTCCTTAGGATGTTGTTGAAAGCACTCTGGTGGTGCAGTGGTTGATGCATTTGGCTGCTAGCAAAAGGTGGGTGGTTCAAACCTACCAGCCACTCTGTGGGAAGATGAGGCGATCTGTTTTTGTAAAAAATTCACAGCCTCGGAAACCCTATGGGGTGGTTCTACTCTGTCCTACAAGGTTGTTATGAGTTAGAATCAACTCAGTATCAATGTGTTTGGTTTTCAGTTTTAGGATGTCATTGTCTGGCCAGAATCATATAGAATGGAAAGCAGGCAGGAATTAAAAGACATGGATTTGAATCCTGACTCTTCTTAATGAAATGTGTGATCTTAGTCAAGTTACTTTACCTTCATAAACTCTGTTTTTCAATCTCTGGAAATTGAAATTGTCTCTCAAACTATAGAACACCTAGTGATATAAGGCATGTGGAAGTGCCTAACTGTACATTGCTATGAAAATATATACAATGAAAATTATGAGTTGAGAAAATCATAAAAGTAGTGATTCCCTATAATTGGATTTCATAGCCTGTAATATTTCAAACGTTTAGAGAATGATATAAAGTAAGCATATTTTTTTTTTATTCTGCTAAGTAAGGGCATAAAAAAGGGCAGAAAGACTTGCAATATACTTTCACCATCATTATTTCAACATTGAAGTTTCAGTAAGAAGAAAGCAGTAAGAACCTAATTTCAGAATAAAGGACAGTCCTTTAAACTCAGTATGTTTTGCCTCATAAGAAAGTTACTGCCCTGTACTTGTTTTTCTGCAGAGCACAGAAATTGTCACTAATAGTGGTTCACAGACCAGCATTTGGAAGACACTTCATTTGAAATCATTTAGTCTGTCCCAGGGAAATATTGCTGCACTAGGCTGTGTGATTTTCCCAAGATCTTACAGCTAGTTAATGGCAGACCAGAGGTCAGTGGGTCAGTATTTATCAACATTTTCTTAACCATGCTCCTTAGGTTTTAGCTTCACCTTAGCCTGTGGACCAAGAGTTTGTCCAGCTTTAACAGTGTCATTTGTAATATGAAAACAGTAGGCTTAGTGAATTTTCCTTTTCAGACCCCATTCTCCTCTTCCTCCCTCCTACAATCATATCATTTTCCCCTGGGGGTTGTTACTTTGTTGTCTCCCCACCATGTATCTCTGACAGAGAAACACTGTGATTTGTATTCACTGTGAGTCATTCTGGACTCAATGAAGCTGGCGATAAGGAGGAAATAGGAAGGCAATTTGTCATCTGATGAACAGTTAAGAGCAAAAGCTCTAGAGTCAGACTTGCCTGGCTTTGAATCCAAGCTCCATCACCATTGAAGAGTAACTTTGAGCAAGTTCCTGGGCCTCAGTTTTCTCATCTCCAAAATAAGGATCATACTTGTTACTGCTTGATAGCATTGATGTGAGGATCAAGTGATCAAATGCATTTAAAGTGATTACTCTGAGTTTGGTCAATACTATTAGTATTCTTAGTATTAGCATCCAAGTTACTCTTTGTCTTGTCCTTTTCTTCCTATCGTCTTGATGAGTACATGGTTTGATATAGTTATACATATGAAAGAGGATACTGACTTTCCAACGAATGATCAGACCTTCTGTTAGTTTTCTCTTACAATCGTTGTTCATAGCTGCATGTTGTGCCATTATCAGCCGCTGATCCAGGGCAGTGAATTGTATCCTGTATGGAGTTAATGAGGCATCACAAATAGGATCAGCTCTATTAGTACTGCTGTTAATCATTCATTTTCATTATCCAAAAAGCCCATTTGTATTTGTTGTAAAGGACAAAGACAGTTTATGTTTTAAGTATTAAAAAAAAAAAGCATAAATTTTCAGATGGAACATATGCTGCTGTTAAAAATCATTTTGAGATTCTTTTGAAATAAATGGAGAAAGTATATTGTACTTTTCAGGTATTTAAAATATCTATTATAATTAAAAGAGTATCAAAATTAGTGTGCATCCAAAAAAATTATTGCATATCCAAAAAAATATATTAATATGTATCAAAAGAAAAAGTGCAATTATAAACTAGCCCTTTTGTAACTAATCTGTATATTTATAATGCTTCTTATTGGTACTGCACAAAATAATGTATTTCAAAAAGGAAAGAATTTCTTTTAAGTAATTCCTTATATAATGTTTTTATGAATAATACGATGAAGAAATAAGCAATAGAAGATCATGAAGTTGTGAAGTCTCTATTCTGGCAGCATTAAAATGAACTATACTTCTAACAAGGACGTTCCTTTCATTTTCAATAATTCCTTTGGTGTGTAGTTTGAAATGAATTGAACGGAATGATTAGTTCTCCATTTCTGTGACCTAAGTCACTAGTATCAAATGTCTACCAGTTATTCCAGAGGTGATGATGTCAGAATCAAGGATTTGGCCATTTTTTCTTGTGTGTTTTGTACCCTAATCCCACATGGAAACATAGTGTTACTTCAAATATATAATGTACAGTCTCTTTTTTTTCAACTTCACATGAATTAATAAAATAAAATAATTATTTTACTACTTGTTGGCACTGAGCAAATTAGTTTCTGAACCTTGTTTATTTGTTCTCTCAACAATCTACTATATCTTGGGGGTAGTGAGGATACAAATTTGAATATCTCTTCCATCAGGGATAAAACCTCTATAGGAATATTATGAAAATCCAATCATTTGGTTTTTATTTATTCATTTAACAAATATTTACTCAGGGATTAGCAGCATGCTAGATACTGGAAATAAGAATGGGCAGGGAAAAACAGTCCCTGTCCTCCCAGAATTCAGACTCTGAGGCAAGATTGGGCAAGTATACAGAAAAATGGATACCATAGTCATTATAATATATTCCCCCTCAGTGCAATTAGGGTATTTTTTTTCTAAAATACAAGGAGCCTTGGTGGTACAGTGGTTAACGTGCTCAGATGCTAACCAAGAGTTTGGTGACTGGAACCCACTGGTGCTATGCAGGATAAATATGTGGCAGTTGGCTTCTGTAAAGATCTACAGCCTTGGAAATCCTATGGGACAGTCTTACTCTGTCCTATGAATTGGAATCAACTTGACAACAGTAGATCTGGGTTCTAAAATACAAATTTGACTTCTTTAGCATGTATCCCTGTTTATTTGTATATACTATGTGTGTGTGTATGTGTGTGTATACATACATTTGCCATTTTGGGGTAGTGTAAGTTGTTGTTGTTGTTGTTGTGTGCCATCGAGTTGGAGTCAACTCATAGTGACCCCTCCTTGGGTTTCCAAGGCAGTATCACTACAAAAGTAGATTGTCCAACTTTCTTTTCAAGGAGTGGCTGGTAGCTTTGAACTGCTAACCTTGTGGTTAGCAGTCAAGTGCCTTAGGCACTGTGGTACCAGAGCTCCCAGGGTAGTGTAAGGGGAGCTACAAAAAACAAACTCACTACCATTGAGTTGATTCCTACTTGTAGCAACCCTCAATGGGTTTCCCAGACTGTAAATCTTTACAGAAGTAGATTGTGCCATCTTCCTTTCTTGGAGTGGCTGGTGGGTTTGAACCATTGATCTTCTGGTAAACAGCCAGGTACATTATCCACTACAGATGGAGAAATTTAGGCTATGGTGAATAGGAGACATACCTAACCAAGACAGAGGGCATCAAGGAATGCTTGAAGAGAGGGCTGAAAAGACCTAACTAGTGGTTAGAATTGAAGAGTAGAGTGAAAAGTTGTTGTTAGGTGCCGTGGAGTCAACTCTGACTCATGGTGACTCTATGTACAACAGAATCAAACATTGCTTGGTTCTGTGCCATCCTCACAATCCTTGGTATGCTTGAGCCCATCATTGCAGCCACTGTCAATCCATCTTCTTGAGGGTCTTCTCCTTTTCTGCTAACCGTGTACTCTACCAAGCATGATATCCTTCCCCAGGAACTGGTCCCTTCTGACAACATGACCAAAGTAGGTAAGACAGAGTTTGGCCATTCTTGCTTCCAAGGAGCATTCCAGCTAAATACTTCTTCCAAGACAGATTTATTTGTTTTTGGAACAGTTGGAAGGAATACAGAGAGTCACTGTACCAGAAAGAATTGGTTGACATTCAACCATTTCAGGACATAGCATATGATCAAGAACCAGTGGCACTGAAGGAAGAAGTCCAAGCTGCACTGAAAGCACTGGCAAAAAACAAGTCTCAGGAATTCACGGAATACTGTTTGGTATTTCAACAAAGGGATGTAGCACTGGAGGTGCTCACTCATTTATGCCAAGAAATTTGTAAGAATGATGACACAGAATGCTAAAGAGGTGATCAGTTACTTTGTCATGAAAAGAAATGTAAACCATGTTAAGAATGTTGAGCTTTTTTATCTTGGGAATGAAAGGAGGTTGCTGAAATAATTAAAGCAGATGAAAGATGAAGTAAGATGTGTTTTAAAAAGAGTATTCTTTCTGCAGTAAGGACAATGGTTAGAAGAAGGAATATTGGCAATGGGATGAAGAGAAGAGTAGAAGTTTGAGAACAAATCAGAAGATAGAATCCATCGATTTTGTGATTGCTTGGATGTGCAATGAGATCTGAGAAAGATGCCTAGATTTCTATTTCCAGGATGTAGAATAAAGGGTTGTTGTTGTTGTTTGCCGTCGAGTCGGCCCCGACTCATAGCGACCCCTCCTTGGGTTTCCAAGGCAGTATCACTACGGAAACCCAAGAAGGGGTCGCTATGAGTCGGGGCCGACTCGACGGCACATAACAACAACAACAACAATCACTACGGAAGTAGGAATGCCCAACCTTCCTTCCGAGGAGTGGTTAGCAGTCAAGTGCCTTAGCCACTATGCTACCAGAGCTCCCAGAATAAAGGGTAGGGTATTGGTTTGGTGCAGTGGTGGGGGCTGGGAAGATAATGTATGTATGGTGCAATATCTGCCATATGATATTCACTCAGTGAGTTTCTTCCTCTATCTTAACTCTGTCTTCTTAACTGAAAAGTTTGTTTCCTTCTTTCCATCAAGTTTCAATTGTCATTGGCCTATTTATGCATGATTAACAATTTACTGGGTTAACATTTCCTATGACCATGTACCAGTTAGATAATAAATTAACATTAATGTTTATCTCTTTTAGGAAAAATGGCAGTCAAATCCATGTCTAGGGCTTTAAAATTCCTTGAGATATTCTATTTGAACAGTTAAGAGATACAGAAAGGAACATTCTGCAGGGACTCATTCATCTCCACGTATTCCCTTCCTGTTACCCCACTTGGGTCCTTCATTCATTCAGGCACCATCTCTGCTTATGGATAGAGTTCCTCTGCCATATGAGGATATTCAATTTGTGAGGTAGGAGAGTTTCTATAGCTTCCATGCCGGGGTGGGGAGAACGATGACTTTTTTTTTTTTTTTTTTTTTTTTAAAGTTATATCTACTTAATTTTCTCTCTGAAGTTCAGTTTATCTTGGGAAGAATAAAATCACTGACCGTTTCTCAAAATGATCAGTGAAACAGATGAAGATAGAGGATACCTGATTTATCTAGTGCTGATGTAACAGATATACCACAAGTAGATGGATGGCTTTAACAGATGGTTTTTTTTTTTCCTCACAGTTTTGGAGGGCAGAGTCTGAATTCAGGGTATCAGCTCTAAGGGAAGGTTTCCTCTCTCTGTCAGCTCTAGGCAGAGGTCCTTGTCTCTTCAGCCTCTGTTTCCTGGTTCCTTGAAGATCTCCATGTGGCTTGGCATCCATCTTCCCTCATCTTCCTGAGCCTGCTCCTAATACATGTTGTAAGAGTTTGACTCAAAACACACCCTACACTAATCCTGTCTCATGAACATAACAAAGACAACCCATTCCCAAATGGGATTATAACTACAGGCATACACATATTTTGAGGGGACACAATTTAATCCATAATAGAAGGCTGTACTCTAGAAAAATAAAATTTTATCATTTTTAGTGCTGCATAGTTTGCAGAGTAATGTCATGCATAGGACCACTTACTTTTTGTGTCAATTCCATGGACATTTTTATTAGTTCTATTTTGTAAATGAGCCTGAGGCTCATGCAACTAGAAAAAGCAATGTTGCAATTCAAATCCTAGTATTTCTATAATATCACCTTTTCTTCTGGGGCAAAGATAGTTTAATAGTGAAGCACAAAATCAGTAACTAATTTCCCATAGTTGTTAGTAGAGGTATGACTATGTATACGTCAGGTACTCTAGGAATTGTGTGCTCTGTTAAGCGAAGATAGGTGTTCTGTCAAGATCAGGCAACCCTCTTAGCTTCATCCTGTGATATGTTGTTCACAAATGATTCTTTGGGCCACTTGTTTGTAGTTAGAGTAAAAATGATATCTTTCACCGACTTTAATGATATTTGAGTGTTGATAAGGATATTTTGGAGCCATTCATTCATTCAACAAATATTTGAGGGCTTATTATTGCTCACTAGACTATGCCATTAAGTATGTAGCAGGGAACAGGACTTGAGCCTTGCCCTCAAGGAACCCATAGACTTACATTTCTGTAGGATTCTTAATGGTAAAAAAAAGAAGAAGGAAAAAATTCTCACTTTTTGGTTCTGACTATGGACTCTCTCACTGCTGTCGAGTTGATTCCAACTCATAGTGACCCCTCCTTGGGTTTCTGAGTGGTTTCTCAACAGAATTAGATTGCCCAGTCTTCCTTCCGAGGAGGGGCTGGTAGATTTGAACCGCCAGCCTTCTAGTTAGCAGTCAGATGCCTTAGGGATCTAAGCACCACCAGAGCTCCCTCTATCTATGGAGAATCACCTTATTATGAGAGAGTTTTGTGAAAATTACTCCAATATTCATACCAAAAAGCCTTTATTTTTTGTGACAGAATATAGTACAGAATGGAACAGCTATTCTGTAAAACAGTCTAGAGTTTCTTGAAAGCTTAAGCACAGATTTTCCATATGATTTAGCAATTCTATTTCTAGGGATATGCTGTTGTTGTTTATGTGCCGTCGAGTCAGACCCAACTCATAGTGACCCCTCCATGGGTTTCTGAGGTGGTATCACTACAGAAGTAGATTGCCCAACCTTCCTTCTGAGGAGTGGCTGGTGGGTTTGAACTGCCAGCATTCTGGTTAGCAGTCAAGTGCCTTAGGATCTATGCTATATAACCAAGATAATTGAGAACCAAGTTATATACACAAACAACTTTTTTTAAATTTTTTTTTTTATTGTGATTTGGGTGAAGATTTACAGAGCAAATTCACTTTCCATACAGC
>NW_006922037.1:340541-341189 GCF_000298275.1 Orycteropus afer afer | reverse complement strand
CCTGCAACTATGGTCCCAAGCCTGAAGGTTCAACTACTAGGTCCCTCTGGGTAGCTGGCTGTGACCAAGCCATGACCACAACCTTGCTCCTTGTCAGCTCTACTATACATCTGGGAATTCTGATCATTCACATAAACTTATAGGACCATATGTTGGCAGAATATATATAAGGTCTGCCAACCTTATATATGTTCTTGGATACACTCCCCATTTCATAGACATACCTAATCATTCAACCTGTCCACCCATCTATCTACCCATACACCCATGTTTGCCTTCACTGACAACGCAGTACTGTATGTGCAAAAGGGTTCATATTTGTTGTCTGTACCTCCCATGTACCTCCCCATGTCTTCTTCTTCCTCAATGCCACTATATTGATCACTCACATTTGGTACATTACCCTTCTCCCCACCCAAATCCATACTTATCTCTATCTCTCTAACAACTTTCCCTTCCCTCCCCTCCCACCCCTGGTAACCAACAAAGAAAATTTCCTTCTATAGATAAATCTCTCCTTAACTTTTACAGTAATGGACTAATATAATATTTGTCGTTTTATGATTGACTTACTTCACTCAGCATAATGTCCTCCAAGTTCATCCATGTTATGCGGTGTTTTGCAGATTCTACATTATTCTTTAGCAT
>NW_006922037.1:304471-338534 GCF_000298275.1 Orycteropus afer afer | reverse complement strand
AAATGCCTTTTCTGCATCAATTGATATGATCATGTGGTTCTTCTATATACACAAACAACTTATACAAAAATATCCATAGCAACATTATTCATAATAGCCAAAAAGTAGAAATAACCCAAATGTCCATGAACTAATGAATAAATAAGTGAAATGTGGTATATCCATAGAATGGAATAATATTTGATAATAAAAAGAATGAAATAGACTTTGGATTTTCATTCTAACGTATAGTATTTGAAAGACACAGAAATTCCCTGCTTCCCACACAAAGATTCTCCTTACACCCTACCTCCCATCCCAGGTAACCACTATTAAACTTTGATTTCTATACATTTGCTTATTCTAAGTATTTTCATATTAAAGACATTACACATTATTTGTCCTTGTATGATTAACTTAGCAGGTCTGCCATGTCCAAAAGTCTGAATTAGGCTCTCTGGACGTATTAAATGTCATAATTATTGTCTTTAAGTAGTTTTCAACCTTAATGGTGGTAAGGCTCAAATACAAATAACTAATCAGTGGCATCATGATATAACTTGAATTTGATTCAGTCTGTTAGAACATTGAAGTCTGGCTTCTGAACTTAACATCTGTATGATCATGGACAAATTGCTTAGCTTCTTTAAGCCTCAATGTTCTTATCTGTGAAAATAGAGGTTTTAATATTAATAAAAGAGTCCTGGTGGCACAACAGCTAAAGCATCCATCTGGTAACTGAAAAGTCTATGGTTCAAACCCACCAATTGCTTTGTGGGAGACTAGTGTGGCAGTCTGCTTTCATAAAGATTTAAAGCCTTGGAAACACTATAGAGCAGCTGTACTCTGTCCTCTAGGGTAGTCAGAATTGACTTGATGTGCGTTTTCAGTATTAATAAAAGCAAGCACATATTGAACAATTATGTGTCAAGTACTGTGCTATATAAGAATTTTACATGTGTTATATCCATTAATCCTCACATGAACTCAGGTGGAGATTATATTGTTACCATTTTGTAGAGGAAAATGAAGTTTAGCAAGATTAAGCACTACTATTTGATTCATTAAATACATATTTACTGATCATCTACTAATACTAGGAATAACACTAAATACCAAAGGAGCCCTGGTGGCAGAAAGAGTTAAACGCTTGACTGCTAACCAAAGGATTGATGATTCAAACCCGGCCATTGGGTCTGTGGAAGAAAGACCTGACAATCTGCTACAGTAAAGATTACAACCCAGAAAATCCTAGGGTCATTTATACTCTACATGGGGTAACCAGGAGTCGCAACCCAGTCAATTGCACCTAACAACAATAACAACATGCTAAGTACTAGGAATGCAACTTAAGCACAGGGTGCTATGAAAGCATGTCGTTGCATTGTAATTCTGTTTCAAGGAGATAGGAAAGGCTTTATCATCCAGCTCAAAAGTCACCCCTCTCCCATACACTCTGTGAAACACTCAGGGGAAATAATATTCATTCACTTCTTGGCACCCATTTTTCTCTTGTTTCTTTTATCTTTTACTAATTTGCATGATCATCTAATCAGTCAGATTGAAACTTCCTATTGACAGAGATCATGTCTTACTTATCTATAGTTTGTTTATATCACCTTGCACAGTATAAGGCTGTTGCATGGATGGGTGGACCAATGAATCAATAAACGTCTCTTCAATTTTTGCCTCTTGATGACCTGTTGTTGTTGATCACCTTGTTGTTGTTGTTGTTGTTGTTGTATGCCGTCGAGTCGGACCCAACTCATAGCGACCTTCCTTGGGTTTCCGAGGCAGTGTCACTATGGAAGTAGATTGCCTCTTCTTACTTCCCGAGGAGTGGCTGGTGGGTTTGAACCACCAGTCTTCTGGTTAGCAGTCAAGTGCCTTAGGCACTATGCTACCAGAGCTCCCTTAAATCACATAAATGATTCATCCTAAAATTCTTTATCTTCTTATTTGGGCCTTGTTCTCATGTCTTTCAGGCTATGAAAGAGACTTGTTTATGTGAGATTACATTTTTTTTTTTTTTGTTACATGACATTGGGCTGGAAGTAATTTAAAATTTGTGATCTCCTGCTTTCTATTCCTTATTTACCATGGCTCAGGTTTGCTCTGCTTAGTATATTAACTCCATTCTCTGGATGAGCTGTCATTGCTGAAGGCATTAGATCTGCCTAGGGATTAAACTCACAAAATGCAAAGTTTCCATAGGGCATCAATATCAACCAGGATCACACTGTTAGAAAAGGGACCAGAAGATCATTTGCTCCTACAGGGTTAAATTAGATGATTTTCAATCATATTTTTCATTAACTTAACTCTAATTAGTAGAGTTATCATGTTTTTAGCCATAAAATGCTAGCCTTCCCATAAACTTAAAATGCAAAGTTTAAGTATATCAGAAATTTGAAAGATTTGAAACATTACCCTTGGGTTAAAGGCAAACAAACAAAATTAAGTAAAATTAGCAATAGGCAAAGTAGAATTAGGGAAGACATTTTGAAATTTATAGTTGTTTAAAAATATTAAAAAGCAAATTCAAGTAAGAAAGGCAGATAGTGATGTATATTGCCTGAGTGGCATACTTCCAAAGACAAAAATCAAGTAAGGTAAAGGGACAATTTTTTATTTCTAATATTGTAGCTATTTTTTCATATTCTTAATGAAAACAATGTAAAATATCAGATGCCTTCCAGATTTTGAACTGTGACCATAATTTTACCCAAGTTTTAGCACATTCGTTGTTGCCAAAGACTGTCCCAGAGCAGTTCTAGTAAGGCTGCTTGCCAGAGTCAGGAAAATCCACCAAAGTACCTAAAAGGAATATAATAAACCCCATCTGTCCTTTCTATTGCCGCTTTGGTTAGACTGTCCTGAGGAGTCCAAATCAAAAAAAAAAAAAGAAAAAGAAAAACGAATTTGCTGTGTAAACTTTCACCCAAACTACAATAAAAAATAAATTAATTAAAAAAAAAATTTAAGTGAAGAAAAGGAGTTAATAAATGATCTTTTTCAAATTAGGAAAAAGAAAATATTTACTTATAAGTTTAAAAGAAAAAAAAAAGGAACAAAGTGTTTTTGCTGAGAGCTGACTATCTGTGATCCAAGAGAACACTTAGGAATCTAAGAAATCTGGGAGGAAAAGCAAGAAATTATCTGTGTGGTTAATAGAACAAGGAAGCCAAGACAAATTTGGAGTCCTTGGGAGATATTTTGAACCTCTCTGCCAAGCTAATTACTAAGCGATGGCTTTGAAAGAGACTTTGGAGAACTGAGTCTCTTTATTGCTGAGGACACTGAGCAGTAGAATGGGAATGTGACTCACTGTAGCTCTCTCACCTGGCAAATGGCAAAGCCAAGAAGACTCAAACCATGTCTTCTGGCTCCAAGTCCAGTGCTCTTTGATCTGTATTAGGTGAGACTGCTTTTTGTATGTGTGTTTTTAAGAACCTTTAAACTCAGACTTCAAAATACTTTCTTTTCAGTTGGATTATTTATTCAATTTTGTTACTCCCTTTCACCATTAACCAAAAAGAAAAAATAACCCACTACCATGAATTTCCACTCATAGTGACCCAATAGGACATAGTAGAACTGCCCCATAGGATTTCCAAGGCTGTAAATCTTTATAAAAACAGACTGCCTCATTTTTATGCTTCAGAGTGGCTGGTGGGTTCAAACTACCAAGCTTTTGGTTAACAGTTGAATGCCTTAACCACTGTACCACCACAGCTCCTTTTCACTATTATTAAGCACATTTCAATCCTAGAGCTATATTTCCCTCTCCTGTGGCCAAAATTATCATATGAACATTCTATTCACTCAAAAAACAATTGCCTTATAAAAAAGAAGATGCATGTAAAAACCCTTGCCAACATTGCAACATTCTAAAAAACCTTATGCCCACAACTTCCATTCCTGCACAAATGCCAAGTGCAAATATATTGCACCTGGGAGCTATAGTGAGCACTCAGTGGCCATAAAGTGGAGCTGGCTAGTTCCATGAGCACTTAGGTTTGTGGTTGCACTTGAGTATTGGTTTAGTGTTGGCCAGCACAGTAGTACAGATGATTTAAAGAAAGAGATACTACAGGTAAAGTGGGGGAAGGGAGTGGAATGAAGGGAAAAAGTTAGGGAAGAAGTAGCTGGAGTCACATTAAAATTATAGCACATACTCAGGGTTTTCTTTCTCCAAGTTTCTGCTATACTTGACTACTATCTTTCTCTCTGCTCTCTAGGATTCCTATGGTGGCAGAAGAAAATTCTGTCCATTGGGTAGCTCCCACCTCCTGAAGAGGAAACCTTAGAATTACTGTTAGTCTGTAGAGGGAGATCCCAAGATGGATCATTGATCCATCCTTCCATGTCTTTTACTGAGCAACACAATATAATGTGTAGCCATCTCACCTCTTGATTTTTATGTGACCTGAGCTAGGATGAAAGTATTTTTGTTTTTCTTTTCTTTTTTTTTTTTAAAAAGGAGTGAGCAATGTTTTGCTTTGTTTTATATAAGGTCGCTCTGAGTCAGAACCAATCCAATGGCACCTAAAAATAACAACAACAACAAGGGTTGGCTTTCTTGGGTAAAGGATACAATTTGGCTAGTTAGGGAAAAGACACAGACAATGGTGTTAGAATGGAGCAAGTATCGTTGTCATGACAACTGAGAAATTTCTTGGACGTACTTACCTGAGTATGGACAAGTCATCAGTAATTTTTTTTCTTTCCTTAACTAAATTAGGAATAAATATCTGCTCTAGATGGAAGAAGATATTTTTTGAGTCTGTGTAGCTTCTATGAAATATAGTAAAAGTGTTTGACAGAA
The DNA here is from genome assembly GCF_000298275.1 of Orycteropus afer afer. NCBI lineage: Eukaryota > Metazoa > Chordata > Mammalia > Tubulidentata > Orycteropodidae > Orycteropus > Orycteropus afer. Next base: position 333,727 of record NW_006922037.1, on the reverse strand, counting down.
GGCTCTTAGAACTTTTAAAAGTCCAGAATTTTAGTGTTGACAGATTATCAGAGAAATATCCTAGATTGTTTTTTGTAATAGGAAATAACTTTTTGAGGTAATAGTTTTGAAAATGTCATTGCCTTGTTGCAGTTACTGATCATGATGAAGATGGTAGGACTTTAATGTGTAAGAAATGTCTTCCTAGTTAATAAATGGATTTGATTTTGCTGCAGCCTGTGAACGGGGAGTTAAACCTCCAATCATTCCTCTGCTCCCTGAGCAGTCAGTTACATCTTTCATCCTTTAATGGGTGAGTCTGATGGGCTGGAAATGCTCAGAAGTTAATACTGATAGACAAGTCATGGAAAAGCTCTGTCTTGGTTCATCTGAAAATCTTTTTGTATTAGGGCAAGATGAACCTGCTGCTGCAAACATAAGCCTTGTCTCTTCTTCAGCCAAAAGTTCACCAGGGTTCAAACAATTTCTTAATGGATTCCAGCAAGATTTTCATGGAGCTGTGAGAAAGAAGTTTCTGGTTTGCAGCCTGGAGGAATGTATCTAGCACAGTACCAGCACTGGAACAAGGACTCACCTGGATTTAAGCCCCAGCCCTGGCTTCTAGTCTGGTTCCGATTTTGGGGGGGACTTGGCAGCTTGCCTTTATTGTTCCAAAGTATTGCTGCCATCTTTTAATGCACAGCTCACATCTCACCTCCTCCATCAACTGTTCCCAGGCTGATGAGAAATCAGCCCCATATGTACCCCAAAGCTGGTGCATAAAGCCCTTTTATTCTTCCATTCAAACAAACGTATCAGACACAGGCAATTCTCAGTTGTCCATACTGATAAAGGAGTGTGTTCCTATGGATAATCTGTTATTATATCTAGTCTGTCAGGATTTTTCTTTCTGATAGAGAATGATATGATACATGAAGATAAATAGATCACATATTGAAAGTGGGAGGACTAGAAGTCAGACTAAGGGCATAACAAGGTGTTCGTGATGGTGAATCTCTCTGAATATTTTAATATCTTTTCTCTGGATGATCCCATTTGTCTTCTTTAGATCAGTGGACAACTCTGAGAGATCAAATCAAGTCACTTGGATCATAAGTATTAACATTTTATGCACACTGAGAGCTCAATCATTGACCTTTGAAGAACATTGTGTTTTTAAAAATACGTTAGTATCTACTTTCTTTACATTTTTACTTCTTCAGTTTCTATAGTTGTTTTTGTTGTCATTGTTATAATTAGTAGTAGTAGTAGAACCAAAGCTGGCAGTTCAAACCCACCAGCCACTCCTCGGAAGGAGGGTTGGGCAATCTACTTCCGTAGTGATACTGCCTTGGAAACCCAAGGAGGAGTCGCTATGAGTTGGGGCCAACCTAACGGCACATAACAACAACAACAAAAGTAAAACCAAACCAAACTCACAGCCATCAAGTTGATTCTGACTCAAAGTGACCCTGTAGGACAGAGTAGGGTGTCCTACCCTAGTGTTTCCAAGGCTGTAAATCTTTACAGAAGCAGACTGCCTCTTTCTCCTGCAGAGTGGCTGGTGGCTTCAAACCACCAACCTTTTGATTAGCAGCCCAATGCTTTAACCACAGCACCATTAAAGCTCCTTAGTTAGTAGTAGTAACTGCCATTATTAAACTTCTAAGAGCCTTACTTACATTCTTTTGAGTCTTCACAAGACTTCTTGAGATGAGATTAGGACTGTTTTACAGGTGTGTAAACCAAAGCATAGAGAGATGATAGCTTATGAACAAGGTCATGCAGCTAATAAGTAACAGAGCTTGGATACAAATTTAGATGTGTCTGGCTCCAGAGTTACTTGCACTACATACTAGGAGTCACTGGGTGGTGCAAATGGTTAACATGTTCAGCTGCTAACTGAAAGGTTGGTGGTTGGTTGAAGTCCACTCAGCAGCACCTGGGAAGAAAGACTTGGTGATCTACTTCTAAAAAGTTCGCCACTGAAAACCTGACAGGGCACAGTTCTGCTCTGACACACATGATGACATGAGTCAGAGTGAGTTTGATAACTGGTTTTCTGCTTTGCTTTGTTGTATATTATAGCATACTACATTATATGTTTAGATCCATATAAAGCCTGCCTAGTGGAAAGACTGGGAGAGCAAACACATGGGGCTTTGTCCAGATCCATAGAGGAGGCCATGGGATCAGGTCAGCTGGTGGTGAAGGCGTCACTACAGAGCCTTTCAACAACAAACAAGCATTATAACATAAGTTTATTTACATGTATGTATTTATACGGCACCATCTGTATGTTCCTTATCTATTGCTTTTCTGTCTTGTACTGTTACAACTGGTGATGCTGTGGTTAAAACATTGGGCTGCTAACCAAAAAGTCAGTGGTTCGAACCCCTAGGAGAAAGATGAGGCAGTCTGCTTCTATAAAGATTTACAGCCTTGGAAACTTGGGGAGGGGGGCAGAGTCTATGAATCAGAATCGACTCAATGGCAGTGGGTTTTACTCTTACACCTATATATCTAGCTTTTGAAGCCCTCAAAAGCAGAGACTTGGCTCTTGCAGTCTTTCCCCTTTAACAGCTAATATAATGCCATTTCCATAAATGGCACTGAGTAAAGGACTTACTGTAATAGGGATTGTGATGCTGAAAATTCTTTAGGTTCTCTAGGCCTCTGGTGACATAGTGTCTAAGGCATTTGACTGCTAACCAGAAGGCTAGCAGTTCAATCCCACCAGCCACTCCTCAGAAGGAAGGTTGGGCAATCTACTTCCATGGTGATACCACCTGGGAAACCCAAGGAGGGGTCTCTATGAGTTGGATCTCACTCCACGGCAGTGAATTTGGCCCTGGAATCCCTTTCTCTTGCATTTCTCCCCACGTTTCTTCCCTCTGTACTCTCAAGCTCAAAATAATCATGAAAATAGTGAGATGTGTCTCTGCAGAAAATAAATTAAGTAGACCTGTGCCTCTTTGCATACCAATAAGGTGTTCCCAAAAGTGGAAGCCGGCTTACGTATGCAGATAGTGATTTATGATTGTGAGTTCTTGTTTGGCAGGCTGAACCCACATCTGCAATTTAAATGACTACAATCAAAATGGAGCCTTTTTTCCCTCCACAACTAATCTAGACCCAAGGGCTGCCATTGCAGATGAGAACGTAGTTTGGTATATAATAAAGTTGTACTCCCATTTCAAAAGAAGTTGGCAGTTCTGGAACTATCAGATGAGCACTCAGCCCCGGGAGTGCAATGGTGACATGATGCACATTTTAAAGCAACAACAAGTTTGTACTCAGGAGTAGATTCGTTCTTCATTTTAGGAAATTAGGACAAAAGTGGGATAGATTGCTTTTGGTTCAATTCTGAAGGCAAATTGGGCCTTGAGGAGTATATGTGGGATCAGTTCCTCACAGAACTCTTCCCATGATCCAGTTCTGTACATCACTTCTGCTACTCAGTTGTGAACATTTTTGGATCTGAAGTGTTTTGGTTACTTTGTGCTGCTCTAACAGAACTACCATAGGTGGAATGGTTTTAATAAACAGGAGTTTATCCTCTTACAGTTTTAGAGGGTAGAAGTCGGAGTTCAAAGAGCCTGCTCTAGGGGCTGAGTGAAAGCCCTTCGACCTTGGGCTCCAGCTCTGCCTCTTGTTCTGGCCCACTGAAGCCAGAGCCATCTTGACTCAGGCAACTGCTGACTGCTGAGGCTAACAAGCCGCAGGTTGACAAATAAAATGGCACAGTCCTGCTATTACCAACCACACAGCAGGCCATTGATTCAAGTCCCATTAAGAGTCCCAAGATCAGCAGACAGCATGGCAGGCTGCTGAGTAATGACTCGGCTACATGCAGGACTCAAGCATGCCAAAAGCTGGAGACCTTCCTCAAAGTTGTTTCTTATATACCAGAAGCAGACCACATCCCTGATGCAGTGATTCAGCTGCTCTGGTAGATTCCACCATGGAGTTGATTAACAATCTCACCATGGGGAATAACTACCTCCAGCTGCCCAGCCACTCAAAACCAGGCCCAGCCAAGTTGGCACATCACCTTAATGGCCACATAAAGCCAGCAATTTTCTAGATTTTATAGAATCCGTGAGGTTCCAAAATAGAAATTCATATGAAAATACCCTCTTCACATACTACCAAATGTTTTGATTTTACCTGGTTGTAAAGTTGGCTTGATATGGTAATATACTCTTATGCTTAGGCCTGGACCTATCTGGGGGTAGAAGCAGAGGCAAATACTATCTGTGTCAACTAGGGGTTAAAGTCTACATGCTTTGTAACTGACAGTGTGTCCTTCTGGGTTTTCTTCTCCGTTCTGACACAGCATGGTACAAATCAAAAGTTCACACTCAGGTCATAAGCAGTGGCCTGTCGCTGGGCTTTGTAAGAAAGTCTCTGCTGGGTTAGGACACCCAGATGCAAGCTGTGTTTGGGCTGAATTCAATTTGTTTCCATTATCTCGCCCCTCAATCCTCCCATCTCCTTATTCATGCCAACTGCTACTGTGGATATTTTCCCCTCTGTTTAAGGTAGTAACAGTCAGTGCTGAAGCCAAGCTACAGACAACCATTGAAAGTACATTTTTTGGGAGGTTGTTTTAGTATTATTAGAAATGCCTTGAGGTCTCTTTGAAAGTCTTTTTTGTCTCCCAAGAAACTGTTCTTCAGGAGGATCTTTACGTATAGCTTGAACTTGATGCTAAGAAGCAAACTTAGAAAACATTATTGATATGTAATGGCCTATGTTTTTAAATAGAGTGGTACAAACATTTCCTCAAAAACTATTTTTTTAAACAATTTGCTCTCATGCATAACTAATTAATACATGTGGTATTACTCTCTTTTGAATTCACCTACTTTTTTCAAAGATGACAAACCAGCCAACAATGAACAATCCAAATAAGCTTTGTTCATAACACACTCATTGTCTTATTAGAAATTTAAAAATCAATGTTGAAAATCATCTGAGAACTCAGTGCCCAGGAATTCTGAGGAGCACCACTCTCATAATGACATTAACAAACATTTTCTCTGCTCATACATATACATCGTAACTAGTGATTCCTTGTAACATACCTGCACCTACAGAAAATTGTTCAAGTTTAAATAGTGGAATTTTGATGTTAAAAAATGATGTGAGGCCTAGGCCAACACCATGCCAAACATACATTTAAAGTAACATTTGAAAACCTAAAGATTAATGGTTAAATTCTGTTTTTGTATAAAATATGATGCCAAATTTGGGGGACTTTCTGTTTAGATTCACATAGATGTATAGATAAGGACATACTGTATGTTTTAAAAATAAAAATGAATTATCTCAAATTACATGCTTTATAAGGAATAGATACAGAAGAAATGTTCCATAATGTAGTATGGCCAAATTATCATTATTGCATGAACCATAAGAATTTGAAATCCCTACCTTCTCTGTCTTTGGTATCCCTGCATTTGTATCAAGAAGCAGTGAAGTGAGAGTCCTAAGGGTCACCTTTAGAGTGAGTTAAATTTGGCTACCTTTAACAAAAAAAAAGAAAAAAAACACAAAAAACTCACTGCCGTCAAGTCACTTCTGACTCATAGCGACCCCTCCTTGGGCTTCTGAGGCAGTATCACTATGGAAGTAGATTGCCCATCCTTCCTTTAGAGAGGTTAAAAGGAACCCTGGTGGTGCAGTGGTTACACATTAGACTGTTTAACTGAAAGGTTGTCAGTTTGAACCCACCAGCTGCTCCATGGCAGAAAGATGTGGCAGTCGCATCTGTAAAGATTATAGCCTTGGAAGCCCCATAGGGCAGTTCTATTCTGTTCTCTAGGATCACTATGAGTCAGAATTGATTTGATGGCAGTGGGTTTATAGAGGTTAAAAGAAACCTGGTGGTGCAGTGGTTAAAGCACTAGGCTGCTAACCAAAAAGTTGCCCCAATCCTTCTACGTTTCCTATGATGTGAATCTGAACATTTTAATATATTTAACAAGTTTCCATCAAGTACCTTGTAATTGGTAGGAACTGTGCTAAATTAAAGAAGCCCTCATGGTGCACTGGTTAAACATTCAGCTGCTAACCAAAAGACCAGTGGTCTGAACCCACCAACTACTCTGTGGGAAAAAGATATGACAGTCTTTTTCTGTAAAGACTACAGCCTTGGAAACCCTATGGGACAGTCCTACTCTGTCCTATAGGGTCACTGTGAGTCAGAATCAACTTGATGACAAAGAGTTTTTAGGTAGGTTGTTGTTGCTGTTATGTGCCATTGAGTCGGATAGCATGTATGTAAGGTTATTGTGTTAAGCTAACACTTTCCAAGTAGTTTTGGAAAATTGTGACTATCATAAACACTTGGATTTCAAAATATTTCTAAATTCAAAAATGTGATCTAATTTTGTCCTGAATTAGACATATTCTGAGCATTATATTCTGTTAGATTTGAAATTTATAGCTTCAGATAGTTTGACACTAGGACTACTGTTGGAAGGAATAAGAATCCATTTGTATATCTATGTGTAGGTGGTTAGTGGCATTTTCTGAATCTTTCTGAATAGGGAGAATATATGCAGTCCTTTCTATTTATCCCAAGGTCTTTGAGTGAATTTTCAGTCTGAAATGAAAGATGAAACAGTTCGTTTTGCTATTGTCATAATATTGCAGTGATTCAGCAAAATACAACCAATTATGCTTACCCACAAGCCTAGGGTTTGAAAGGGCAGCCAAGTTGATAAATCTGTCAGCCTTTATTCTAGCCCAGTCCAGTCATCATATCCAGCAGCTAACCTTTTGTCTGGCTTAAAACATTTTTGGCCCATTAAAAATCAGGCAGTCCATATTTCTCATAGAACTTTGGGGCTGTTGCTTGCTTGCTTGGTTTATTGCTTATTTTGATTAATAAGCAATTCAAATTCCCAGTTTCAGGAAGGCTACTTTTCCATTTAAAAAGAAGAAGAAGAAGAAGATTAACTGATTTTCTTTTTGGCTTGTATATGCAGATGCAGTGTTCCTCTCCCATTAAAATAAATAACTTTTGAATATTCCTTATGTCAAGATAAGATTACTAAGCACTTGTTTTCTTCATTAAATGCAGCTGTTATATCAACACATTTATATGGGTAGAGGCTCCCTTGGAGAAAACAAGCTCTTTACCCTGCCCCTGCCAGTACATCTTTCCCAGGACCTCGGGTTTTAAAAGAATACTTTGGGAGACTTGTATTTTGTGTTGGTAAATACATTTAGTGATTTTACTGGCTTGTACATAGTTGCAAGTGGTCCCTAAATTAACTCTGATCCAAGGCTCCAAAATAGGAGAGTAAAGGAAGGATATTTTAAGAATCTTAAGCATCTCTCTTCATTTGAGTAGGCTGCAGAGGAGATGATTTGCTACTCCACAGCAATTCTAGAGAGGTTTTTTATTTCTAATCATAATCCTTCAAAATTCCCGGGGGTCATTTCCCAAAAGGCCAAATAGACTTGTGTCCTTTCATTGCTATTTTAGCAGAGTAGATTGCCTCCAAAGGATTGCAAGATTAGAGTTATGATCTTACTTCATATCTGCTACCACCAAATCCAGAGGAGATGAAATGGTTGTGAGCTTTTACAAACTTAATCTTGTTCTTAGGGTTGTGGTACAACAAGTCTACAGGTGCCCAGCTCTCTAAGATATCTTTTACAACTTCAAACACATTTTCATATATACACTGAGCAAATAAATGCATCCTATTTTCACAGTGACCTCTTATCCTTCCAAAAAATAAGCAGGACATATGGTCTGATAATTTTGGGAACTGTGAAATAGAAGATTTAAAAATAGAATTGCCCCAGAAATTCCAGGATGTATGCTAAAAGTTGTTATGTGCTAGGCAATATACTAAATCTGTGTGTGTGTGTATATTGTCGTCGTTGTTATGTGCTGTCAAGTCGGACCTGACTCACAGCAACCCCTCCTTTGGTTTCTGAGGCAGTATCACTACGGAAGTAGATTGCCCCATCTTCCTTCCGAAGAGTGGTTGGTGGGTTTGAACCACCAGCCTTCTGGTTAGCAGTCAAGTGCCTTGGGCATATACACACTATCATGTTCAATCCTATGACAAGTATGTAAAGCAGATATGATTATTCTGTTGTAACTCATGAGAGAACTTAGTCTCATATTGAGAGTATATGATGTATTCAGGCAGGCAATAAGAAGTCATCAGAGCCAGGTGGAGTCCTTTCTCTTCCCACAATATCATGCTGCCTCTTTCATGATTTAGGGGACATACAGCTCATAGAATCTTGATATAACAATGATATCCTCGATAAGAAGTGGCCAGGGATGTTAATATGTGGATGGGACACTGAGATGGGACATTATGGTCCGATTGGACTTAAGTATAACATTTCCAGAGGGGAAAAAGTATTTTCTGCAACTGTCAGGTTCATGATAGAATTAAAGGTCATGTCATGGCACTATTTGTACTGTGGAAAAGTAAAAATCATATTTTTTCAATAAAAGAAGCTTATTAACCCATTCGAATATTTGTGCTATGCCTTAGTCCTCTGGGGAAAATGTTGGATATGAAACCTTTAGTTTCTCAAGCTAGTATAAAAATTTGTTGCCTTCTGCATGAATTAGAGCCATATGAGACAGAAATTTAGAAGTCTTTTACAGATTATATTTTGGGTAATCTCTGCCCAAACTTTGATCAGTTTTCTCCAGACTTGCATGTAAAGAGGTCCAGAATGGGCAGACAGAAATAGCAGTAGAGAACCCAGGAAAGGAAAAGGAAATGAATATATCAATGGAGAATGATGGCTTGAAGCAGAATACTAATAGTACCATTCAATAAGCTTCAAATTAGTATAAAGTAATATGTTTTGGGACAAGTGCATGGAATAGGCTTGAGAACCAAGGAATGGCACAAGTCTCATGACCTACAGATCTCAGATTCTTGTACAATTATTATGGGAGGAGAACTATTTGGCAAGATAGATAAATGCCTTTTTCTCCTTCCTCCTCCTTCACACATAGCTTTGACACACACGTACATCCAATTTACTATTGCTTTTGGAATATTGATTGCAGATAACATATCCAGACATGTAAATGGGAGCTTTTTTGTGTATAGAATTTTGCTGAATTATGGCCCTTATCTGGAATTTTAAACTCATTAGATGTAAATTTCCACAAAAATTTTCCAGAGTTCTGTGTGTTCTAGCCATTGTAACAGAATGGCTACTTTGTAGTGACTTACTGAACAGACACATTCCAGTAAGATCATACCAGGCAGAAGACCAGCTGCTGTCCTTTCTTCTCAATAAAGGACTCTTATGTTTGAACAAAAACTATATACTGTATGCCCAGCAGCAGAAGGGAGTCTGAGCAGTGATGTGAAAGTATACCATGATGTCACCACAATTCACAAAGAATTACAGTTAATGTCACGTGAAGTGAGGCCAAATTCAACACTTTCCCTCTTGGGTACTTCACAGTCTGAGAGACAGAAGCAAGGCCAGAGGTCAGGCCTTTGTATAATTTTGTTTCACATTCTCCAGACACCCTAATTTTGGAAGCAGGCAAGGGAGACGGCAGCCTGGTAAAGAAAAGTCCCTTGACCATCTGCTGAGAATGAACTCTAGTGTCTGCATGCACACGTGTCTATGCTAGGTAAATTCTTAGAATTTCTACTGAAGACTACTAGATAAACAAATTTAACTAAAAGCAACTTGCCAAAAAAAAAAAATCCAGATGTGTTTACTCATAAATTTACACAAAAATTTGACCCAGGCCCTGGTGGGGGGAGCAAATTAAATCAAGCTGGGAGCACCTGAAGACTTTAATAAATATTGGAAATAAGGCTTAGTCATTCTCTTGTTCCCTTTCAGGATGTTTATGCAGCCATTAGATACATCTTGACCTTGACTTCAAGAAAGGCAATATAGGAAATACTCATGAAAATGTTTGCAATTTAATAAATTTACTGTTGTTTCTGTCAGTTGTCACATACTCTTAGCATGACATCTCTTTTCTTCCATTGGCAAATGGGGAGAGCATTGACACATTGCGGAGACTGCAACCAATGTTATGGAACAATTTGTGTATGAATTATTGAGTGGAAAACTAATTTGCTATGTAAATTTTCACCTACCATACCAAACCCACTGCCATCGAGTCGATTCCAACTCAAAATGACCCTTTAGGACAAAGTAGAACTGCCACATAGTGTCCAAGGCTATATATCTTTATGAAAGCAGACTGTCTTGTATTTCTCGCACAGAACGGCTGGTGGGTTCAAACCACCAGTCTTTTGGTTAATAGCCTAGTGCTTTAATGACTATACCACCAGAGCCCCTAACTTTCACCTAACACACAATAAATTGTTCAAAATAATAATTTTTAAAAAAGGATAATACCACAGAACCAGTTGAGATCACCAAACAACTCTAGGACAGTAGGAGTGATCTAAAAAGGAGCAGAAAAATATCCATTGTTTAGATAATAAATGGCATAGATATAGGACCATGGAAAAGCAATCACTTGGCAAATTCTCTTTCCCAAGAAAGCAGGTCCTCCTGAATTTAGTGTTAACCACAGAGATATTGATGTCCCCACCATTTGGTATGCAAGGGCATGGGGAAGGAGGGTAGTGTTGATGCAACCATGTGAACAGTCCAAGGGCTACAGCTCACACAAGGTAATAGGAAGAGTCAGACCAGAGAGTTGCCCAGTCTAAAGAAGAGCCAAGAATCAAGTACTCTGGGGATCAAGTACAAAGCAAGTTTCTGGGTCCAAAGTCAGTGTCCAAGTTAAAGCATGAAGCCCAGAACATTGTGCCAAGTAGAGAAAAGGGCAAAGGGAAGCTCAGCAATGCTATGGATTATGTCCCCAAGGAAATTCTGGAGCAGTAGAAAAAGGACCAGAGACATAGCAGACCAAATAACAAATGGAAACTAAATTCTCAGATTATAGTTTTATGAAGTGACTCATCCTTAGAGATCTTTTTCTTTTTGACAGAGAGTTCTCTCTTGGTATTTGACAGAATTTAACATATGGTGGCCTTTCTGTTCTAGGTTGAGACAAAGAAGAAAGTTCTTTGAAACCACAGTACAAGTTATCTCTGTTATCTGTGGTCTTGACTATGGACTGAATCTGTTCGTTCTCTCAAGATATATTTATTAGTTGCTTGCTGTACGCTAGATACTGTATGAATTATGAACAAAACATGCAAAAATCCCTGAACTTGTAGTGGTCCATTCTAGTAGGATGTAATGGAAATAAACAATAAACTTGATAAATAAGTAAATTATATTGAATTATAAGTACTATAGAATTTTTAAAAATGGGACAGAGTAAGAGGTATTGTGATTGGCGAGAGATGCATTTTAAATAGTCTGATCAAAGCAGGTCATATTGAGAACATGGAAGTTTTTTCAAGCCAAGGCTTAACAGAGATAAGAGAGCTGCCATAGAGATGTCTAGAGAAGAATGTTCCAGTCGGAGGCAACAACCATTGCTCTCCTAAGATGAGAAAGTACCTAGTGTGTTCAAAGAACACTAAGGAGAATGAGCCAGGGGTAGTTGAAGTCAAAGCGGTAATTTGGTTAGATGATGTAGGGTTTTATGGGCCTTTGTAAGGACCGTGGGGAATCCAGCAGAAAACAGTAGTACTAGCAGTGATTGACAAACCCCAAGGGAGAGAATATTATGTGGGGGGGTGAATCCTTTTTAAAAGCTTTGCCTGGAGGAAGGGAAGTTGATGTTTTCACAATTGTTTTTTTTTTTTTCACATAGTAGTATACTAGAATGTATGAGAGCCATTGCCTCATCCAGTTACCCTAATTCTCTATTGGATTCACCAGCATTTTATTGTGGTGAGCGTATGTGTATCAAAAAAAAGCAACTAAGATTTCTGGTTAAAAAATCTATTGGAATGCCCCCCCCAAAAAAAAAAAAAAATCATGTCCATTGGGAGTAAACCTTCAAGCTTACTGAATACAAAGCTCCCATATTTTTCCTGTTTTCAATCTTAGTATGTAAGGTTGTAGGCTGGTGTTGCTTTAGGCAACAATGTATGGCTGACAGACACATCTGCATCCTTCTTCCTGTCTCTTTACTACCCTTCTAAGTTCCAAGAGAAGCACAATACCATACAATAGAGGGATCACTCACTCGTGACATAGTGCTACTCAGCCTGCATTTCAACTCTGACAGCACCAATCCCTAGTAATGTGATCTTGGGCAAGTTGTTTCATATTTCTGAACCTCATTTTTATTTTTGTAATATAGAATTAAAGCTATTTTTTCAGGGCTATTGTAAGAGTTTAATGAGAAGATGACATAGAATGTACCTAAATATAGCAAGTGTAGGGCTAATACTAGTTACTTTCCCTCTAGGTGTCTTTCTCTTCTGTCTTTCTTCTTCTCCTTGCCTCTTTGACTTTTAGTTATAGTGATCATACTTTTTTCTATTCACACTGGTTTTGTGAAAATGATCTGTTTAAGGCTATTCATGGTTTTAATCCTAGATTGGGACCATGCCTACTCCTTATGTCTATTCCCCACAGCACTGTAACAACCAGCACAATTCCTTATACTCATTGATTTGGTTTAATTTAAAGTATAATCAACAAGTTCATGTGTTACAGCTCCCAAGGGTATCGAAAGAACAAACAAAGGCTACCCCAGTGGCTCCCAACTTGTTAACACAAAGGAGCCTTTTTATTATTTTTTCTTATGGGCCTTATGTTTTAGAAGTTTCCATCTCCTCAAAATACTGCATGTGTTAGGTAATAATTTGTTTTTCCTTTTTATAACTGAAAGATTTGGGTGTGCAATCAAAAATAAATGTGGTGAAAATGAGGATTTTGCTTGTTTGGGTAAAGAGATGGTTGATATTTTGATGACTTTATATGGTTTGATGGTAGGTAAATATATTTCCAGAAAGTTTTTGGAAACAGTTGACATAGCTCATAGCCTACTATCATCATGTTTGTGAATTAAGAGGGATCTTATTTTCTCATATTAGAAATTTTAGCTGTAAACCAAAAAGAAACAAGAATGAAGAGGAAGAAATATGAGTGAGGTGTAGAGTATGTATATGTGAAGGTAAGAAGGTATTATAGAGCACAGATGGAGATAAAAAGTAGTCTCTTCCCATTTACTTCTGATACATGCTTCCAAGTCACATTACAGATGAAGTCACATCTATCTCCTGTGGAGTGACTGTTGGGTTCATACCACTAACCATTTGGTTAGTGGCTGAGTGCTTTAATCACTGTGCCATCAGGGCTCCTTCACAAATAGGTCAAGTGTAAATAAATTACACAGTATCTAAATCTTTTAAGGATAAGAATGGAGATACACTACCTCTCCTGTTTACTTAACAGAATTAGTAAATAAGGTATAATTCATGAAGAACACAGTGTGATAATTAAGTCCTATCTGAATTAAAAACTTATAATTAAAAGTGTCTGTGATCAGACATGCAGAGTTCAGTGTTCCATATTTGTCTTTCCTAGTGCTGAAAATTGAGGGATTAAAAAGTTTCTTACCTCACAGTGTTGGATCAAGAAAAGCTTGACATCACAGGTTCAGTATTTGATGCTAGAAATCAGAGTCCTCATGGGAAACCATTTGAAATGTGGCCAGTGTGAACCCATCTGAGCTTATCAGTCTGGGATATGGTATCTGCTTATGGGTTGTGTTTATTGACATTCTCCAAATTACTAGCTTGGTGATCTCTCTTTCTCCTGTGACTCCTAGTGAAGACATTTTATTATACATATTTCAGTATCTAGAGAATTCCACACTTGTGTTCTGCCTGCTCACTTGCTGTCAGCTCTGTAAAGTGAAGGAAGAAACCCGTATCAGAACAGCCCTGAAGCCTAGAATCTGCACAACATACTGAAAGTCTTTGAGCCAACTTGGATTGGATAATATCATTCCAGACTTTTTTGTGGGGGTGAGGGAAGATGGCTCCCACTTTTCTTTAGTAAATCCTGATGAAGGAGAATGAAAAATCAGCAGTGTTAAGTGATTGTCTTCTACCCAAAATAAGACAAAGGAATACATGTCTGTGTGCATTTAAAGTAATGTGTACCTAAGAGAGGGCATGAAAAGCATACATTCAAGATATAAAACAAAAGTTGATGACCCCCTCATTGTGTCTAGACATCAGAAGCGTTATTGTTCATCTTAGTAAGTTTCATGTAAGCTGTTTTTCCTTCATGTAAATTGTTCTTGGAGATTCTCACCTTTTATGTCACCTGAGATGAAAGTCTTATAAAACCAGCAACACTGTGCAGTCATTTTAAATGAGAAGGAGGCTAGACCACTGCAACCGACTGATGCCCTAGCAGCAGAGTATTAAAAAGCTGCACTAGGCCAAAATATTCTACTCATTTTCCATCCTTTGCAAAAAAAAATTCCACACAGTTGCCAATAGTTGTAAGTGGCCATTATCTCACTCTAATGTTTTATCCAGAATGGGGTGGGTCTGGGAACAACATGACCTGAATATTGCCTTTCATGACATTTCACTAATAATTCACATAGGTGCACATAGGAAATAGTGTCTTAAAAATATCAGCCCTTTACAGTAATTCTTACTCACCAAGGCATAGCTTTGCCCTCTAGTCCTCATTTATATCTGTGTCTTTCTATACACAGATATATACACATATACATAAATAAATAAGTATATGACTAAGGAAGATGGAAGAAGGGTTGATGCTTTGGGCTGTGGTGTTGGAAAAGAATGCTAAGAGTACCATGGTCTGCTAAAAGGACTAACAAATCTGTCCTGGAAGAAGTACAGCCAGAATGCTCCTTGGAAGTGAGAATGCCCAGACTTCATGTCACCTATTGTGATCATGTTGTCAGAAAGGACCATTCCCTGGAGAAGGATATCATGCTTGGTAAAGTGGAGGGTCAATGAAGAAGGGGAAGGCCCTCAACGAGATGGATAGACACAGTGGCTGCAATGATGGGCTCAGGTATAGCAAGGATCATGAGGCTGGCACAAGATCAAGCAGTGTTTCCTTCTGCTGTACATAGATAGGGTAGATGAGTTTCCTTCTGCTGTACATAGATAGATAGATGAGTCAGAGACGACTTGACAGCACCTAACAACAACAACAACACATAAATATATATTTTTATATCTTTGTGTGTCATTGATGACTGTAGTCTAAAGCTGCTTATCTATAACCTACATTTGAATTATTAGCAAGCTGTTATGCTTGGCCTTAAGTATTACATTGTTCACAATATTTATTGTGTATCTCAAATGTCAAACACTGTATTAGGCAGACATAAAAGATTAATAAAATATAGGCTCTCAAAAAGCCCATGATCTGGTGCAGAAACAGTTACGTTAATATATTAAATTCATTATAAGGCATACTACAGAATGCAAATTGAGTGTCTATAAAACAAACCCTAAATAATAATGGCTTAACCACCTAATTGGACAGAGGGAAGAAGGGGGCCTTCCTCAGTTAAGACAAATTTCCTTCAAATAGCCTTCCCAGAAGTCTTACACAGCACTGGGATTTTTATCACAACTGGTCACATGGTCAACAAAAAATATATTCTTCTAACTGTATATATTACCACTCCGAATAAAATTGGGGTTCTTTGAGTGGGAAAAGTAGGGAAGATATTGATACTGAGTGGCAACCAGAAATCTCTGCCACGGATAGGAACAAAAGGCTAAAGAATCATAATAAAGAAGCTAAGTCTGGAATCTTTAAAAAAAAACAAACTTTTTTTTTTGAGAAGATGCTTAATTTGCATCTTGAAAGATGACTAGGAGTTTGTCAAAGAGTTAGAAGAGCATCTCAAGCAGAAATAATAGCATTTGCAAAGGAAGAGAGGGATCTGGCATTATAATTGCAAATTAAATATTTTTCTATTAATGATGTCTCAGAGTAACAGTTTTGTTACTTTTAATTGATTATTTAAGATCAACAATTGACATATGTACACAGTAATTTGCCTGGTATAACTGCAAAACATTTTAACTTGGACCAAAATAAGGTGATTTTATCTGATGATAAAGTATTCCACATTTTTTAAATAATTGAGTTAGAGTATTTTGGAAGAATTGATGCAGAGAATAAAAACAGTTGTGTCAGAGAGCTGTTAGTCCTTTTTTTTTTTTTTTTTTCCTCTATTATAGTTTGGGTGAAAGTTTACAGAGTAAGTTAGTTTTCCATTCAACAGTTTATACATATTTTGTTTCTAGACATTGATTGCAATTCTCTCAATGTATCGGCACTCTTACTTCCTCCCTGGGTTGCCCCTTTCCATTCTTCCTTCTCTCCAGCCCCTCTTTGCCTTCTCAACTTTGTTTTGGGGCAAATATTGCCTTTTGGTCTCATAAAGTTGATTGTCCTGAGGAGCACATTTTCATAGGTGTTACTATTTACTTTTTGGGTTTGTCTAGAAAGTTGGTCCCTGGGGGTGGATTCAGTTCCAGGCTTGAAGGCCACAGTCTTGGATGTACCAACAATCTCTATAAGATCAGTAAGTTCTATTTTTTTTTATGATTTTGAATTTTGTTCTACATTTTTTTCCTCCCTTTCTGTCCAGGACCTCCTACTACGATGCTGATTAGAGCAATCAGTATTCTTAGTTGGGCACCCATCTAGTTCTTCTTGTCTCAGGGGCATGGAGGTTCTTGTTCACATGGTCTATTAGTCCTTTGGAATAATTATTTCCTTGCATCTTTGATTTTCTTCACTATTCTTTGACCCAGATGAGAAGAGACCAATAGCTACCTCTTAAATGGCTGCTTGCAAGTGTTTAAGATCCCAGTTGCTATTCACCAAAATAGGATGTAGAACATTGTCTTTATGGCCTATGTTATACCAATTGACTTAAATGTCCCTCAAGACATAGTCCTAAGTCCCCAAGACTGGTAAATCATTTCCTCAAGGTGTTTGGTTATAGTAAAGAAGTTTTCAGAACTTTACCCCCATGTACACTATGATACACATGGATATATTTGTAGCCCATGAAAATATGTGTATAGAAATATTCTCTGTCAAATCTATATATACTCATGGTTGTACTCCCATTCACCAGCCATTCCTAATTAGCTTGCCTGTCTACCTATATATCTACTTATATGTATTTTTTTGTTATTACTATTATTGTAGGATTATAGATGTAATAGTATTTACCTTTGTTATCTTTCACCCTTGTGCACCTCCCAGTGTCTTCCTTTTCCACTGATCATGTTGTGCTGCCCTTCTTTTTATTGTACATTGACTTTGCTTTCACCCAGTTAATATGTGTCCACTAGCTAGTTACTGACTCACCTTCCTTTCTCCTCCCATTCTTGGTAACCAACAAAGAATGTTTCTTTCTGTGTACAAATATTTTCTTGACTTTGATGATAGTGGTCTCATACAATATTTATCATTTGTGATTGACTTATTTCACTCAGAATAATGTCTTCCATGTTTGTCTATGTTATGAGATGTTTTGTACATTCATCATTGTTCTTTAACATAGTATAATATTCTATAGTTTATCCATTCATACATTGGTGGCACTTAGATTGCTTCCACATTTTTGCTTTTGTGAATATTGCTCCAGTGAACATGGATGTGCACATATCTATTCATGTCAGAGCTTTAATTTCTCTGGGATGTACACCTAGTAGTGGAATTGATGGACCATAAGGTATTTCTAGATCCAACTTTTTAAGGAAGCGTTTTCCACAGTGGTTGTATTATTTTACATTCTAACCAGTAATGTGTGAGAGTTCTTATCTATCCACACTTTCTCTAGTATTTGTTGTTTTCTGCCTTGTGGAACTTTTCTATTATTGCTGGGTGAGATGATATCTCATTGTTTTGATTTGCATCTTTCCAATGGCTAATGATCATGAGCATTTCTTTGTGTGTTTGTTGTCTGCTTGAATGTCTTCTTTGGTGAAATGTCCATTCATGTCCTCTGCCCATTAATTGAATGTTTGTCTTTTTTGTCATTGAGGTGTTGAATGTTTCTATAAATTTTAGAGATAAGTCCTTTGTCCGATATGTCACTGCCAATTCTTCCCCCCAGTCTCCTTGGGTACTAAGGTGTGCCTGACACCATGATATTTCCAGTTGCCTCATATGCATGTGAGAGCTGGACAATGAATAAGGAAGACTGAAGAAGAGTTGATGCTTTTGAGTTGTGGTGCTGGTGAAGAATGCTGAAGGTACCATGGACTGCTAAAAGAACTAACAGATCTGTCCTGGAGGAAGTGCACCTGAAATGCTCCTTGGAAGCAAGAATGGCCAGACGTCGTCTTACCTATTTTGGTCACGTTGTAAGAAGGGACCATTCCCTGGAGAAGGATGTCATGCTTGGTAAGGTGGAGGGTCGATGAAAGAGGAGGAGGCCTTCAACAAGATGGATTGACACGGTGGCTGCGATGATGGCTCAAGTATAGCAGGGATTGTGGAGCTGGCGTGGGATCAGGCAGTGTTTCGTTTTGCTGTGCATGGGGTCACTATGAGTCGGAGATGACTCGATGGCACCTAACAACAACTTTGCCTCTTTTAGAGATATCAGAGTCCATTAAAATGTTTTCCAAGAAACTTAAATCCTTTCAGAAACAAAATTCCTGTGATTTAAGGGGTGAATCCAGTTAGGACTAAGGCATCTGAGAGTGTATATTTTCCTGTTCACTATCCATCTTGCCCATCCACAGAGCTGAGGAACTTGTAAGATTAAGGCCATAGTTTTTCAACCCTATTCAACAAGAGTAGAGTCTATGATTCTTTGAATGCTACCTATGTTAATATTGCCATGTCTCCTCAAAGGATTTAATCCTATTAATGTAATCAGATGGTTTAGTCTTTTGACATTCTGTTGTTGTTATTCTCACTGACTTATTTTTGCTTACTTCCTTATTAACTAGTGTCTGAAAAAACCAAACCAGCCACTCCTTGGAAGAAAGGTTGGGAAGTCTACTTCTGTAGTGATACTGCCTCAGAAACCTCAGAAACCTCAGGACGGGTTGCTATGAGTCAGATCTGACTTGATGGCAGTGAGTTTGGTTTTTTAGTTGTTTTTTTTTTTTTAAAAAAAAAAAAACACTGTCATCAAGTTGATTCTGATGCATAGCAACCCTATATCATGGAGTAGAAACTCCCCACAAGGTTTCCAAGGCTGTAACTCTTAACAAACACAGATTGCCTCATCTTTCACCCTCAGAGCAGCTGGCAGATTTGAACTAACGACCTTTTGATTACCTTTAACCAATGTGCCTCCAGAGCTGGCATCTGGAAGACATGGTGAACCTCACAGCAATATCTCCTTTCTATCTAGTTAATTCTGATTCCTCATTCATATTTCATCCCAAAAGACTCCTCAGGAAGTGTTCTCTCTCCTTCATAACTAGATCAAATTTTCCATATTTTATGCTCTCAGAGCACTATGTACCTGTGTTCTTGGAATTAATCTGGATTATCATTTTACATTTATTTTGTGTGATTATGTGAGTAATATCTACCTTCACCACTAGACTGTAAGTTCCATGAGGGGTGTGCCTATGTATGCTTAAATTCACCACTGAATCCCAAGTACCTACCACAGTGCCTTTCCCTATAATGAGTCCTCAAAAATGTTGGTTGAGTGATTAAATATATTTTTGCAAAGAAGGTAGTTCTACATTCCTATTTCATACTGTATTTGGAGTCTAAGAGTGAATAGAATTAATCAGCTCATGTGTAAGTCGATATAGAAGGAGCTCTGGTGGTAGAGTGCCTAAGGCATTTGACCGCTAACCAGAAGGTTAGCAGTTCAAACCCAGCAGCTGCTCCACTGAAGGAAGATGGGGCAATCTACTTTCATAAAGATCTATCACCTCAGAAAACCTATGGCAGTCACTATGAGTCAGAATTGACTCGATGTCAGTGAGTTTGGTTTTTTTGGTGAGTCCAGCTATAATAACCCTTTTGAAAATAATCTTACTGCAGTTACACAGAAGAACACCAAAGAACTCTTAAGCCATCATGTGCTTAGCTCTGCTTGGATGAAGCTTGGATGAATTCTGGGTTGGCCTCACTGTAGCCTCTGAACAGATTGAGAAGACCTGCTGCTTGACCACAGTGAATCTACAGGGACAGAGCCAATTCGTCTTTGCTCCTCACTTTAGAACCTAATTCTGTGCTTTCCTGATCCTTGCATTTCCAAAAAAAAAATATGCATCTGTTAGAGGAAGTTACTCTGTCATCTATTTTTTGAAAATAGTTTTTTTGTTTTTAATTTTAAAAAATGCACATTGCCATATTTTTAAAAAACATAACACTTGTATAACACAATATTAAATAATTATATTGTGAAACTCTTGCCTAAACATGTGTTTGCAATTATTAGAGCCACAGAAAGGAAAATCAAGCCTCAAAGAAAGTCACATTAACAACCAGATTTTTAAAAGGCAGGAAGAATTGTGAGGGCTTGGTAGAGATAAGCCTCTTCAAATGTTAGTACAATTTTCATTTTGTCAAAGAAGTAGCTGAAGTAGTTTGAAAATGAAAAAGTCTTTAGTATGGGATCTAACTAGAACAACCTGGTACAGTTGGGATTTGAATTTATTTTAATTCCAGTATTAGAAAGGAAAGAGTAAGGATTCAGATGAATTTGCCCACATTTATAATAAAGGCTAGTGATTTAAGCCAGTTTGAAATAAGCATAGAAGTTTTTGTTAGATGTATTTAGAGCTCTCCTGCTTATTAGCTAAGTGATGTGGGACAAGATTCATAGCCTTCACTACAAAACAGGGATACTAATAACTAACATGACCATATTGGGGTGGTAGTTAAGTTTGTGTGTCAGCTTGGCTAGGCCTGGTTGAATGGCTGGGCAGCTGGATGTAGTATTCCCCATGATGAGACTGGTAATCAACTCCATGGTGGAATCTACTGTGAGCAGCTGAGTAGCTGCCTCTGGGTATGTGGTTTGCATCCTGTATATAAGAAACAGCTTTGGGAATGGTCTCTAGCTTATGACATGCTTGAACCCTGCATGTAGCCACGTCATTGTTCAGCAGCCTGCCATGCTCTGCCAACCTTGGGACTTACAATGGACTTGAATGAATGGCCTGCCATGTGGTTTGGTAACATCAGGACTGTGCCTTTTTACTTGTCAACCTTGGGCTTGTCAGCCTCAGCAGCCAGCAGCTGTCTGAGTGAAGAAAAACCTCTAGCTTCATTGGGCTGGGAGCTGGAGGCAGAGCTGAAGCCCAAGGCTGAAGGGCTTTCCCCCAGCCCCTAGAGCCTGGCACTTTGAACTTGGACTTCTAGCCTCCCAAACTGTAAGAGAATAAACTCCTGTTTGTTAAGGCCATCCTATTTGTGGTATATTCCTATCAGAGTGCCACTAGGTAACCAGAAAAATTGGCAATTAATGAGATACTTGTATTGTGACTGGTGCAGGATAAGGCCAATCAAATAGTAGGGCTCTGTGTTAGTCATCTCTACTGTCCTCCATGTCTACATGCCCCACCACACACACATATACTATCCTTGTTTCAGTCAGCAGATCCTCTTTCCTACCTCAGGTGCTAGCTACAAAAGTATTTAGATTATCATTCAGCAGATACTCATTGAGGGCCTGCAATTTGCCAAACTCTGTTCTAGTTGCTTAGAATATATCAGTGAATTCACCATACAAAACCTCAACCCCTATGCAATTTATATTTGAGGGAACATATAGAACATGGAGATAATGCATTACTCTAAAAGGCTTTAAAATGTTTCCTGTTGCAGTTCCTTCATGGTGGTATTTGTTCGTTTGGGTGAATCATAATTACTGACAGAACTATTTTTTTTTTAATTAAGGATCTATAACATTAATAAGGAGCTTGGTGAGACAGTGATTGAGCACTTGCTTGCTAACTCAAGAGCTTAGCAGTTCAAACTCACCCAGCAGCTCTGTGGGAGAAAAGACCTGACAATCTGCTTCCATAAAGATTATAGCCTAGAAAACCCTATTGGGCAGTTCTGGTCTGTCACGTTGGGTAGCTATGGGTAAAAAATAGACTCAGTGGCTCCCAACAACAACATTAATATTTCAGGATCTTTTTTTCCTCTCTCACTTTCTGTTATGTATTTGAACTATAAAAACATGCTACATTTTTATTTTTCAGCTTGGCTCAAATTCCAGTTGAACTCAGTCCCCTTCATGGGAAATATGTTTTATGCCTCCTCAGGGAGGAAGAGAGGGTAATTTGGTGGTGATTGGCCTCACAATGGAGCCTTCCATGGGTAGGTGCCCAGTTGAATTCACATCTCTCTTTCTTGTTAGATTGTTGGCTGTGATCACCAGCTGGGAAGCACCGTCAAGGAAGATAACTGTGGGGTCTGCAATGGAGATGGGTCCACCTGCCGGCTGGTCCGAGGGCAGTATAAATCCCAGCTCTCCGCAACCAAATGTAAGACACCACAGAGATGGGACAATCTTTGGGCTTGTGGGCTTGTGTCCTCCCCTGGCCTATATCAGGCTCCCCTCAGCAGCTAGGGTATAACACCTCCACCAACTGAAGATGACGCTGATAGTGTTTTGGAAAGTTTAAGGTTTCTATTCTGTGGTTTAGTTTAGCTAGCTTTGTGTCCTGAATCAAGCCACTAGTTGCAACCCCAAGGAGAAGACTGCATATTCTGAAGAACAGTAGGAGTAAACTAGATACAAGTCCAGGTACCCTACCTGCAAACCTGAGCTTTATTACTCAACATGAGGACAGACTACATTCCAGCCCCTGCCTGCCTGCCTGGTATGTGATCTGATGTGCCTGGTGGAATATAACAGAGAAGATGCACAGAATAAGCATCAGAAACATAAATTCATTCTTTTAGTTGTGAAATAACATGGTCTCCAGTTACAAAGTGGCTTTTGGTCAATGCTGACCACAGGTGCTCTCAGAATTAAGATTGGGCAATAATTGTGGGAAGCTTTTTAGTGAACTTTGTGTTCTGATCTCTCTACCTCAGGACAGCAAAAGTATGGTGCAAAAACGGCAAGGAGGCCACATGTTCTGACCTCCTCTAATCTCTCAAGAGGAAGACAGCAGTAACCCAAGGCCTATTACTGCAAGGCCAAACATGCTGCCTCCCTCCAGCCCTTTCACCAACCGTTCCTCCCAAAGCACCCACCACCTCTCTCCTGGGTTCGATAATTCACTGCAGTGGCCACACAGAACTCACAGATTACAGGGTTTATTAGGGAAGCACCAGGCTAAAACTCAAGTTCAGGAAGAACGCTCAGTCTCTCTCCCAGCCCACCGTCCCTCAGCCAAGAGTCTCTCACAGTCTCTTTCCCAGCAGTGCTGGTCCCTCGGTGTCTCACTCAGCAATGCGTGTCTCAGGAGCCCGTGTCTCTTTCAGCAGCACATCTTCTTCAACCAGCAGTCAGAGAGAGCTCTGCCTCCAGGAGGTCTCCTTTAGAGCCCACAGGGTGGTCAAACTAGCCAATTATAGCATCAGAACTCTAAGCACCTGAGAGAGAGTGGGCACCTCCCAGAACATTGTTTTGTGCCTCTCCCAACAGAAATATTCCAGGTGGACACCTTCAGCAATCAGGAGCTCTTCACTTGCTCATAGAAAATTTCACCTTGGAGTTTACAAAGACTTATGGGTAGAAAAGCCAAACAAAGTAATTTACTACACTGCATATGGTTACTGTACATATGAGTGCAGAAAACTGTATATGATCATCTCATTTAATCTTGATAACAACCTTATGTACACGGTACTGTTAATGCCGGTGTTACAGATAAGAGAGCTGAGGCTTAACCAGATTAAGTGACCTGCTCTGAGTCACACAGCTATAAATTTCTAGAGCCAAGATTTGAGCCCAAATCTGATTCCAGACTTATCCACTCTATTGCTGTCTCACAGCGCTGCAGATGGTTTCTGTGGTGGTATATCGATAGAGCAGGGAAATGGCTTCAGATGTCTACTCAGCTGTATACTGCTACAGTAGACAATGTAGGTCCTCATTAAGGAGGATCCCTGGGCAGTGCAAAATGTTAAGGTCTTGACTGAGAAGTTGCCAGTTTGAATTCGTCCAGAGGCACCTTGGAAGAAAGGCCTGGTGATGTGCTTTTAAAAGATCACACCCTTGAAAACCCTGTGGAGCATAGGTCTACTCTGCAACACATGGGGTAGCCATGAGTTGGAATCAACTTGGCAGCAACTGGTTTGGGGTTATTTTTGTTGTTGTTTTTTGTTTTGGTTTTGTATTCAAGGACATGCATTTTTAGAATTATTCCAACCTCACTTGGCATATTGTCTCCAGATTTTACCATTATCCAGAATTCTTCAATAGATCCTTGATTATCTCTACATGTACCTCCTGGTTTGGGGAATGAGAATGAATATCTTTGCTGAGTGTGGTTTTGTTCTCTTAACTTGATGACTAGCTGAAGGAAAACAATTGACATATGGGAAGTTTGTGGCTTTAAACAGACTTGTAGGTCAAGAAGAAAGACAGATGCAGCTCTTCTGGTGTGCACTAAGAACTAGTCCTTAGAGAAGTCAGGAAAAGGCAACTTGCCAAAAGGACTAGCCTCAAGAGAAGAAGAGGCAAGAAGAAAGAAGGCAGCTTTTTAAACACATGAAAAATTGGAGGTGCCAGCTTAGAGAACTCTCCACATTTTCACTCCCCTAGAGGCAGTGAAAAATGTAATTCTACAAAAATATAACTCTGGCAGATGAAATGAAGGATGAGGTAACTTAGACATTGATATAGTACATTCAGGCAAGATTTTTCTTTGGCCATGTGTACTGGTAGCTTCTTCTATAAGATGAAAAATTAAAGAAGTTAGAAGATGGAAACCAGAGATGGATAGAGGAATAATTCTCTTACAGACCTCTGAAATCATGGTTAGATATTTGGGAAAAGTTACATTTAAATGGTCATTTTTATAGAACTCTTTAAAGATTACTAACAAAGTTAAAATATTTCAAATTATTCTTTTTCACTTAACTGAATCAGTGCTCTTTCTCTAGAGATTTCTTGGCTCAAATTCAAAGGGGATTGCCTTGCATTTCTGTATTAATTGCTGTAAGGCAGCTCCTGAGGGTGTGGTTTTCATGACAGGTATGTTTCCTTTATTCCCTCTCTTGCCTGTACCCTCCTTCATCAGAGAGGAGCCTTAAGGGTAGTTGTTCTTCAGGTAGATACTTCTCTTTCCCTCCTGTTAGAGGCTGATCAGTGACCTGTGAGCCCTAAAGCACTAGAACATAAGTGATGAAGCTCTGAAGAACAAACTGAAGCAAATTGAGGATCATAAGTCATCTTGCGGTCTGCAAATAAATACTTCAATGAAAAGTGCTTTACTCAAGGCTGACAGTTGATAAATTATATAACACAAAACTTGATGATTATACATAATGACAAAATGCAATTGATTTATTTACCTTTGTACTGATGATGCTTCATGACAAAATTATTTATATCAATAAAGCCCAGCATATGAATGCACCTCCCACAATCTATAGCAGATGCTGAACAAACTGCCTTGCTTTTGCTTTCTTCACCATAGAAGAACCTTCCACTCTGTTTTTACAGACTGTGAAGTGATCCACAGGCAAGGGAGATGAGTCTACTTTGTGGGGCCCTCTGTACTGGCTAGGTGAGACATTCTCCGCTGCTGGAGGCCTGAAGGGAGTTTGGCCAGGTCCCTCTCCTGAGTTCTGCCAAAAGACGCTGAAGCCAGCCACATGCTTTCTTAGAACTCCTACCACTCATATTCCCCACATTGAACTCATTTTCTTTCTGAACTTAGATCCAAGTTTTTTTTTTTTTTTCCTTTATACTATCAAGCCTCAAGGGAACAAAGGAAAAATGGGAGAGTGGAGAAATGACCATGGTGGAAAATAGCAGAAGGAAAAAGAGAACTAAGAGGAGCTTATTAAATGGCTGCCATTTGCTAGTGAAATTTATTTATTTATTTATTTTTTGTATTAGGCATAATAATTGCCTAAGACTGATACCGACAGTGGAAAAAGAGCAAGATCAGGGCACTCTGTCTCTTGTTTTCAGGGAAAGGATTGTTCACTGATAACTTTAATATTTCCATTTTCCCTGGTCACTTTCTCTCGAATTCTCCAGCCTAAGACAAAAAGAATCCAATCTTCATACTATTAACTTGCTTTTGAGTCATGAAATTTAAAAGTTCATTTTCTTGCAAGCTTATTTTCCAAATATACTCACAATATATTTAGAGCTAGAAGCACTCTATTTACTATCCATTTGATATCTACACCTTTGTAGGCCTCATATGTATCTGTATGCTCCAACACCTGGGTAGCCTAATGTTGTCTCCACCTCCCCTAATTGGCAATAGCCTAATAAACTCTATCAAGATAAAAGGAAGCTCCTAATTCTTAAGGTTGTGCTTCTCAGATTATGATTTATACTGATTATGATGGCTATGGGCAATCAAATATATTCCTGGACTATCAATTTGATTTAAGGACTTTGAGGTAAAGCATTCTTATAATAAAACAGTCTATATATTCTAGCATAAAGTACAAAATACATATGGATTTTTTAAAGAAAGCATAGAACTTTACAAGAATTTCCACTATGCACCTGGCTCCTTCATGCTATACTCACATGTGACTCAAGGATATATATTTATTCATTCAATAGCAAATATTTATTGGGCACCTGCTATGTACCCAGGAACTGTGCCAGGTGTTAGATATGCAGCAATGAGTGAAACAGACAACACCATTTTTTCTTGGGCCTTAGATAACCAGTGTGAGAGGCTGCCAAAGGGACAGGGAGGCTGCATCTTCTGACTTCCTCTAACCCCACAAGAGGAAGACAGAATCACCATCAGTAGCCCAAGGACTATTCCTGCAAGGCCAGACATACTGCCTGCCTCCAGCCCTTTCATCAACCCTGACACCAACTGTTCCTCAGCACCCACCACCTCTCTACTGGGTTTGATAATTTGCTGCAGTGGCCACACATAACTCACAGATTATGGGGCTTATTAGGGAACAACAGGCTACAATTCAAGTTCAGGAACACATTCAGTCTCTTGCAGCCAGCCGTCTCAGCAGCCGTCAGTCTCAGTAGCACATCACTCTCTTAGTAGCATGTGTCTCTCGGTATCTCTCTCTCAGTAATGCATGTCTCTCCCATCTCCCAGCTGGCAGAGAGAGATTTTTTCTGCTTCTATGAGGGCTCCTTTTGAGCCTGGCAGAGTGGCCAAACTAACCAATCCCAACATCAGAATTCTATACACCTATGTGGTAGTTCTGTTTGTGTGTCAACATGGCTGGGTCGGGTTGAATGGCTGGGCAGCTGGATGTAGTATTACCCAAGATGAGACTGGTAATCAACTCCATGGTGGAATCTACTGTGGGCAGCTGAGTAGCTTCCTTAAGGAATGTGATCTGCTTCCTGTATATAAGCAGAAGCCTTGGGGAATGGTCTCTAGCTTATGGCATGCTTGGACTCTGCATGTAGCTGTGTCCTTCAGCAGCCTGCCATGCTCTGCCAACCTTGGGACTTAAAAGGGACTTGAATGAATGGCCTGCCATGTGATTTGGTAACGACAGGACTGTGCCTTTTTACTTGTCAACCTTGGGCTTGTCAGCCTCAGCAGCCAGCAGCTGTCTGAGTGAAGAAAAACCTCTAGCATCATTGGGCTGGGAGCTGGAGGCAGAGCTGAAGCCCAAGGCTGAGGGGCTTTCACCCAGCCCCTAGAGCCTGGCACTTTGAACTTGGAGTTAAATCCTCCAAATTGTAAGAATAAACTCCTGTTTGTTAAGTCCATCCCATTTGTGGTATATATTCTTGTCAGAGTGGCACTAAGTAACCAGAATAACCTGAGAGAGAGAAATTTTCCCAGAACATTACTTTGTACTGCTCCCAACAGAAATACCCCACGTGGATAACTTTAACAATCAGGAGCTACTTGATTGCTCATGGCAAATTCCACCATGGAGTTTACAAAGACTTATGGCTACAAAAGCCATACCAGGTAATTTACTACACCACAGAGATGTAATTAAAACAGATAAAACAACTAAATAAAATGTGGTGTGATAGGCACCATGGATGGAGAACAGTAAATCTGGGAAGAAGAAGAGAAGGACATGGGGACAGACTGGCAACCAAAAGTGTTGGAGGGAGGTTGAAATTTTAAATAGGTTACTAATGAAAGGACTCACTAGTAAGAAGACATGTAAGCAAAGCTTTGAAGGAAGTAAAGCATCCATTCAAAAGTCAAGGGTCGTAGAATCCCAAGCAGAAAGAAAAGCAGGTGCAAAGGCTGTGAGATTGGTGAATTCTTGACAAATTTCTTGAGAAGCAAAGAAACCAATGTGATTTAAATGAAATGAGTAAAGGCTCAAGAAAATGAAGAAGGCAGGGATGTTTTAAGGTGGGGTGAAGAATGCCGCAGGTATTTTAGAGCTCTGTAAGAACTTTGGCTTTTAGTTTGACTGGGAAGAGAAGCCATTAGAATATCTTGACCAGAGCAATGACATGATTTAATTTATTTTTTAGAAGTATCACTCTTTATATATGTTGAGAATAGAGTGGAGTGAGGCCAAGTGTAGAAGGGGAAAGAGCACTTAGAAAGCCCTTATAGTAAGCCAGGCCAGGGATGACAATGGAGTGAGCCAGGGTAATAGCATTGGAGGTGATGAGAAGTGAATTGCTTCTGAATATACTGTATTTCTTCTAAAGTAAGTCATCATTGATTGAAAGAGGCATCATTACTGTATGTATCACTAAAAAAGAAAGAAAAAAAGTTGCTGTTGAAACTAAGAAAACTATGACACAATGTTTTGTGACCACTTAGAATTTTTACTTGATATTTATTAAAAGTGTTTTCTAATATATAGAAATATGATTGATTTTTATTTGTTGATCACGTATTCTGCAAAATTGCTAAACTCACTTATTGTCAGTTTTTTTGTAGTTTCCTTGGGATTTTTCTTTTTTCTGTTTAATAATTTTTTTTTTTTTTTTAATTGTGATTTGGGTGAAAATTTACAGAGCAAATTCACTTTCTGTACAGTAGTTTACATATACTTTGTCTCATGACGTTGACCACAGTTTACCACAATGCAACAGCTCCCCTCTCACTTCCTGCCCATAGTTACCTCTTCCCAGTGTCCATCCCTCCATGCACTCCTGCCCCCTGAGCTGTCTCCCTGTGCATAGGCAGCCCTTCTTTCTCAATGATTGTTCTCTCCAAGGAGTGTATCTACTTGAGGTAAATGTTTAACTCACATGCCTGTATTTTGTTTGGCTGGGAACCACAG
>NW_006922037.1:293308-301296 GCF_000298275.1 Orycteropus afer afer | reverse complement strand
GGAGTTCCTGTAGGCCCAGAAGGTAGGTGGGAGTGGGGTATGGCCACACCTCCATTCACCAAGCGGGTGTGGGGTGTAAGAGTAACAAGAGGAATGTCATACCTTTTCAGTCTTGCGTATCCGGATGGTCCTTGGGGTTGCTGGAAAGCAGAACGTGTTCTTAAGCCCCAGGAATCTGCAAGAGTGCTGTCTCTTTAAATATCCAAAATAGCCGCTTTTAGACCTTCAAAATGATGGCATCCTCCGGACCGGCAAAAGTCCACAGCTCAGCCCACCTTTCTCTTCACCTTCTCCGTTTATTCCCCAGCCACCGGAGCAGTCCTCCATGCAGTCCCTGGCTAGCAGGGCTGATTTTTAGGTTAATTCTTAAGTTCTGCCAGCACTCGAGCATCTCCAAGCTGTCTATGCTGTCAGGATCGCTCAGGATCGCTGCTAGACTGCAGCTCCGCACATCTCCTTTTTTTGGTATTTTCACACAAATTATTCTGCTAGTTGGGGTTTAGTCCACTTCTATATCCTTCCCTTCAAGGCTCAGGGGTCCAGTATTATCTTCTGTGTCTGTGTTAATTGGTTTCCGTTTTCTTTGTTGAGAAGGGTCTGTGCAGTCTTTCTGCCTTGTCTGCCATCTTGCCGGAACTTCGTTGGGATTTTTTATGTAACCAATCATGTTGTTTACAAATAAGGATGGTTTTGCTGCTTTTTCCAGTTTATAAACCTCTTATTCCTTTTTCTGACCTTATAGCACTGATATGGATATCCAGTACAATGTTGAGTAGGAGTGGTGAGAGTAGACATCATTATGTTGTTCTTGATATTAAGGGGAAAGTGTTCAGTCCCTCACCATTGAGTATGATGTTACCTGTGGTATTTAGCTCTGGTAGCATAGTGCCTAAAGCACTTGACTGCTAACTAGAAGGCTGGTGGTTCAAACCCACCAACCACTCCTGAAAGGAAGATTGGGCAATCTACTTCCATAGTGATACTGCCTCAGAAACCCAAGGAGGAGTCGCTATGAGTCAGGTCTGACTTGACAGCGCATAACAACAACAACACAGTAACTCAAGAGACTGGGAAAGTTCCCTTTTATTCCTAGTTTGATGAGTTATTATCACTAATGGATGTTAAATTCCATCTTATGTGTTTTCTGCCCTATTTGCTACATTCATGTGGCTTTTCTTTCTTAAACTATTATTGTGGTGAATTTCATTAAGCGATGTTCAAAAAAAGACCAACCTTGCATTTCTGGGATAAACTCTACTTATCACAGTGTATTATTCTTTATATAGATTGCTTGATTTGATTTGTCAATATTTTATTGAGGACTTTTCCATGTATACTCATGTGAGCTATTGGTCTTTAATATTCTTTCTCTGTACTCTCTGTCTGGCTTTCTTATCTGCATTATGCTGGCCTCATACAATGAGTTGGAAGTGTTCCTACCTCTTCTGTTTTCTGGAATAGACTATGTAGAGTTGATGTTTTTGATCTTTTAAATGTTTGGAATCACTCACCAGTGAAACTATTAGAGAATGGAGATTACATTTTCAATATCTAACTATTTGAACACATAGAATATAGTTATTCTGTGGTTTAATGCCCATTCTGTATTTTGATTAATTTTTCTCTTCAGTATGGGCTATATTGTTCAGTTTCTTTCCAAGCCTGGTAATTTATGACTGGATGCCAAACACTACACATTTTATTTTGTTTTGGTACTAGATCTTTTTGTATTCCTAGAAATCTTCTTGGGCTTTGTTCTAGGAGCAGTTAAGTTACTTGTAATCCATTTGATCCTTTTGGGTCTTGAAATTTAGTAAGTTGGACCAAATCCATGTTTAGTCTAGAGCTAATTGTGCTCTGCTCCTGACGTAAGACCTTTTTGAATACTCAGTGTCCTATGAATTATGAGGTTTTTCTAATCTGACAGGTGAAATAAGATACTGTGCCCAACCCTGTATGAGCACTAGGTTCTCTTCCATATAATTGTTTTTTGTGGTTCTTTCTTGAGCTCCAAGTAATTTCTTCACATACGTGTACTGATCAGTATGCTGCTGGATACTTAAAAGACTATCCTCCACTGCCATCAAGTCATTTCTGACTCATAGCAACTCCCATTGGGTTTCCAAGGCTGTAAATCTTTACAAAAGTAGATTGCCTCATCTTCCTCCTGTGGAACAGCTGGTGGGTTTTAACCACTAACCTTCTGGTTAGCAGTCAAACATCTTACCCACTGTGCCACCAGAGCTCCTTCCTAGATCTCTAGAATTGTTATTGCTCTCTCCTCTCTGGTATTCTTCTGTCGTGCAAGCTCTAGCCTCCAAAGACTTGGCTTTGTCTTCTCCACTCAGGGAATCCACCTGGGTTCCTTCTTCCCAAGCCATGGCCTGGAACTGCTCTCAAGGCAGTAAGTTGGGGCAATTTCTGACTCACCTCATTTGTTTCCCAACTTTCAGGGGTCACTGCCCTTCCTTGTTTGAAGTCCAGTGTCTTAAAAACTATGATTTCATATACAGGTTGTCCCCAATTTATAATGGGGTTCCATTCCCTTTACTCTATCATATGCAGTCTGACATAAGCCAGATAGCTCATAGTTTTGTTATTTTTGTGTATTCTTGTTTCTTATTATCAGTATCTTAATAAACACAATTTTTATTTGTCATTGGGAGTTGGTGTGAGAGTGACAACATCAGCAAATTAAGTTTTGCAGCATTGTATTTGGTGTATGTTACTAATGGTAAGATGTACAAAATAAATAAACAAGTAACAGACCATTGTAAATGTAGTAGTTGTAACTCTGACATGTCATAAATTGGGAACTATCTATAACCTTGTCTGATATTTTTTGGTCATTTCAGTTAGGAGGTTGTATCTAATCCCTATTACTCCATCATGGCTAGAAGCTGAAGTCTTCATACTGAACTTTTGATTCAGCTTTGCATTTATGTAGAGCTGGCCCACTTTTCACTCCTACTTTCAGAAGTGTTGTTAAGCATTTCTGATTCCTCATCTCCCTACAATTCTAGTTGATTAGATATAAAGATGAAGTTAAGGATAGCTCTGAAGTGTTTGCCTAGGTAACTGGAAGGATGAAGTTCCCCCATTAGGAAGAAGAGATCATGGTTAGCCTGTACAGTATATATCCTCTACTGTGTGAAATTACTGGTAAACTTTGTTTAAAACTAACAAATTTGAAAGCCCCAATTGCTCAGATTCTTGTTATTTTAATTCTTATCATGAGGAACCTGTGCATAGATCAAGAGGCTGTTGTTCGAGCAGAACAAGGGGATACTGCATGGTTTAAAATCAGGAAGGGTGTACTTCAGGGTTGTGTCCTTTCACCATACTAATCCAGTCTGTATGCTGAGCAAATAATCTGAGAAGCTGGACTGTATAAAGAAGAACGTGGCATCAAGTTTGGAGGAAGATTCATTAACAACCTGCAATATGCAGATGACACAGCCTTGCTTGCTGAAAGTAAAGATGACTTGAATCACTTACTGATGAAGATTAAAGACTTCAGTCTTCGGTATGGATTACACCTTAATATAAAGAAAACCAAAATCCTCACAATTGGACCAATAAGAAACATTATGATAAATGGAGAAAAGATTGTCAGGGATTTCATTTTAATTGGATCCGTGATCAACAGCCATGGAAGCAGCACTCAGGAACTCATGCATTGCACTGGGCAACTCTGCTGCAAAAGACCTTTTTCAAGTGTTATAGAGCAAGGATGTCACTCTGAAGACTGAGGCGTGCCTGACCCAAGCCAAAGTATTTTCAATTGCCTCATATGCATCTATCTGAAAGCTGGTTAATGAATAAGGAAGACCAAAGAAGAGTTGATGACTTTGAATTATGGTGTTAGGAAAGAATACTGAAAATAGCAAGGACTGCCCAAAGAACAAACAAATCTGTCCTGGAAGAAGTGCAGCTGGAAGGTCCCTTGGAAACAAGAATGGTCAGACTTCATCTTACCTACTTAGGTCATGTTGTCAGAAGAGACCAGTCCCTGGAGAAGGATATCATGCTTCTAAAGTAGAGGATCAGCAAAAAAAGGGAAGAGCATCAACAAGATAGATTGACATAGTGAGCCTGCAATGACAGGCTCAAGCATAGCAAAGATTGAGAGGATGGCACAGGGTTGAGCAATGTTTCATTCTGTTATACATAGGATTGCTATGAGTTGGAGCTAACTCAGTGGCACCTAACTACAACAACTGTTCAGTTTCTCCTTGTATTTATTGGATATGTTTTAAGAGTAATAAATTTTCATGAGGATAAAAATATATACAACTGAAACTCCCTACATATTTTATATGTAGCCAACTGTATTAACAATAGCTTGTCCACTAAAAAAAATTAACATTAGCTCATAAGTTTATTAGGTCCTTAACAACATGAACCTACCAAGTGATCTAAAAATAAGATAAACTCAGATATCATACTATGAAATCCTGTACTGCACAAACATTATCATCATCATCACATTGGTCTGATACAGCAATGAATCATACAGAAAATCCACATATGACAAGATTAATAAAACAAAAAAATTATTTAAAAGATGTAGAATATAAATAAAGATATAGAGTGTTTTCAGGAGATCATGTAGTTTCAATCCTCAAGTGCAATTTTCTTGAGAAAAAGTATTTGGGATCCATATATGGGAAATTACAGAATTCCATGAGTCCCATGGAAATTCTTTCATGTAACTGAGAGGTTATCTGTCAAGCAGGTCTGTGAGAATTGTTGACTACTAACCTAGAAATATGGCCTGAATACCGGTATCATAGTCCAATCAACAAAGCTAGAACAGATTAGGACAGATGCACAAACATAGAGCAATGTGACTTTGTAGGAAAGGCACCCAGAAGAATGTGTGGCATGATGGGAGAGGAGAATGTCACCCGCTGGACAGCCATACCAATTGAATTCATCACTGAGTAGGCAATTAATCACTGAGCTTGCTCAAACATTCTGTAATGTCTTAAACACCTTTCTGTGCATGTATGACACTGTAGTAGATAACTCCAAGTGACAATCATTGGGAATTTATTATCAATTGAGACAATTTTAATATATATACAAATCAGAGTGGGTTTTTATCAACATACAGAAAATGAGATTTTTAAGTATTTTGTTTTGTTTTGCTTTTATAATGTTAAATGTACCTTTTTTTAAACCATGTATCTGGATATGTATCAGGTGACATTAACGTGGAATACATGAGAAAAATACTCCTTCAGTAACATGTTGGGGATGTACTAAGTTGAATAGAGTTAAGTGGGTTTCTGTTTTAGAGCACTTAAGAAACTAATGTGCTATATCAGGGAAGATCTTGTCATACTGGTGCTTTGTTTGTCATCTTTTTCACTGGATCTCTAGTACCTGTCATAGAGCCAGACACCAGGAGACACTCATAAAGCATTTGCGTAATGAAGTATTGACTTTACTGATGGTAATGGGCCCGTGGTCCATTAGCCCTTTTCAGAATGGTAGAGGAATAGGTCATGTCTCTTCCTAACTCTTGTGTTTTGTGTTGAAGACAGCTCAAGTTGGCACCATCTTGTCTTGTTCCATGTTTCTTTCTGTCCCTCTCTATTTTAAAATAAATTTCTAACAATCCAAGCTTTATTTGAGGCAGCAAATACTTTTGTCTGTAAAATAGGGAACTTACAAGTTAAAACCACTTAACAGTGATATTTTTACAGTTCACCATCCACTCAATGCTTCCTGCTAGACTAAACTCTTTATTTAAAATATAATTCTTATACCCTTCCATATTTCTCTTTGACTAGGTGAGTGCAGAGGTACTTCAGAAGACATTCTACTTTGTCTTCCATCTGACCCTTTCACCTAGGTTCCTTCACCTTATTCTCAGGTGCATACAAGCGTTACTGCATCAGCCAAAAGCTAGCGTTAATGCAATAAGGGGTAGAATGTGATTCACTTATCAACAGAACAAGAGGGAGACAGCATGCATGAGCAATGCGTAGCTCAGCTAAGCATTGCAGGCTGAACAGAAAGCTTCCCTTTGACTTGCACTTTATTTGACCTGTGGAAAAACAAAGACTTTATATTTCTAGAAATCTCATTGTTTTCAGTGCTTTGAGTTTCTTTTATAAACTTAAAAATTCATTTCTTTGTGAGAGGCTTTTAAAGCACCATGGGCCCAGTTCTAATGTTTTTTTTTTTTTTTTCCTCCCCTTTCTATCATCCTTTAGATATTTTTGTTCCTATATGCCACAAAGTATCTGAAACAAAATCAGCTATCTAAAATTCCACTTTTTTTTCAACAACATGTGGCACTGAAAACAGCTCCATGGTGTAGTGTAAGTAGAATATTCAATATTGTAGATAACTCGATAAATGTAAGCTCTTCAGGAAAGGAATTTAGAGCATATGATTCTCCTTTCCCAGTTGACAGGTAATGTGCCAAGGGCCTGGGAGTGTTTAAAAGACTAAAACAAAAAAAAAAGTCTCTCAGTCCCAGTCCTTATGGAGATTTGGAATAGAGGGAGGACAATTATATTTACAAAATACCTACTGAATTCGAGAATATCCGTCTATATATCTCTAGCTCTATATCTATTTTGATTCACAACAATGTTATGAGGTAAATGTTGCTTTCCCTGTTTCATAAACGAGGAAACTCGGAATCAGAGAAGTTAGTAATTTTGGAGATTCTTTTACTTTAAACTAAATTATCCCAATGACAGAATGATAATGTTTAATCTTTGAAAGGTGTGTATGAGCAAGGAATCCCACAGAGTGAATATGCTTGTAAGTTTAGGAACACCAGCCTTTTCCTTGTTTTCTGGAGGGCTCGCCTATCCATTTGACCTCGGACTGGTCATTACACTTCATAGAGGCTTAATTTACTCACCATAAAATAGGTATAATGACATCCTCTCAGCCTACCTTCCAAGTTTTGGGTATAAGAGTAAAGGATATAATTTAGATGAAAGTGAAACTCTGCCTAATGTTACCTGTGAAGATAGTGTTATCACAAATGAAGTGGTTTTTTGTTTGTTTGTTGTTCTGGTTACCTCTGTGCCACTCTGACAAGAATATACCACAAATGGGATGGTTTTAACAAACAGGTGTTTATTCTCTCACAATTTAGGAGGCTAGAAGTCCAGAGTTCAAAGTGCCAGGCTCTAGGGGCTGGGTGAAAGCCCCTGAACCTTGGGCTTCAGCTTTGCCTCCTGCTCCCGGCCCACTGAAGCTTTTCTTCAGACAGCTTCTAGCTGCTGAGGCTGACAAACCCAAGGTTGACAAGTAAAAAGGCACAGTCCCAATGTTACCCAACAACATGGCAGGCCACTAATTCAAGTCCATTGAAAGTCCCAAGATTGGCAGAACATGGTAGGCTACTGAAAAACCTCTTGGTTATATGCAGAATTCAAGCGTGCCATAGGCTACAGACCATTCCCAAAGCTGGTGCTTATATATGGGAAGCAGACCACATCCCTAAAGCAGCTACTCAGCTGCTTGTGGTAGATCCCACATGAAGTTGATTGTCAGTCTTATCATGGGGAATAACTACCACCAGCTGCCCAGCCACTCAACCAGGCCCAGCCAAGTTGACACACAACCTTAACTGACACATTTGTTTTGTTCTGTTTTTTAACATTTTAGTGTGATTTGGGTCAAATTTTACAAAAGTTTAGTTTTCTATTCAACATTTCATACACATTTGTTTCCTGACATTGATTGCAGTCCCCGTATTATGACAGCTCTCTTTCCACTTTCTCCCTGTGGTTACCCTTTCCCTGTGACCTTGCCTATGCATTCCTGTCTCCCTACTTTTCTCCCTGAGCAAACACTGCCCTTCTGATCTCCCATGGCTGATTGTTTT
The DNA here is from genome assembly GCF_000298275.1 of Orycteropus afer afer. Lineage (NCBI taxonomy): Eukaryota > Metazoa > Chordata > Mammalia > Tubulidentata > Orycteropodidae > Orycteropus > Orycteropus afer. The sequence continues at coordinate 293,432 of NW_006922037.1, read as the reverse complement.
AAGGAGTGTAAACCCCTGGTATAGGTGTTTAGCTCATAGGCCTATCTGTTGTTTGGCTGAGAGTTAGCCACAGAAGTGAGTTCACTTCCAGTCCTGAAGGATGAGTAGGGGCTATAGTCTTGGG
>NW_006922037.1:292660-293208 GCF_000298275.1 Orycteropus afer afer | reverse complement strand
CATTGTCTGCCAACCCTGTATATGTTCTTGGATACACTCCCCATTTCATAGACATACCTAATCGTTCAGCCTGTCCACCCATCTATCCACCCATAAACCCATGCTTACCTTCACTGGTAACACAGTACTGTATGTGCAAAAAGGTTCATATTTGTTGTCTGTACCTCCCATGTACCTCTCTATGTGTTTCTCATCCTCAAAGCTGCCATATTGGTCACCCGCATTTGGTATATTGCTCTTCTCTTCACCCAAATCAATACTTACTTTTATCTATCTAACAGCATTCCCTCCCCTCCTCTCCCACTAACAAAGAAAATTTCCTTCTATAGATAAACCTTTCCTTAACTTTTACAATAACAGACTAATACAGTATTTGTCCATTTATGATTGACTTATTTCACTGAGCATAATTTCCTCCAAGTTCATCCACATTATACGGTGTTTTGCAGATTGTATATTATTCTTTAGCATTGCATAGTATTCCATTGTGTGTATGTACCATAGTTTGGTTATCCATTCCTCAGTTGATGGACACCTAGGTTGTTTCC
>NW_006922037.1:278414-289962 GCF_000298275.1 Orycteropus afer afer | reverse complement strand
CCCACCAGCCACTCCTCGGAAGGAAGATGGGGCAATCTACTTCCGTAGTGATACTGCCTCGGAAACCCAAGGAGGGGTCGCTGTGAGTCGGGTCCGACTCGACGGCACATAACAACAACAATGAAAATTTACAGATCTATTTTTCAATATATCAAAATTCATATTTAAAAAGACCAAACTCCTATGAGTTAACTACTGACCAGTTCTTTTCACAGATTTTATTTTGAGAGAAGTTGAAATCTTGATTTCAAAATGTTGGCTTTCACATTTTAAGCACTTAAAAAAAAGAGAGAGAGAGTTTGTTTTAGTTTGGGTATGTTTGTTTCAAATTACGTGCTTTTAAGATTTTGCTTTGTTTCTCTTTAGTAGATGACACGGTGGTTGCAATTCCCTATGGAAGCAGACATATCCGCCTTGTTTTAAAAGGACCTGATCACTTGTGTGAGTAGATTCAATTGTTTTCACTTGGAGAGTGGGAATTTTACTCACTATTATTTAGTTTGGAATACAAATCTTTCTAGTCTATCATAATAGGATATTTTGAACATTACTATTTATCTTTCCACTGCTGATGAGATGGTAGAAACTTCTGTGATAATTATCTCTAACCACAGACATCCTGAAAAATACAGAATAGATGCTCCCAATAGGTTGTTCATGGGTTAAGCACATGTTTATGTTTTTGTATTATTTCTCCTCCTCTTGCTTTCCTCTCCAGTCAATCACAACCATTTTCTTGCCTCTTCTCCCCTTTCTCCCTTCTGCCAGTCTTCCTTCCCTCTCCTTCATTCCTTTTCTTTTTCATCCTACTCTCATGTCCCATTACTTTATCAATGCAGGGGAACATGGGAACCTCAAACAACTTTAACATTGTGCTAGTTAAAGGGAACCACTGTATGTAAGCATTCCATGTATCAAAGACAATGCAGGGCCCTAACATCTTAAACATATCGGGACTCTCAACCATAAACCCAAAGATGAAATGATAGCATGGTCCTACCAGAGCTTATGCACTCACATGCAAGAATTGATGATCAGTCATACCAAGACAGCAATACACAGCCACAGCTTTATTATTATTATTACTGTTTAGTGCTGTGTAGATTTAGATTTGTAAATTACAAGCAAAAAATTATAGACTATTAGCCAGGAAGAAGGTGGAAGAGAATATGTTAGCGTTTTCATTAGAATTCAATTTCATGGAAAGTCTTCACCTTAGTTGGTCCCTTGAGCATTTCTGATTTCCTCTACTGTGATTGTTTTTGGGTTCTAGCTCTGGTAGCATAGTGGCTAAGACACTTGCCTGCTAACCAGACGGCTGGCGGTTCAAACCCACCAGCCACTCCTCGGAAGGAAGGTTGGGCAATCCTACTTCCGTAGTGATACTGCCTCGGAAACCCAAGGAGGGGTCGCCATGAGTCGGGTTTGACTCGACGGCACATAACAACAACAACATCATCTTTTGTTTTCTCTTCTTTCCCACAAATGCTTATGAAACCAATTTGGATAGCAAATGTTACATTTTGGCAATTGGAATATGAATGAAATCATACTAGAAACACAAGCATAAGGAAGACAAGTCAGAGCCTATAAAAGTTAATTTGAGATATGCTACTGTAGTCTCTCTAAAAATAAAAATAAATGTGTTTCATGGGAGAGAGTAGATGTGAAGATCATTGTGAATTAAGGAAATAAGTAAGGTACAGTTCAGGCAAACCCAGTGAATTCTGATAAGTCACCTTATATGAATCCATGTTCTTTTCTAACCCTGAACAACCTCATCAAATACAGTATTCATATGTCAAAGGATAATATGTGTATACACTATTACTATTTAGTGATTAATTTTTTCCCTTTGAGAGTTGGACAGAGCTAACTGCTCAAAAACAGTATTTTTCTAAGCAGCGACAGGCTAAAATAAAACTTCCATGTCCAGATCATCACGAAGTTGGGGACTGACTACTCACTGCAGAAAAGAGAACTCAAAGAAATAGATTTAAGAGGAACTGTTATTTTTTATAAATTTATTAGCCTCTTGGTTCTCTTAATTATATGATCACTAAGAAACTGAAGAATTGAACTGTTTTGTTTAATTGTCCCAAGGATTTGATAGATAAAGCTGTAAACAGTATTCATAAATGATAAAAAATAAAATGGAGTCTGCTTATTTTCCCATACAAATGTTCAGCTAAGGAAATTTTTGTGTATCTGTGTTACTGGAATATAATTCAGCAATGTATGGGTAAAGGACGCTGTTGGTTCTGCAGCGCTTTTGTCCTTCATGCCCAGAAGCCAGTCTAATATGAGCCAGCTTTAACTATTTAGAGATAAACCAGAGCATAACTAGGCAATCTGGTCCAGCACCAGTTCATCTTTAAGGAGATGTACCTTGAGAAGGGCAGCTGGTAGGCTAGAGATACAATTGAATCAGATGCTAAGATAAGGCCTAACCCTTTAGGATTTGTCCAAAACTAAGTTAATTTATGTCCTGGAGATATTTCTACAAATTAGTTTATGTAAGGCAGCTCAATGAATGAAGGGTAGAAGAGATTCAATGTTGTTGCTTTCCTCTGATGACAACAACTGTGATTTTTCCTACGCCAGTATTCACTTGATAGGCTTTATGTTCTGTGGATCATTTCTGCACTGAGACAGAGGAGTGAACCTTGACCTACTTCCAAGGAAGGGCTGCACTGCGCAGACTTTACCTGTGGGTCACTGCGCATTTTATTGAACATCAAAATTCCCCACCTGTTGGTATTCCTTATAGTAGAGAACTGGATGTAGGCAACAACTAGAATAAATACAAATGCCTTATTTTAGGAACTTTGGTAGCTCCAGAGACCTTAAAGTTATTCTTAACTCCAGAACCCCAATCATGCAAGAGGGGAGCTATAACTCTGTCTATCTGCTGAAGAATCACCACCAAAACCATTGACAACCATTAGTCTTAGACTATCTTCCTTCATACAGGGGCAATTATTCTAAATCACCTCTCCATCACCTGAGAGCTCAGCTCCATCTCCTCTGAAACACAAATCATAATCACATCTTCCCCAGCATGTTTTGATTTCCTACAACAAAAGATACTTCATAGGTTTTATCACTGGAAATTCGGATTCTAATGCTACAGTAATCAAGAAGTTCTTCCTTCTGTCTTAAGCATGTAAAAAGTACTATATATGTGTACAATACTTAATTAAGTAATAAAAGAAAGAGAGAAAATAGAGGAAAGGGTTGCTTCTATTTAAGTTTCTATAGTTTATTTTGAGCAATAGCATCCATACAGTAAGAAACTAGAAAGCATAATAATAAACACAAGGTAATGCATAACTATAAAGTCACACAGTTGCTGAGGGAACTCAAAGATGCATATTGAGTATAATAGGCTGAAAAGAAAACTGGAGGGTTCCCCAGGCTGATGAGCATAAAGACTGAAATCAATAAGATATATATGGGAGATGGCTGAGTCAAAAGAATAGTGTTGTGGTAAAGCAAGGTTCTCAAAGATTTGGACAGTGAGCCTTGACTACTTGGAGTATTTGGCTAGTTAATTTTAAAATTATTTCATTTGCAGCTTAAACTTCCATGTGATCCAGTGGTACCTATATATTGTGTTTATATCTGAATTTCACTTTTCTTAGTCATTTAAAAGTGATGCCTCTAGACTCTGTTGCATTAAATATCTCTGCATGTAGTCAGTGGAAGTCCTGGGAACATCTTTCTCTCCCTTTCTTGTGTTTGATTATATAGATCTGGAAACCAAAACGCTGCTTGGGGTTAAAGGTGAAAGCAGTCTCAGCTCTACAGGCACCTTTCTTGTGGACAATTCTAGTGTGGACTTCCAGAAATTTCCAGACAAAGAGATACTGAGAATGGCTGGACCACTCACAGCAGATTTTATTGTCAAGGTGAGCCAATTTGGGTACTTTCTTTTCAAGCGAAGGTCTCTAACTTGATGCTACTTATAATCTCCTGAGGAGAGAGATGCTTTAGGTCTTGGCATAGATTTGGAAAGCCTGTTCCCCAGAGAATGTTTAATTCAAAGGTGTTGAGCTAGCTATAACCGGGACTTTACAAGAGCATCTGATATTTCAAGGTCTTAGCAAAGTCTTTATTTGTGTATATTATAAAAAGATTCCACTCAAAAAAGACCAACATACCATTATAAAGCACATTAGGATATATTCATTGGTTCATATAGGTTGTCCAGTAAAAGAGAAAGACAAACTGATGATTCATAGACTTGGTCAACTCATCATGCTTCCAATTGCAAGTTCCCTTTTCTGTTGTGCTTGCAAAAGGACTAAGTTATTCCCTTCCTTCAGAGCTTCCTTACTATTAACGGTAATATAAAACATATTGCTGGAAGCAACAGGCACATTCTACAGGAAAAAATGCACACACTAGAAGAACATTTAGGAATCACAAGAAAATAACACATACTTTTTCCTTCTGTAGGTCAGAAGGACCTGAAGGATTTCAGCTGTAAAGCTGTAAAACTTGTAATGTGTCCAAGACTCCATAAATTTTTCATCATGGGATCTGGAGCCAGAGGACATTTGATTTAAGCTAATGCTTGATGACCCTATGACAGCTAGAAATAAGAATGCTTATAGGAAAATGTAATAGGCAGTGAGGTTAGATGGAAGAAGTGTTCCAGAGCACTGTCTTCTGTCTTCCTCTGCATGGTGGTTCTTTTTAATCCAATGCAGATGCCAGCCACATTCAAGTTTTGGTGAACAAGACACTACAAGTCATCAGAGATATCTCACAGTAGAAATGACACTGTAGGTCATTAAATAATTTCAGTTAAATGGGCAACTAAAGAATTGAGAGTTGTCTTTATTCTGTGAGGCCCTTAGAGCCCTGTTGAATGGGCCATTTACACTATAGTAATTTCCCTAATGGCCTTGCAAGAGTTAATACACTTCCCAAGGTGCCTGACATACCAAAAGTACAGAGTTTTGGATTCAAGTAATATTATTTATATTGGAATAGTTCATAGTGGTCAAAGGCATTTCATATATCCAGCTGCCTTCTGCACATCACCACTTGTGCGTCCCCCAGGCACAGTGAGCTTAACTTATCCAAAATTGAATTTGTGAAGCTCTCAGAAACCTACTTCCTCTTCTATATTTCTTTTTTTTTTTTTATCCTTCTGTAATTTCTTTTTTTTTTTTTTTTTTTATTAGGATTTGGGTGAAGATTTACAGAGTAAATTCACTTTTCATACAGCAGTTCACATATACTTTGTCTCATGTCATTGACCAAAATTTACAATGCAGCAGCTCCCCTCCCACTTCCTCCCCACAGTTACCTCCTCCCAGTGTCCATCCCTTCATACTCTTCGAGAGGCCCATTGTCTGCCAACCCTGTATATGATCTTGGATACACTCTCCATTTAGACATACATAATTGTTTAGCTTGTTCACCCATCTATCCGTCCCTATACCCATGTTTGCTTTCATTAACAACTCAGTATTGTATTTACAAAGGGGTTCATATTTGTTGTTTGTACTGCCCATGTAACTCTCTCTGTCTTTCTCATCCTCAATGCTGCCATATTGGTCACTCACATTTGGTACATTGCCCTTCTCTTCACCCAAATCAATATTTATCTCTATCTATCTAACAGCATTCCCTCCCCTTCCCTCCCACCCCTGGTAACCAACAAAGAAAATGTCCTCCAATATATAAACATTTCCTTAACTTTTACAATAACGGACTAATACAATATTTGTCCTTTTGTGTTTCTTGTCATTTAGAAAAATGCACTGTCTTCCCAGGCATATCAGAAACCTTTGACTTTCTGATTTCCCCTTCTTCTTTACACCCCCAGTAAGACATTAAATTATATCAGTTCTCTCAAGAATAAAGGACAATTATGATAAATGTTAGAACATACATAATTTTGCAAAAACAGTAATAACAACCAAAAATTATCTGTGTGGTTACAGAGATAGATATGTGTGTTATATGTGTATAGAAAGGTATATGTGAGTACATGGACATGCATATATGGGTATATTTATAGTCAGAAATATATACAAGATTGGATTGCTACATATATATTCATACACATATAAAAGCACATAGGGAACACAGCTATAGAGATCTCCTAGCCATATCCAAATACCTCGTGATACTGCTTTACTAGGTTGAAGGATGTGGGACTACAATCTTGTAGGACAACTCAGTCAATTAGCATAACATAGTTCATAAAGATGATGTTCTACAACCTAATTTGGTGAGTAGCATCTTGGGTCTTAAAAGTGTGTGAATGGCCATCTGAGATACAACTATTGGTTTCTTCATGTCTGAAGCAAAAGAGAGTGAAGAAACCAAAGACTGAAAGAAGGAACTAGTCTTTAAGATTAATAGCCCACACGAACCAAGGCCTCTTCTAACCTGAGACCAGAAGAATTAAATGGTGCCTGGCTGCCATTACTACCAACTGTTCTGATTAGGGACACAATAGAAGGTCCTAGACAGAATGGGAGAAAAATTTAGAAAAAAACTAAAATTCCTCAAGAAGACCAGACTTGCTAGGCTGATAGAGACTAGAGCAATCCCCAAGATGATCATATTTTAACTTGGAACTAAAATCACTCCCAGAGATATCCTTTCAGCTAAAGAGTAGATTCCTTATACAATAAATAATATCACCTGTGAAGAATATGCTTCCTTAAACAGTCAACTATATGAGAACAAACAGTCATCATTTACCCAAAAGCAAGAATGAGAAGGCAAGGAGGGTCAGGTAAGCTAGATAAATGAAAATAGAACAAACAGAATGGAAATAATGAGAATGTTAACACATTGTGAAAATTATTATAAATGTCAGGGAGTAATTTGTACAAAAATTGCTAAATGGGTACCTAATTTGCTGTGTAGATTTCTGCCAAAAACACAATAAAATATTCAAAAGAGTTAAGCAGATTCTACATCTGTACCATCTCTTGACACTGTTTTCTCTTCTCCATTCTTGCTGTCGCTGCCTTTAAGCCTTTAAATTTTCTCACCTGAACCAATACAGTGAAATCTGGGTTTGTTTTCTAGGCTCTGATCCATTGATTATGTTGCTATAGGATGACTTTTCTAAAATCATAACTCTCCTCTTAATAATCTTGCATTGCCCCCCACCTTCCCTCATTGCTTTCTGGTTAAAATGCAAATTCATTAAAGTAGTATCTAACCAAAACAAAAGAAAACACAATTGCTGTAGAGTCAATTCTGACTCATGGCAACCCCATGTGTTGCAGAGTAGAGTAGATCTCCATAGGGGTTCCAAAGCTGTGGTCTTTCAGATTGCCAGGCCCTTCTTCCATGGTGCCTCTGGGTGGATTCCAACCACCAGCCTTTGGGTTAATAGTCAAGCACTTGAAATTGGCGCCACCTATAACATCTAGTTTTAATAACCTGAATCTGGATTATATCTACATTCCCTGCCTTATTATTCACTCTTCCCCTCCTTCTTCCAGCCGACTGAATGGCTTTTAGGCCCCCCTCTCCTACCTCATTACCTTTGCATAATGCTGTTTTCTCAACTGGGATACTCTTATCTCTTCTGCCTCCATGCTCTTCACTAAGTCATACTTGTTTTTTTTTTTTTTTTTTTTTTAGGATTTCTACCTTCAAGAAGCATTTTGTGACTCCACCCCTAATTTCTATTAATGTTACATCTCCCCACTGTACCCTTCCTGCAGGCAGGCACTGAATCTTACTTGTCTTCATATTTCTGTAAAAAGGATCCAGCAGGCCTTAGTAAGTGGTAGGTGAAAAAAAGACTTTTACCTCCCAGACAATGCGTCATGATTGCACGATCGTTAAGTGCTCAGCTGTTAACCTAAAGGTTGACAGTTCAAACTCACCCAGCAGCTCCACAGAAGTAAGATCTGAAATTTGCTCCCTTAAAGATTACAGCATAGAATACCCTAAGGGAAAGATATATTCTGTCACACGGGGTCACTATGAGTCAAAATCAGTTCCACAGCTAACTTCTCCCAGATACTGAGAAAACAGGGCAGATATTGATGTCTCTAGGAGCTCTGGTGGCATAGTGCCTAAGACATTTGACTGCTAAACAGAAGTCTGGCGGTTCAAACCCACCAGCCGCTCCTCAGAAGGAAGATGGGGCAATCTACTTCTGTAGTGATACTGCCTCGGAAACCCAAAGAGGGGTTGCTATGAGTCAGATCTGACTTGACAGCAGTTTTTTTTTTTTTTTTTTTTTGGTTATTTTATTCACAAGGTAACTGCAGCTCAGAGAATTTGAGTAAATTGCCCAAACTCACATGGATGGCAAGCCAGGAATAAAAATCACCTCTCTAATTTCGACCCAGAGTTCTTTTCAGTATTATATGTTGCTTCTAAGAATATATTTTATTGTTTTATATATACCCAGCTATGAAGATTGGGCAATCTACTTCTATAGTAATACTGCCTCGGAAAACCAAGGAGGGGTCACTGAGTCAGATTCAACTTGATGGCAGTGAGATGAATAGTTAAATAAATAGTTTAAAGAAGTTTTTTATACTTCTCTTGAATACCTGGCCCATATAAATATTTTCATTTAGATACAGGGTAAACTATCATTTTAATGCTTTTTGCATTATATATCCTATTTGGTAATCTAGCCTCAGGTAGCAATTGAAAGAAAATTATTTCATTAGAAAGTGTTAGAAATCAAAGAATTGTAAAGTTATTCTAAGATAAATCATATCATGTAAGAAATAAATTTACTCAAATTTGAAAATGAGACAGAAAATGTAAAAAGATACAAGGAAAAAGAAAAATATTCAGTCATTTGTCATGAAACAGAACTTTTTCTCCTCACATTTTCCCCAAGAAATAGCTGAAGATAAAAGTTTACCATTTATTTATCATGTATTATGATTTAAGTGCTTTAAAATCATACACATAGTGTAATTCAGCTTATAGTACCATAAGGAGTACAGTTTCTTTTCCATTATGAATTAATTTAAGCATTGTTTTCCCTTTTTTGATGAGATACACAAGAATTAGTGTGGCTGTTTGTCAATACTCCTTTGAATTTTACTATCAAATACACTTTTTCTTTATTTCAAAAGAAATGGTAATGATAAGATATTTACTTGTGTTTTATTGACTATGCAAAAGCATTCAATTGTGTGGATCATAACAAGTTATAGATAACATTGAGAAGAATGGGAATTCCAGAGCACTTAATTGTGCTCATGAGGAACTTACAAGTACATAGACCAGAAGGCTGTCATTTGAACAGAACAAAGGGACCCTGCATGGTTTAAATTCAAGAAGGGACTGTGTGGGATTGTATCCTTTCACCATACTTACTTAATCTGTATGCTGAACAAAAAATCCAAGAAGCCAGACTATATGAAAAAGAACGTGGCATCAGAATTGGAGGAAGACTCATTAACAACCTGTGTTATGCACACGACACAACTTTGCTCACTGAAAGTGAGGATGACTTGAAGCACTTGCTGATGAAGATTGAAGACTACAGTCTGCAGTATGGATTACACCTCAATATAAAGAAAACAAAAATTCTCACAATAGGACTAATAAGCAGCATCACAATAAATGGAGAAAAGATTGAAGTTGTCAAAAAAAACAAAAAACACTGGTGTGGAGTCAGATCCAACTCATAGCGACCCCTCCTTGGGTTTCTGAGGCAGTATTATTATGGAAGTAGATTGCCCAACATTCCTTCCAAGGAGTGGCTGGTGGGTTTGAACCACCAGGCTTCTGTTCAGCAGTCAAATGCCTTAGGCACTACACCACAGAGCTCTTGAAGTTGTCAAAGACTGCATATTACTTGGTTCTACAATCATCACCAGTGGAAGCAGCAATCAAGATATCAGACGTCACATAAACCAGATACCAAAAACCAAACTCACTGCGGTTGAGTCGAACCCAACTCATAGTGACCCCTCCTATGAGTTGATATCGCTACAGAAGTAGATTGCCCAACCTTCCTTCTAAGAAGTGGTTAGAGGACTTGAACCGCCAGCCTTCTGGTTAGCAGTCAAATGGCTTAGGCACTATGCTACCAGAGCTCCTAATGTTGTTGTTGTTATGTGCCCCTAATAGCACTGGTCAAATTTGCTGCAAAGGACCTATTTCAAATGCTGAAGAGCAAAGATGTTTCCTTGAAGAGTAAGGTGCGCTTGACACAAACCATGGTATTTTCAATCGCCTCATATGCATGTGAGAGCTAGACAATTAGAAAGAAGACTGAAGAAGAGTGGATGCCTTTGAGTTACGGTGTTGGGAAAGAATGCTGAAAGTACCATGGACTGCTAGAAGAACTAATGAATCTGTTCTGGAAGCCAGAATGCTCCTTGGAAGCAAGAATGGCCAGACTTCCTCTCACCTACTTTGCTCATGTTATAAGCAGGGACCATTCCCTGGAGAAAGATTCATGCTTGGCAAAGTGGGGACAATGAAAAAGGGGAAGACCCTCGATGAGATGGATTGACACAGCGGCTGCAGCAATGGGCTCAGGCACAGCAAAGATCATGGGGCTGGTGCGGGACCAGGCAGTGTTTCGTTCTTCTGTACATGAGGTTGCTATGAGTCAGAGATGACTAGACAACAAATGGAACACCAATAGTGCTTATTCTGCCCATTTGTATCAGATAGAGTATTAGGCAGAGATGATACCTTCATATACTTGAGCATAATCCTATTCATACTTCAGTACCAACAAACCTGTTTTTATTATGGGAGAAAACAGTAGGTAGAACCCTGGAGAAAAATCACATATGTAAAGTAATGGGAGTTCATGTCAATTACTAAGTGTGTACAATATCCATATATTATCTTCTTCCTAGATGATGCTCAGCAACATTCTTGAGGCATGGGGCAAATTGACTAGTGGACATGGCACCTGCCATTTCTTAACTTTTAGTGTCATTGCGCAGATGAAACACTGAATAAGAAATTTTGAAATCATAAAGTATTACAGGTATAATTGAATACCAAAATACAGTGGATAGGGGATAAAAAGTATAAATATTCACTATGGACCAATGTGATTAGTAAAGTCTTTGTGAAACTTGGGGCAGCTTGCAAGTCAGTTCTTTTCTTCACTGAAGCTGAGCTTGGCAAATGTTTAATCCCAGGTTGCTTTCATCCTGCCACCCAGCATGTGTCTAGATAAATTCCCTGTACCAGTCAAACAGTGCTGTATAAACAGAAAATCATTGTCCTCAGCCAAACATTGTTGGGAAGAAAAGTTTAAATCAATTGTAGGGGAAAAAACAGAAATATCAAATAAATAGTGATACTTTTTCTACTCAATTTTCAAAAGTAGCAATTCCCCTAAAAAATATGCCCTTGTTAGCTATTAGATTTCAAGGGGTTAGAACTGATATAATAAGATACAGTGCATTTTAAAAAAAAATAACTGTGATTGTTGTTGTTGTTGTTGTTAAGTGCCATCGAATCATTTCCAACCCATAGCGACCCCATGCACAGCAGAACGAAACACTGCCCGATCCCGCGCCAGCCCCACAATCCCTGCTATACTTGAGCCCATCAT
>NW_006922037.1:265129-274444 GCF_000298275.1 Orycteropus afer afer | reverse complement strand
GAAAGTGTTCAGTGCAGATCAGTGAGTAAGCACAAGCCCGCCCATGCTTACCTTGCTCCTGGAGACCTTGTGATTAGGGTGAACGTTGCCTTGCTCCCGGAGATACTGTGATTAGGGTGAACATTTACAGAGCAAATTTATTTTCCACACAACAGTTCATACCCATTTAGTTTCGTGACATTGACTGCAATCCCCACGATGTAACAGCTCTCTTCCCACTTCGTCCCTGTAGTTACTTCTTCCCTGTGTCCTTCTTTCCTTTGCATTCCTGTCCCCTGAGCTATCTCCCTTTGCAAATACTACCCTTCTGTTTTCCTATAATTGATTGATCTAAGGAATGTATCTACCTGGTGTGAATGTTCACCCTATACACCTGTCTGCTGTTTGGGGGGAAGCCACAGGAGTGAGTTCAATTCAGGTCTGAAGGGTAACTAGGGGCCATCATCTTGGGAGTCTCATCAGGCTCTATTAGACCAGTAAGACCAGTAAACCTGGTCTTTTTTATGATTTTGGGTTTTGTTCCACATTGTTCTCCTACTTTATCCAGGATCTCCTGCACCAATCCTTTTCCAAGTGGTTGACAATGGTAGACGGTAGCCATCTAGTTTGTCTTATCTCATGGTCATATAGACTAAGGTTCACATGATCCACTAGTACCTTGTCTAACTGTCTTCATGTATCTTCTGTTTTCTTCATTCTTCTTTCCTCTGGACAAGGAGAGACCCATTATTGCATCTAGATGGCCACTTGTAAACTTTTAAGACCCCAGTCTCTACTTACCATAGGATGTAAAACAATGTTTTGTGTACTATGTTACGCCAATTGAACTTCATGTCCCCCATAACCATGTTCCCAAGCCCACAGGTCCAAAAACTTGCTCCATCAGAGTGGCTGACTATAGCTAAGAAGTTATTATAACTTTTCCCCATTAGTTCTATTTTTATGGACATTCTTACAGCACATACAAATACATATGTAGAAATATGATCTGCCAACCTTATATATGGTCATGGGTGTATTCCTTTTTGCCTATACATACCTGATCATTCAGCCTGTCTAGCTATGTATCTACCCATAGATTAAGGTTTATTACTACTGATAAGGCAGTATTGTATGAGTAAAAATTTTTTGTTGTTGTTGTTGTCTGTACCTCTTATGTAACTTTCTATTTCTTCCTTTTCCTTATGAGTATACTACATTTCTTACTGGGTTTTTTTCACACAATTGTTTTGCCAGTAACATTACTAAGTTTAAGATATGGTCAAAGGACTGAGTCCTTGCCTTTCTTCCATTGCTGAGAATTGTAGAATACCTGCCCAATCCTGGCCCCACGTGGCTGTCCTTAGACCATTTATTTCCTGCCTTCCTTCTCCCTCTCAGCAATGGCATAATCCTTCCACTAGACTCCTGTCAGGTCTGCCCACTCAGTGTCTCCTTCCTGATGTACATTTTGCACCCTCTCTGTTTCATCACTGACATCACATCCATTTTTCTCAGACAGGTGTTTGTGATCTATTGCCATAGTCAATGGCTGGGCAGCTTTAACTACAGTATCTTATGCAGTCCTGAGTCAGGGACCTATGAGTTCTAAGTGGACTAGAAAACTCAATAGCATGTATAAAAGTAAGATTGGGTGCTAACAATTTATCATTATTTTTATCTAATAATCCCTTAGCATTTCCAACTTTTACAATTATCAGATATTGCAAACAGTGGGATGATTGAATGTTTCATTTCAGTAATAACTAGCATTTTAAAAACCCCTTTCCACTATAATATCCTGCCTAAAGAGGCAGCTGTCAAAGGAAAGTGAGAAAAATAAGAAGTACTCTTGGATAAGGGTTGTTACACAATGATACTGCTGCTTCCCATGAATTTTAACATCATTTGGTAGAAACGATAGCATCTTCTGGAAAACTGGTAGATGTATATGAGAACATGACAACTATTCTAAAAATCTGTCATATATAATAGTTTGTAAAATTGAAAGTACCTGAAATGACCATAGTTCATTTGTTAGTTCATTCACTCATTCATTTATTCTGCTATTATTTGAACACCTACTGTCATGGATTGAATTGTGTCCCCAAAAATATGTGTCAACTTGACTAGGCCATGATTCCCAATACTGTGTGATTGTCCTCCATTTTGTAAACTGATGTAAATGCCCTATGTGTTGTAAATCCTAATCTCTCCAAGCAGGTAATGATGCCAGGATTAGGTTATATTAAGAGGATTAGGTTATGTTAATGAGGCAAGTTTAGGGTGGGATGCATTATCCTTACTCAGGTTATAGCCCTGATCTGATATAAGGGTAGTTTCACTGGGGTATAGCCTGTATCATCTTTTATCTTACAAGAGATAAAAGGAGATAGAAGCAGGCAGAGAGAGGGACCTCAATACCACCTAGAGAGAAGAACCAGGAGTTGACCAGGTCCTTTGGACCCAGGGTCTCTTGGCTGAGAACCTCCTAGACCCAGGGGAAGATTGATACCAAGACACATGGAGATTTCCAAGGAACTACAGTCCCAAAGATGTTGAAAGGAGACAAGGACCATCCCCTTTGATCCAACAGAGAGAAAGCCTTCCCCCTAAAATTGGTGCTCTGAATTCAGACTTCTAGCCTCCTAAACTGGGAAAAAAATAATTTGTTTGTTAATCCCATCCTCTTTGCATATTTCTATAATAGCAGCACTAAATAGGACACCTTCTATGGGCTAAACATTGTAGATGATGCTGAAGAAAGATGAATGGTACCAGCCTCCATGCAATTTATAGACTACAGAGAAGAATGGCAATAAAACAGCAATTATAAAATATTAAATATTTATAAATACATAGGTGCCATGAAGATCTTATTTTTGTCACATATTTGAAAAATCAATCAAAACAATTTTAAAATCTTTTTGCGAAAGTTCTTGAAAATACAGTTCACTGCAGCAGGCACGCTGATTTATTTCTACTATTTCCAGATTTCTAAGCCCTCTCAAGTTATGAAGTCCCTGCTTGCCCTGACAGAAGTGTGACCAAGTGTAGCTCAGGGCTCACAGTAGTGAGTCCACCTACAGTCCCTTTTATGTTCCTTTCTTCAGGCCAGGCTACTCATCAGAGCAGTGACTGAACTGCAGCCAACAAGGGGTGGGGGGTGGGGGGAACTATGACTGCAGGCTCTCTGCTGTCCAACTAGGGCAAAATTTTCCATGACACCAGCGAGAGAAAGATACACCAGTGAGATCAGGATGTTAGTAAACATCCTGAGGCTCAGAAATTCCCCTTCCCCACTGTGAAGAAAAAGGTATGGCATTTCACAGTATTCTGTCTGAGAGAGCCTTTGTACATATGGTGATGTCCTTCATGAGTCTGCAGTTTCTCTTTGATTCTCTAGGTTTTACATGGACTTAAAGCTCAACCATTACCCTCACACATACATTGCCTTGCAGCTTTATCATGATAATGCAAATAACGGCTATGGAAAGTGACCCATTATTCTCATCTACTTTAAATGTGGAGAGTCATTATGTTGAATTAGAATCACTGACATAGTATAATTATAGGAAGAAAAGCTTGGTTCAGAACATTCTTTTTTCTTATTAATATAAGGAGGTCAAAATTGCATATGCCAGATGTGTTTAGCTCCCTACAACAAATTTCCAGAGTGTCAAAATAAGGCATTCAGAATATACTCTTGAGACCCAGAACGTGATATTAGAGGATTTAAGATTTATTGAAGCTACAGAGCTAATGATAGCAAAACCCTAGCAAGCCAGAGTTAAAACCAGAGAAAAGAAACATGCTATATTAATTTCTGTAAGCAACAGACCATCGAAGTGAGATGTCAAGTTCAAAACCAGTTGCCATAGTATAGACTCCAATTCATGACAACATGTGTGTCAGAGTAGAACTACCTTCCATAGAGTTTTCGGTAGTTGATTTCTCAGAAGTAGACTGCCACACCTTTCTTCCGACCAGCCTCTGGGTGTAATCAAATCTGCACCCTTTCAGTTATCAGCTGAGCGTGTTAGCCATTTCCGGCGTTCAGAGATTCCAGACATCAAGTTAGCGTCTCCTTTTATTTTAAGCATCTTTAAATATATATATATATAATTTTAAAATGGAAAAGTGAAATGATACAAAGAAGACAAGTATAATAGTGCCACTAAAAATAAGTGCATATCCTCACAACACTGCTGGGGAGAATATTTGGTATCATGAGAAGAATAGTAGCTTTAGAACTCACTCAAACCAAACTCACTGCTGTCGAGTCCGTTCCAACTCATAGAGATCCCTCCTCCTAGGAAGGAAGGTTGGGCAATCCTACTTCTGTAGTGATACTGCCTCGGAAACCCAAGGAGGGGTCACTATGAGTCGGGGCCAACTCGACAGCATATAACAACAACAACAACAACATCTCTAGGGAAGTAGATTGCTCACTCTTCCTTCTACTTCTGTAGAGACACCACCTCGGAAACCCAAGGAGAGGTTGCTATGAGTCAGAACCAACTTGATGGCAGTGAGTTTGGTTTGAGCGAGTTCTACGCCTACTATTCTTCTCATGATACCAAATATTACCTGAATTCAAATCCTAGCTTTGGTTTTCTCTAGCTGTGTAGCCTTGAGCAAGTCACTTACCATGTAGCCTTGAGCAAGTCACTTACCTTCTCTGAACCTTATGGTTTCATCTGTAAACGTGAAAGATAACAGAGTAATTTTAAGACAAGATTTAATATAAATAAAACGTACCCTACACGTGGTAAAAACCCATTGCCGTCAAGTCAATTATGACTCACAGTAACCCTATTGGACAGAGTAGAACTGTCTCTTAGGGTTTTCAAGGCTGTAATCTTTACAGAAGCAATCTCCACATATTTCTCACACAGAGCACCTGGTGGGTTCAAACTGCTTTTGGTTAGCAGCTGAGAACTTAAACCCCTGAACCACCAGGACTCCTCCTACACATGGTAGAAATGTAGTAGACGTTGATCATCATGGTACTTGTTGCTGTTATTTTTAATGAAAGAATGTGACAGAGGGGGAAGGAACCAAGCAAGATTATGTAACCAGAGATTTGGGTACCCATGATCACTTTTTTTTTTTTTTTTTAATCTATTTGAAGTAAAGATGTTCCTATTCATTTACGACATGTTTCTGAATGCAAGTAAACCAACACCAAAGTCAATTGCCATCAAGTCTATTATCACTCATAGCGACCCCATAGGACAGGGTAAAACTGCCCCATAGGTTTTCCAAGGCTGTAATCATTGTGGAAGCAGACTGTCACATCTTTCTCCTGTGGAACAGCTGGTAGGTTTGAACTCCTAACCTTTCTGTTAGCAGCTGAGTGCTTAACCACCGTGCCACCAGGGCTCCTAATGCAAGTGTACAGTCTCAATATTTGTCGTCACTATACACAATTTTCATTGAACTCATTAAGCACAATATTCTTTTTAAGCTGTGTATGTTCTTCAACATGGTGTTTACTAACCCTCCCTCTTGTT
Source organism: Orycteropus afer afer (assembly GCF_000298275.1). Lineage (NCBI taxonomy): Eukaryota > Metazoa > Chordata > Mammalia > Tubulidentata > Orycteropodidae > Orycteropus > Orycteropus afer. The sequence goes on along the minus strand of NW_006922037.1, from coordinate 268,949 downwards.
ATCAAAACTCTTTCTTCTCATTCCTTCCTTCCTTTTAGGGTGTGAGCTATTTCTATCGTTAACTTCCAGGGATCTGAGAAAAGACCTGCTTTATATTTTGGCCTTTTAATCAGACCAAAAGACAGATTACATTGTGTGCAGATATTCTAGAAGGAAGTTTTTTCCAAAGAATGTTCTGTTGTAACCTCCTCACTTTGATGATGAGAATCTATGCTTTTTCTCCCCACTTTATTCTATTTAATTCTTAGCATCTCAGAAGAGACCCCTGCAGAATACTCCATCGCTCTGGGTCTAAACACACTTTCCAGTCTCTTTATTTTTTTTCATGTAGTTTGTTCCAGTGAGAGGTCTCTTCTAATAGTTTCCAGCATGATAACCGCACATCCCAAGAGTGCTACAGGCGAATGTAAAAAGTTTTCCAAAGAATGTGATTAATACTATATCCCTAAGCAAGCAATTAGGCATCCTGTATCTGACACATAAGATTGAGAAATATTAATCTGTAGGAATGTCTCCCCTTTTGTGAAAGACTCTGTATTGCTTCAGCTGGTTTTGTTTTAAAGCAGAGAATTTATATCACAGTAAATTCTAATTAGAAAAGACCTAGTTCCCAATGTGGGGTGGCATTCTGTAGCTTTTCTCTCACTTTCTCTCTCTCTCTCTCTCTCTTTTTTTTTTTTTTTCCCCCTTCTCTTCCAGTTCTCCCAGACTCTCTGAGGAATATTTCCATTTTCCCATTCAAATGTCAAAAACTACTCTAGGGTTTGTTGTGTTGTTAGGTGCCACTGAGTCAGTTTTCAACTCCATGTGAAGAATAAAACTGCCTGATAGTGTTTTTGTGGCTGTTATCTTTATAAGAACAGATCTCCAGATCTTTCTTGGTGAAGCTGCTGGTGTGGGTTCAAATCACCAATCTTTCAATTAACAGCCAAGCACTTAACTATTGTGTCACAGTACTCCTTGATCTAGGGTGTAATATCTATGAATTTTTGGCCTGTTTTTTCAATGTTCCCTGTGCTCCCCAGGTGTTTAATCTGCTTATTAAATTCAGTAGTGGAAAGGTAGGGCTAGCTTTAAAAAAAAAAAAACAATTTAAAAGCCAAATCTATCAGTTTAACCTAAATAAGCACATTTTTATTCAAAAGTTATTGTTTTCCTAATATGTTAAAACAAAAACCACATTCACCACCATCAAGTCAATTCCAATTCATAGCAACCCCTACTGGGTTTCCGAGGTGATAAATCTTTAAGATAGTAGATTACCCAATCTTCCTTCTGCAGCAGTAGGTTTGAACCACCAACCTTCTGGTTAGCAGTCACATGCCTTAAGCACTGTACCACCAGATCTCCTTTTCTAATATATTAATGTTTCTCAATTGGTAATTTTGTGTTTTACAATATATGAATCAGTAAATTGCCAGGAATTCTTACCTATGTCTCTGGGTAGGAAGAACTACTTAATTCTCTCTCTCCCTCTCTCTTTTTCTTAAACAGAAATAATATCTTCCATTTCCTACAGTTTATAATATTTATAATTTATTTAGAAGAACTATTTCTCAGCCTGCATTTAAAAATCATGTCACTTTGTCTGGTATACCTGAAAGGTTGGAAATAATGAAAAGAATGGGAATAAATGGCTTGGAATAGATTCTACTGGGGTCACAAAATGAGGCATTGTTATCACTTGCCCTATGGCAATGGAATAGGAGCTCTGGTAGCATAGTGCCTAAGGCACTTGACTGCTAACCAGAAGGCTGGTGGTTCAAACCCACCAGCTACTCCTGGGAAGGAAGGTTGGGCAATCCTACTTCCGTAGTGATACTGCCTCGGAAACCCAAGAAGGGGTCGCTATGAGTCGGGGCCGACTCGACAGCAAAACAACAACAACAACAACATGGCAACGGAACAGAGAAAGGGTAGTTATAGTGATGGTATATGTAAGACTACTCTGGTTAAATGGAAAGATAAGTGATAATGCCATTGCCACTTTTCTCCTGCTCCAGTCCCTGGCTCAGTTTAAGGTCATTGGTACTACAATTCACCCTTGTCCAAAGTTTCAAGAGACCCAGAGAACACCTCTACTGTCACACTAGTTGCTCTACTTCCCTATTGTCTCCTGCAGATCCGTAACTTGGGACCCGCTGACAGTACAGTCCAGTTCATCTTCTATCAGCCTATCATCCACCGATGGAGGGAGACAGATTTCTTTCCTTGCTCAGCAACCTGTGGAGGAGGTAATGGTGTTTGCTTAGCCCAGACACTCAGTTTCTGCAAGGAAAGACTTGGCTGTTATAAGACTACAATGGCAATAGCATGGGAGACATTTAGTGCTGTGGTACAATAGATACTTTCTTCTGCATGAGGCCAAATCCTGAGGTCCTCATGAAAGTCAGATACCACAGTCAATATGCTCTATGTGAACACTGTCTGTCTGTAGAATCCCATTAGAGGAAAAGGTCTTTATTATTTTCCTTACCTCACTAGAAGGCTGGGAAAAGAAGTATCATAGCTTAATAACAGTTTGGTCGAGATGAGTCCATTCATCTCTGTTAAAGTGAACTCATTTAATCAAGAATCAAGAGGAAAGTGTCCATTAGGCTTGCTATAGTATGATGTGTTCTAAAGAATCAGAGACTATAATTTAATTGGGGGAAATAATTTATTGTTGGGGAAAAAAAAATGACTACATTGTAGACTTAAGCTGAGTTATGTTTGGCTCCTCCCTGTCATCCATTCATTAAAATGAATACCGTTTGCCTTATATATTTGTGGAAATGCACCTCTCTAGAAAAGTCACAAAATGAATCTCTGCTCCATCACACCTGCCACATGGGAAGCACATTGTGTTACTGGAAAAAGTTTTTTTGGTTTTGGTACCCTCCCCTCATTTTTGTTCTTCATAATTTAATGGTTGCATTATTTCACCATAATTTATTTAGGCATTCCTGTATAGCAGATCATTTCATTCATTTAAATTTTTCTACTATTACAATGAATAACTTAATACATAAGTATTTTTCTCTTTTCAGATTATTTCCTTGGCATAAATACTCAAGAATGATAATATTAGGTCAAGGAGTTTCAGAATTTTTGTGGCTGTTGGCATATTTTACCAAACTTCTTTCCAGAAGGGTAACGAGCAGTATTTGAATATTTTCGTTTCACTGCCAACTAAGCCAGCATTTGTGGATTACCATCTTTAAAGTTTTGCTCATTTAATGGATTTAGAATTGTGTGTTTATTCCTTTTAAAACAAAGCTCATCAAATAAATTCTAGATCCAGGTCATGGAAACCAGTTAATTGTGTGACTTTAAGCAGCTTATCCACATAGATTGTTGTTAAGTGTTAGTTGAGTTATTAGCCATTGAGTTGACTCCAAGTCATGACAACTCCATGTGTACAGTCTAGCACTGCTCCATAGAGTTGCAAAGGATATGATTTCTTGGAAACAGATGACCAGGCTTTACCTCCGAGGCATCTCTGGGATGGGTTTGATCCACATAGGTATTACTAGATTATTTTGACAGGAGATAAGAAGGCTAGCACCTCAAAATGGAGACACATGATTATCCATCAGTTTTTGTAAAACAATAAAAATGTTTGATGTGATTCATTTTTAGCTATGATATTTGTACCTTCATAATGTGAGTAAACCACTGAAAATGATTCTGTAGAGCAGAATAGGATTTCAGCTTAAAAGTGTTGTTGTTGTTGTTAAGTGCTGTCGAGTCGTTTCCGACTCATAGCGACCCCATGCACAGCAGAACGAAACACTGCCCGATCCCGCGCCAGCCCCACAATCCATGCTATACTCAAGCC
>NW_006922037.1:242682-261694 GCF_000298275.1 Orycteropus afer afer | reverse complement strand
TGCCCATTCCAAAGAAAGGTGATCCCACAGAATGTAGAAATTATAGAACAATATCATTAATGTCACATGCAAGTAAGATATTACTGAAGATAATTCAGAAACGTTTGCAGCTTAAAAGTAGTCATTGAAAAATGCTAGCAAGTGCTTTCTCTTCTGTTGTTAAGAAACTACTAATTCAGCATTTTAAGCATTCCAGTAGAATAGTGTTTCCAGTTGTTCTGTCTGTCTTCAATAGAAAATTACTTTGTTCAAAAGTAAATTGCCAATTGCTCTGATATTTTTATGGGAATATGTAATTTTGATCTACCTTCTAATGACTAGCACAGGAAGCAGTTTCAAAGAAATAAATTTACAGAAATATTTTTTTTCTTTTTAAATGAAAACCATGTTTTGTGAAAAGTAGCGATTCAATTACACATCTGCCTACTGTGCCAGTTTCACATAGAGTTGCTTTTGAAGCATAATTTCAATAACCTTGACAATGACTTGCTAGTCAATTAATGTTAAATTCCTATAGATTCAATTCCTTTGGGACTCATGTTCTTCGCATCCAAGTGAAGAAGTAAAATCTTCAGTGTTTCAAGTGTTTTTAACTATTGAACCCTTTCTTGAAAGGAAACCTTGCTAGCAAGCCCAGATAAAAGGGAAGTTGTTCTGATACAGAGGTGAGGGATGTGTGCAGGGCCCACATTGTGGAAATATCTGAAGAAATTAACTTCCCTCCTAGGCTCCTGGTTTCAGATTCGATCGATAGGCCATTTTTCTAAGTGTAGATGATGTTTTTAGATGCCATTGAGTTGATTCCAACTCAAAGACCCTCCATACAACAAAATGAAACACTGCCTGGTTCTGTGCCATTCTCACAATCATTGCTCTGTTTTGGGACCATTTTTGCAGTGAATGTGTCAATTCATCGCATTGAAAGTGGTCTTCTTTTTTGCTGACCCTCCACTTCACCAAGCATGATGTCCTTCCTCAGGGAGTAGTCTCTCCTGATAACATGGCCAAAGTTTGGTCATCCTTGCTTCTTCTAAGGAGCATTCTGGCCATATTTTTTCCACGACAGATTTGCTCATTTTTCTGACAGTCTATGATACATTCAATATGATTCACCAACATCATAATTCAAATACATCATCCTTCTTAAATCTTTTTATTCATTGTCCAGCTTTTGCATGCATAAGAGGTGATTAAAAATATCATGGCATGGGTCAGGTACACCTTAGTCCTCAAGGTGACATCTTTGCTTTTTAACACTTTAAAGAGGTCTTTTGCAGCAGATGGCTACTCTTTAAACTCTTTTGGACTCCTTGGGAAACATGATTAGCTGATGATTTTGATTATTTGCTTCATTTAAGTTCTAAATTTTTCATTTCACACAATCTATAACAGCTTCAAAGTAATATTTTTAGACTGATAAATTATAATTTTGAAAACTCATAATCTCAGATATATAATTTGCTGATTATGCCTATACTTTATGATAAATTCTATCTTTGAGCAGAATTACTATATGGAAAAAATACAGAATAATTAGCTTGTCATACAATTATCTGTTTTGGAGTAGAATGTAATATAAAACTAAAGGCATAGTACTTAAATAAAATTTTACTACTTGGTTTTCTTATAAAGGGATTAAATAGAACATGTGTTCTTACCCATTACTTTCATTACTTTCCATACTTTTCATCTTTACAATAAAAATTTAAAGGTCTTTTTCTTAAGTCTTTAATGAACAATTAATTTTTGTGGGTGGTCTGAGAACACAGCCTCAAGTCAGTAAATCTGGCTTAAAAGTCTCCTGATTGCCTAAAATCTTTGCAAGTCTTTTAACCTGTCCAAATCTTGTTTTCTAATACATATTTAGCATAAGATAATAGTACTTAACTACCTGCCAGGGAATGGAGAAGGGGTTCACGGTTAGAATGATATAAACACCTTCTTAAAATGTATTTATATATATGTACATTTCTTTTTCAACCCAAGAATCTAAGACCTCTTCACCACCCTACCAGAAATCCATAAGACAGTGAAAAGGCAGGCAGGAAAGGTGAAACAGTATAAATAGAATGAAGTATGGTATAGCAATATTTTATTTTTAAAGAAACTCCTCTCAATAGAGGGCATTGATGTCTTGTGATTAAGAAGTTGACTAGAGACTTCATTTTAAGGAGAAATGATAAAATATTGGGGTAAAAAAGAAAATGGAACATTAGGGAGATATTTTTAGTTATAGCGGGAAACTTGGGGCTCATGATGGCTACTGTTGGAGTCTTAATTGTCCATTTACTCATCTCAATCCATGCAGGTTCAATTTACAAAAAAAAAAAAAAAAAAAATCCAGCAAAGCTGGCAAGACTTGATCATGTACTATATTACATTGACCCCCCCGCCACTACCCAAAGGGGGTAATGTTGGAGTTTTTAGGAGGCTGAAGGGATTTATTCTTCTGTGCCAAGATGTCAGGTTAGCATCCTTCCATAAAAACTGATGGTCTCTGTTGGATGTAGAATTATTTTTTAGCTGTTAGATTATTCAAAAGAAATCAGAAGAACATTTGCTTCTTCCACAGTATCCCATAATCAGGCTATGCCTTTATGGAGTTCAAGCCTGGGCATATAATTTAATTATTAAAATTTGAGTGGATTACTTAAGGAGTAAAACACAAAGTTTGAGATACACAAATATCAGTGAGCCTTCCAAGTACTGGTATGTGTCCTTTAACCTAAAAATGATCCAGGCATTGGGGAAGAGTTTACATTAATGTGTGACCAAAAACTACAAAGAAATATATCACATTGACATGTGCTTTTAAACTTGCCTGGATGGTTTGATGTTGCAGGTTACCAGCTGACTTCCGCTGAGTGTTACGACCTTCGAAGCAACCGCATGGTTGCTGATCAATACTGTCACTATTACCCGGAGAACGTGAAACCCAAACCCAAGCTTCAAGAGTGCAACTTAGATCCTTGTCCGGCCAGGTCAGTCATACTTTCTCATTCATTTATCAAACATAAACCAAGTTCCAAATAAGCTTTTTAAATTAAAATTTAAACGTTTACAATAAAAATAAAATTGAAAAATAAGTAAGTATTGCTGTCCATTGTCCATTCTTAATCATGTATTTTGACTACCTGTGCCCCTTGCTTTTGCTGCTATATAATGCCATCTCAGTGTCTACGGAATTTATTTTCCATTTGTCAAGTAACAAGTGAAGCACTCTTGAAAGCCATTTCTTCTCTCATTTCTATTTATTCTAGTTATTTGATTCTCCCCTTAACAAGACACAGACCCATGAACTACTCCATGCTCTTAACAAATGTAGTAGTACAATGTTCTTAGGATGCCTTTCATTTTATCTCTGTCACCTGATCAATTAGATGATCAGAACAGATTACATTTTATGATCATAGATGACCCATTCTAGCCTGTGGGTGTTCTGCATCTATTGAATAGAAACAAAGCCAGTTTAGAATAGTCTTGTTCTGTTTGAACAAACATGGCCTTTGTTAGAAAGGGCAGGACTTATTTCACATAGTCGGGTTTCATTATTTTTTTAAAAGGTCCTTTTAATTAGGAGCTTTAAAGAGAGATTTTCACATGACATTGCTTGCTTTTTAGAAACCATCATTAGTCCTCAGATTATTTGCAGAATCAAAAACAAGGCTGATGGATGAAATGTTTCAAATGATGAGTAGTAATGGAAACATCAAAGCTTCCAAGTCATGGAAGTCAGAGATTCTTGCCAAGAATCTTTCCATGTACATAGCATTTGGCTTTGCAGTTACCCCATCTCTTGGAGATTCTTTTAATCTTTTAACCTCACTTACTCATCCTTAACTTTAAAGAGGGTAACAAGAAAACTCTTTCCTTGTAAATTTTTTCAAGAAGACCAAATGATAAAGAATCCTTTTCCAGACTTCTTGAGAAACACCTCAATGTTATTTTTTAAAGCCACAGGATACTAATTATATATACATAAAAGCAAAGCTTTTAAAATACTTCATGGGCAATATGATATAAATCATTTGATCTTTGCATTATAGGCATTGCCATATTAATGTTTGGTTTATATTGTTACCTTTTAAAAATTTTGTATTCTTGTACTCTTTCTGCCTTACATCCATGAATTCTAAATTCTACATTATATGTGAAATTGCTGTTACTAATTAGCCCATAGGAACTATACTCCTAACTCATATGAGAACTCAGAATAACAGGTTTTCTTTAAAGAAACAGAAAGAATAGATATTTAGAAACTGTAAAATTTAGATGACGTTTAATTCATCTAAATTAGCATATATTACATCAGAACATTGTATGTTGAAAATTGAATAAGGTATAAAACAAAATGAGGTATTAAATTTTGCTTGGATTGCTGTATTTTGGAAATATTAAGGGTTTGAGGTATTTTTAGCCAAGAAAATCATAGTCCCATGCAATTCATCCTCATTTAAAAGTATTCTGCTCATTATGTATCTTTATCCATACCTATAACAGGAAGACTAAAAAAAAAAAAAAAAAACTTACTGCCCTCTAGTCAATTCAACTCATAGCAACCCCTTCTTGGGTTTCCAAGGAGGTATTTCTATGGAAGTAAATTGCCCAATCTTCCTTCCGGAGACTAGTGGATAAAAAACATAGTTAGCTTAATTCAGACAGGTCTTATACACACTTCCGTGATAATGTATGTGTATTTCTAGAGGAAATAAAGAATTCATTTGCCACAACTCCCTACAACTTTTCTCCTAACTAGAAGAAATTTCACTGAAGATATGACCATGGAAGACAGTTTTGAAATAAAAGTGTTTTGCTAATTTTAAGAAAAAGTTTAATATTCAGAAAAAAAAAATTACTTTTAATGTTTGTTGTGTTTTATCCACTTTTTGTCTTCTCAGTTGCCATAACTTTTTTTGCATACTTTTCATTATGCAAAAGCAAAAGGCCATTCTACAGCCAGAGAAATCTGCCTTTGCAATTTATACTTTTTTTCCTTACCTATGTTATTTTAAAAAATCTAATACAGCACATGTATAAATGTTAAGACAGGTGGCTCTTTAAAAAGAAAAGTAGGAAAGGAAAAAAGAAAAAAAAGAAGAGGCAAATGTCAGTTGCTCTTTTACTGAAGAGATAATTAGACAAAGCTGTCAAAATTAAGACATACCACTAGGAAAGGTTTAGGGCAAAATACATTGTAGATATGGTACTATAAGGCTAAGCTATTTCAGGATTGCTGTGACAGTCATTGAACACATTTGCATACCTAGTATCAAAGCAACCCTTGTGAAATCGAGGGAGAATCAGAAATAATGGTCTGAGAATAGTAGATAGATGAGTTTCTACAACATAGGTCTGCCCTTCCATTAGACATGGATGAATCAAACCCTTAAGAAACTCTTTGCTAATTACCTATTTAATTTTTCAATAATAAAATTAAGAGTGCCACAATGACATTAAGCCAGGACTTTCATGTTCAAAATTAGAAACCACTTAAAAAGAAAATATAGAGATTCCTTGTACTGATAAAATCACATTTTTTTTTTAATTTAAAAATAAATTTATTATGTAGCTATTGAGATCCTTATTTATTCTTCTATATCACAATGGGAGTTTTGGCCTACTATGTATTATTTAAAACAAAATCCCATTCAGGATAGCCGAGTTTATTCCCCATCAAAAGAGGAAAGCACCATGGACAACAAAAAGAACACTAAATAATTATATATCTAGCCTTAGGCTTTTCATTTTGCCTCCCTGGACCTTAGTTTTCTCATTCACAAAATGAGAGTGGGAAGGTTGTTGCATTAAATTGGTGGTTTACACACTGTGTCCACAGAGCCTGTTATTCTACAGTTGTTTCATTGTGTTTCATTTTATATATTTTGTATTCTTTTAGAACCAGAATTCATTTAAAAAAAAAAGACATTCTAATATATAAAACAACTCATTTTGACCTACTCAAAATAAGTTTAATTGTAAAAAATTTTGTAAGCGTTGTAAAAATGTTGTGGTATCATTGTAATTACTTTGAATGTAACCCTTATGATTAAGTTCTTTGTCTGTTTAACTGACAAATAAACATCCCAAGAGTGGCAAAGTGAGCTGTAAAAATTGTTATTATTTGTGACTCCTTCTTTGTGGTAAGAAGAATTTTCTCAATACTACACATATAAAACCAAAACAAACCAGAAATACTGGATGCATTAACCATTAATTATTATTCCTGATACCTACTTTTTCAGTTTACCAAAATAGCTCCACTTTTCTCATTCATTTGCTTTATAATAAATAAATGTTAAGTATTTGAAAAAGACATTAGAATTTTGATAGCAAGTATCAGTAGTATCAGCTACACACAACATAAAGCCTTTCAATCACTAAAACATTTATAAATCACTTCTTGTTATTATGTCTATTAACCCTTCCAACTTCTAACTCAGTGATTGTATCAGTCATTACTTTAGTTTTAAGAAGTAAACCACAGCTTCCTAAATACATGTACAACTTCTGGGAATTCTCTTAAATCAAGAGTGGGATCTGGGACAGGCACAGGAAACCACTGGCATTGAGAGGTCTCTGAAGTATCTCACTCCTTACCATCTTTTCTCACTCCAAATCATTTTTTGTTTGTCATTATTCCTTTTGTTCCTCCTCCTTCCTTTGCTTTCTTTATCTCATTTTTGTTGTTGTTTCCTTCTTTGTTTTTCCTCTCATTTTCTTCTGTTTCCCACTTTTACGTGCTCACCAGCAATACCCACCAGCTTCCATGATTATGGATTAGCCCATCTACTGGTATCTTTTCAAAATAAGTTATTTTGTTGTTGTGGTTGTTGTTGTTTTGTTTTTTTCAACTGATTCCAGAAGCTAATTTGGAAACATTGATAAATTAAAAGGCTATAATGAAACCCATACAAATCATTAATTCCCAGTATTCACAGGTAACCACTCTGACTACTTTTGATGAATTTCTTTTCAGTCTTGTGCATAGCTAATGGCATTGGTGAATTTATAAACTTGATAATATAATAGCTGCTTAGAATTCAGTGACTGAGCATTCTCATTTTCCACTCTTCTAAAATGAGCCTGAACGTCCATGACATATATTAACTTGTCATTTTGCTGGGACAGGACTTTGAATCACTTGCAGTACAAGACCAACACTGAGTATAGCTGACTGCCCAGCAGTTTCATCCCAAGAGGACTTTATGGCTCTCTGCTGATGTCATTTATGCAGGGATTTGTGTTTACTGATGAAAACACTTTGTTTCTTAGTCAAAAGTAGTAGTCTCAAAAAGGAAGCCAAAATTTAATGCTCATGATGGAAGTGAAGATAAAGTGAAGTCAAAAAATCTGATTGCTTTTAGCTAAAATGAAGAATGTTTCTCATTGGTGACTCAGAGCTATGACTTTACTAACTCCATCATATGCTCTCTATATAAGATGCATTATATGTTTTGGTGGTTGTGTTAGGCTGCGTTCTCCAGAGAAGCAAAACCAGTAAAGCTTATATATACATATAGAGAAAGAGAAATTTATCTTAGGAAAATGGCTCACACACGTATAGAAGCTGGCAAGTCCCAAGTTCTTGGATCAAATGTTGAGCTGGAGGCTTTTCCCGACTCATGCAGCTGCAGAGGCTGACAAGCTCAAGGTTGGCAGGCAGTATACCAGCTGTTGACTCCAACGAATGACGAATCCAAGGTCTCCAGACTGAGTGGTAGATTGTTCGCTCCCGGACAGTTGTAGGCAGCACAACAGGGTCCTGATCCACAGAAGAGTGTCTCTTTTTCCCAGGATGTCCATAAATATATTGAAACCAGACCACACCCCTAGGGAAACTACCTATCAATGGATTGGCTGCTCAAAACATATACATCTGATCCCATCATGGGAATAACCCATATCACAATTGCTTAAACAACACAGAATTGTGTTCCAGCCAAGTTGACACACAGCTCCAACTATCACAGTGGTGGTCTCAGCTTGGGCATTTTCAGAAGTCCAGAGACTTGCCCCTCATGTCTATAAGTTTTCTACTTCTATTTACCTTGTTTTCTGCTCCATTTGCTTAACATTCTCCTATGAATTCTTTCTCAGGTAGAGACCTAATCAGGTGTAAACTTCTCTCTTGTGCCTACCATGGTGTAAACATAGCTTCTGTTTTACACAAGGGGCATTTTTTAAAATCATGATTTGGGTGAAAGTTTACAGAGCACATTCACCTTCCATAGAGCAACTCACACACACTTTGTCTCATGATATTGACTGTAATCTCCCACAGTGCAACAGCTCTCCTCCCACTTCCTCCCCACAGCCACCTCTTCCTTGTGTCCTTCCCTCCATGCACTCCTGCCCCTGAGCTATCTCTCTCTCTCTCTCTTCCTTGTTTTTTTGGAATGCAGTGCCTGCTGTTTTGTGTAGTAGTTTGTGTCATCTTTGCCTCTTGGGTGAAGGATCAAGTGCATCATATGGTCAAAAATCCTCAAAAGTTTGTGCCTATGGTTCAATGACAACTAAAGCATAGTTGTCGTTCAGCTAATAAGCACCTTATGTTTTCTAGGCAGTTAGATGTAATCTTCACTATCCTAGATTAGAAAATGACTGATCAGTCAGAATTTACAGCCTTGATCTTATATATCTGAGTCTGTGAGATTTGTCTGACTCTTAAGGCTGTCTGGGGGAAATTGTGCAAGACACTGTTGGTGAGGAGATCAGAGAACCACCTTTTCAGATATTTTTGGCACAGACCTCTAGTTTTCCCTCTAAGGTAGTAAAGAAAGGAGCTAAAGTTGGCAAGGGTCGGACAAGTGAAAAAAGGTCTCACTCATCACACTATCATGGTCACAGTCATTAGCAAACAAATCTGTTTCTAGCTGAAACTGCATCCAGATTTCTCCTTCCCTCAAAGAATTTAGAGCAATAACCCTAAATAAATGCCCAAATGTGTATGCCTCAACTAACAATTCTTGATGAGTTCAAATGAACTTTTTGTTGTTGTTTGCTCACCTCCATGTAGTTTGCCTGTAAATTGTAAAAGAAAAAAGGAAAAAAAAATCCCTGGCCCTAGATCAAATTGTGAACAGAGCCTCAGAATTGAATCCAAATGCAATTTTAAAGAAACACTCTGCATGATGAGAGGCAGTGTGTGTAGCAGGCATGTCAAAATCTGGATTTTCCCCCTAACTTGGTGACCAACAAGCCGAGCAGCAAAACAGCCTGGTGGTTAGGAGTGGGAGCTTTGGAGTGAAACAGCCTGGCTGTGTCACCTTTGGCAAATTACTTATTCTCACTAAGCCCCAGTTTGTTTTCATCTTATGGAGTAAAGGTAATAATAGTCCTTATTTCATAGAGTTATCGTAAGGAATAAATGATGTAGTACATTTAAAGAGTTTAGCAAAGTGCCTAACATGTGATAAGCACTCGATAAATGTTAGTTACCACAGCTATTATGATTGAGATGTTGCCTCATTCAAAACTCCTAAACTCTCCAAAAATCTGCTTTCTCATCCATGAAAGGAAAAATAGAACTCCAGATATGAGTCTACAAAAGTTAGTATGATGTTTGTTGTTTTAGCAACAGGAGATACATATTCCTAGGAAAATGTCTTCATGCAAGTAAATCACATTTAACAGATTTTTAAAAGTTAATGACCATGAGAAATTAAGATAATTAGCATCTCGTGAAATCTCCATTTACAAGTTTTTGGTACTCCCACTTAGAGATCTGTGAGACATTGCTATTTAATTCACCGTAGTCATTTATGCCATGTGCATCTCCAAAAAGGAGAACTCCAGGTAAAAACTAGAAAATGGTTGATTTATCTAGCAATCAAAATATAATGAAATGTTTTCTTATCAACTATGGAAGTCTTTGTTTTATTACAGTATGTAAATGATTTCCAAAAGTAATTTCCTTTTGATCAACTTATTTAGATATACCATTTTAATCAACCTAATGAGTAAGCCATAAGAACAACCACCACAAAAAATTTCATGCCCACCTTTCTACATGATTTATAATGAGGTAAAGTTGAGATCTAGCACTTTTTAGAATGCATGTTTATACCCTTACCAAACTTACAGGCATACTATGTATCATCAGATAATCAGTTATCAGGACAATTTATCTAACAAACCCACTCATTATTAATAATAGTGATCCCTTCTTATATTATGTTTTAAACTTTATGGAAGTGTAGTTATTTATGCAATTCTCATCATTGTAATTAGAGTTACTAGAACAAGTATTGTCATCATCCTCATTTTTAACTTCCATCAGTTTATAACCATGCGACTTTACTAACTAAATAACTTCTATATGTAACTTCTAGGTCTCTGTTTTGCAACCTGTACAATAAGTATAACATTGCTGCCATAGAGTAGTTGTGGGGATTAAATGAGATAATGAACATAAAGCTCTTAGTAAGGTGCCAAGCACTTAACAAATGTCAACTATCATCTTTAAGTTGAGGCGGAAACAGGTGAAATGACTTGCCCCATGCCACTTGTATTTGAAGTTTACAAAGTAATTTAACATCCATTATCTCATTTGAGTTTTACAGTCTCTAGGAGGTTAGCAGGACAGCAATTATCACCTGTATTTTACAGATTAAAAAAACCTGAAGCCTTGAGAAGTTAAGTTGACTTCTCCAAGTTAGAAAGGGCAAAAGAAAGAGCTAGTGTGTCGATCTAAGTGCTTCTAGATCCAGGGCATCTTCTATATTTCATAAACACAGGCAACCTCATCCCAAGGTCAGCGTTCAGGCCATCCTTCCCAGTCACCCTTGTTTGGCATGACACTTTCAGCAGCCTGTGAGATCTGATTCAGAGCCAACCTAGATTTCCACAGCCTCACAGAACTGCTAACCCTATCACTGCAGAATGTGGTGCCCTGGGTCTTTTAACTGACCACACCCAGGTGAAGCAAAACTCTTTCATGTAAGTGTAAATACTGATATTATGTGAAACCAAACAGTCACCAGATCATTTACAACAATACAGGAAGAGGCAAAAAAAAAAAAAAAAGCCCAGGGGAACTGATAGCATTTTTAGATTTATAGGAAATATTAGCCCCACTTATTTAAAACAGTTCAAAAATTGCATTCATGAATATCAAGAATGGTTAACCACAGAAATGTAGATGTAAGCAGATTTTAATATTTTGGAACAAATGATCAAAACCTCTCCAGTAGTTAGTATTACAGCAGAAAATGAACTGTATCTAAAAATCTTTTTAGGTCCTGGACAATGAAGCTGGGTTCCAATGTAGCCCAGGTCAATAAATATTACCTACTAGTTGCTATGGGAGCTCTGATAGCATAATGCTTAAGGCACTTGACTGCTAACCAGAAGGATGGCAGTTCAAATCCACCAGCCACTCCTCGGAAGGAAGGTTGGGCAATCTATTTCCGTAGTGATACTGCCTCGGAAACCCAAGGAGGGGTTGCTATGAGTCGGGTCCGACTCGACGGCACATAACAACAACAGTTGCTATTGTTTTTTAAAAAATCATCGTGACCTATTTACAGAATATTTTTTGCATTTGCTGAATCCCAACTCGCCTCTTTAATAACTAGGAGAGCCTGTTGTGATTGTTTGAATTCATCAATTACTAGACTAGGAGGGATCTTGTGATAATCATCCCATTAATGGTTTTCAAGCTGTGTTCTGAGGAGCTGATTTCTGCCCTCAGCAGTCACCAGAAAGGGGACAAGTAAGATAGAATTTGATGAAATGGATTTCCCAGAATCCATTCTTATTTCATCTTAGAACTTCTGATCTCATCCCATACTTAGATTTGGCAAAAGACCAAAATACAGGTTCAGTTGTGATAAATTCAAGCTCACACACAAAGAAAGGGGCGGAGGGGAGAACTGGCCTTTCATCTCCCAACTCCTCCAATGAACTTTCCTCGTTATGTCATGTTCTTTTTTGGTCTGCTGTTCATGAAAGAACATAACCCTTTTGTGTCTTCCAACTTTTTAACAGCTCTTTCCTGCCCCATTCTTAAAAGTTGCTTGAGGAGGGGGGGGGTGATTGTTGGTCTTTTGTCCTAAAATTGTCCAGAGAAGATAGATTGCCATTTTTGTGCCAACTCCCCTTCTATCCCCCATGATTTCATTCATTTTTTTTCTCGAGTAACTATTCCATGACAGGTTCTGTGCTTAGTTCCATGGGAAAGACAAAAATGAATCAACTAGAGTGTGGGTCTCTACACTATCCTTGGGGATTGAGTTGTACAATCATAAAGCAACATAATAACTGACTCATGAGGCAGAAAGGAAAAATCAAAAATAAAAGCTTTCCTTGTTATATCTGAGACATTTTCAATGGAAGCAATCCAGTTAAGCCAAGCAGGCTAGATGCAGAGTTACCATTAAGGTGTCCTTTCACTCCTTCAGCTTACCCAATCACTCCTGCCTGCCTAAACTGCCAAACTAATTTCCAGAATAGACTGCCTTCTTAAAGAGATAGCAGAGCTACACATAAGGAATGGGGTAGAACTAAAGATGCACACAGTGAGTGGTAGGTTGTTTGGAGTTTCTTTCCCTATTTTATACCCTTTGGGTTTTTGATCTGTTGTTCTCTTTTAATTCTCAATGGTAGTTATATTGCTTACCTTTATGTTTGCATACCAACGACGTGATTTCATTCAGTGACTATTTACTAATTGCCTATGGCCAGTGCACTGTGCTAGAAGTAAAGAACCAATATGGATTCTGCCTTATGGTGTAAAACTAAAGAAAAATGTGCACATAGTTAGAAGTTATTACATAGGTAAAAGTGATGACAAGGAAGTTAGAGTGGTGTGGGTATTTGGAAAAGGGAGTGAACATTTCTCGTTAGATGATGAAAAAGAAAATAAGGAAAGACTTTAGAGAGGTCACATTTGACTCAGATTTCATTTGGTCATTATGGAGCCACCTCAGGTCTTCAGCTTGAGTATTAGATTATTGGAGATGTTGCTGTGACAGCAACGGGTAGGCTGGACTGGAGGAGACAACGGCTACAGACAGAGAGATCTGCTGTGAGACCGCTGTGAACAACCCAACTTGAGTCAGGAGAAGACAGAGTTCATGGATGTTGCTGTTTATGAGGTGGCAACTGGTAGAACTGAGTTATCTGTAAGGAATAAGGAGAAGAGAAGCAGAGATGGTCCCACAGCAATCTAGCTGAAGTGGATGAGAACATGGCAGTGCCCTGGATAGCAACAGTGATTACAGGAGAAGAAGCAGTTTGCAGGGGAAGATAATGAATTGTCAGGGATGTATTAAGGATATAGTGAACTGGGAAAACCAGTACATACCCAGCTGTGAGGCAGTCAGAAATAAGCATTTGCAGCTCAGAAGAAGAGGCAAGAGGTCGTGAGAGATTCACTTACAGAAAACAGTTGCAACCATGAAAGAGACTTCTTATGGTTAATTTCCATTCTCTCTCTCTCTCTCTCTCTCTCTCTCTCTCTCTCTCACACACACACACACACACACACACACACACCTACAAACACACAAGTGAGTTGCCCATGGAGTTAGTTCCATTCAAACTTTTCTTGTTGAGAGAGAGTTATCACAAAATGTAAATTCCACAACAGCGTACTGTGCAGCCTGATTTGAGCTTGATTTTTAGAGTGGAGAATATTCTTAAGTAGCATCCTAGATCATTTCACCACAACGACTCAAAAATCTTTAAGCGACACAAAGCATTTGAGGAAGTAGCCTAACTTCATCCAGTTGTATCATATTTCCAAAAGTTTCTTATAATTTCTGAAGATTTTAAGTAAGTCTTATTGAATATTTTTCTGATTATAAAAGATAATCTATAATAGAAAACTTTGGAAATAGAAACAGAAAAAGAAGAAAGCAAAATAATACCCATAATATAATTTAATCAAAATGTCAGAAATTAACTAGTGTTAATGTTAGGTCTTTTACAAATATATGCATGTCTGTTGTGTGTATACAAATATATATACAAGTGTATGTCTATATATGCATACATCTATATATATTTTAAGAAAATGATGAACTCACTGCCATCGAATCAATTCTGACTCATAGCAACCCCTGTAGGGTTTCCCAGGCTATAAATCTTTACAGAAGTAAATTGCTTCATCTTCCTCCCATGGAGGAGCTGGTGAGTTTGATGGTTCAAACTTCCTGGTTAGCAGCTAAATACCTTACCCACAGCACCACCCAAGCTCCTTAAGAAAATGATAGTGTAAATGATAAATAAACATACAGATTTTCTTAGTATTCTGGTCATATTGTATATTCTATTTTGTACTTAACGTTTTTTGGTTGACACTACGTGAGCATTTTTCCATGTCATTAAAATGATTCTTTAGACATCATTATTATATATGCATAATATTTCATTATATGAAAATATATTTAACATAACATTTAAGCATTCTCCTGCCATTGAACAACTGAATAAGTCTTATACTTTGAAGGATGAATGGGATGTCTTTCTGTTACTTCTTAACAAGCTCAAATGACACTGCATCACTCCAAAACGGTCACTTCCTCTTCCTTATCCTCTCTTCTCCCCATCAATCCCCCCATGTGGAGCTTCAGATGGACTCAAGCCACTGCCCTAATTAAGAATGGAAAATGAGCAGTTTTTCTTTCAAACCAACTGTTTACTTTATCTTCTTTTTTAAATTTGTTTTTTCTTCATCTTTGTCTCTTTTATGGCACCATGGTTAAATGCTTAGCTGCTAACTGAAAGTGTGGCCGTTCAAACCTACCACTGGCTCCATGGGAGAAAGATGTGGCAATCTGCTTCCAGAAAAATTACAACCTTAGGAAGCTTATGAGACAGTTCTCTCTGTCCTCGCAGGGTCATTATGAGTCAGAATCGACTTCATGGCAATGGAAGTGGGGTGTTTTTGGTTTTGTCTCCTTTATTACCACCCATATATTCAAGCACATGTATAAGCATGCATGCACACATGTGTGCACATACAAATTGATACTTTGGAAGAAGTTTTTAAAGTCACTAAACAACATCCTTCTTCATCATTCTTCAAGATGTTCAGTTTGCCAAAGAAAAAAACAAAACATCTTAATGGTAAGCAATGGGAAATTAGATTTAGATACAATTTCCTTCCCTTCTATGACAGTGTAATGAAAGGCCAGGGGCATGGCATGAGCCCCAGGAGAGAGCAAGGCCCATGCACACAAATACGCTCTAGTGAGACTGGACAGAGTACCATTGTTTTGATAACTTACTGTTTTCACAGGTGCCATAGAGTCATTTTATGAGTCTTCACCACAACCCATGCCATAGAAAGACAAATATACCTGTAGTTTTGCTGAATCCAGTTTAAAGATTCATATTCAAACAGAAACATAATTTCTAAATCAGGCCCAAGAAAACCCAACATCTTGAATTCTGTAGAGCCCCCCTTTCATTTTCTTCCTCCTCTGTTTCTGTCTCCATTTTAAATATCATCAGCTGATAAATCAGTTGACAGGGATCTGCAACAGTTCATTCTAATATTGAAGATGACAAATTATAGGCATAAATTTTCTCAGGAGAGAAGGCAATGATATATATTTATGCATTTAGAAATTGATGTAGGCATTAGTAAAGCTGTGGGGTCAAATAGACTATAACTTCAGAGTGAGTTTGACTTATTCCTTAATTAATTACTACAGATAACAAGTGTATGTCCAATACTGTTACAAGAGTTTTGGAAGGTTGGTATGCTTTAAAATACAATTTTTAAATTCCCTTAATTGTTAGATGTATGAATTCTGGGAAAGAGGTCACATGATTCTAACAAAAAGCAGGTTCAGCCTTTTGTATTTAATTTCTGTCCATCAGAAGAAGGCAGAAGAGAATGAAAAGTTTCTCTCATTGTAAAAACAGGGAGAACCATTTAATGTCGTACGCACTTTGTTCTGTGGTGAAAGCTAGAGGATTTTGAGCATGCAGAGGTAGCATCCAGTTTCATGAACATTGTTACTTAGGGTAATAAACACACAATCTGAAATGCAGTCATACAAATCAGTACAAAAAATTGAGTCATGTAAAGTAAATAAATGAATTCATATTTTAATGTTTTACTCTCATAAGAAATCTATCTTCTTAGCTTTATTTTCCATTTTCTTTCAAATTTAATTATCTTATTACCCTCACCTTTCAATTATCTCATTACCCTTATCTTTCAGTAATTTCTTCAGAAATGACCCAGTCCTCTTTTCCCCTCCCTTCTTCCTCCTCATTTCTCATGAGTGAGTCTAGTTAGTGCTATTTTTATCTTTCTCATCCACAAAAGTACACCCAGCTCACTCTTTTCTCTTTGGTTTCCTACTCAAAAGGTTAGGTTTGCTAGCTATGTGAAAAGAACATACTGTATCTCTGATGAAAGGATGAGGCTAAAACGGATTTACTTAATTATTTAAATATAAGTATAATAATTACAGTAAATATATAAATATAAAACCATCCATCTCAGGGATACAGAGGAACTTGGGTTCCTTCACTCTTTCAGAAAGAATTTTCTGATTGTGTATTTGTCAGTCATACAATGAACATCTGTGCCCATGCCCTCCCTAGCATGCTGCCATAGGGTGCCATCTCTGTACTAACCAGACAAGGGCTCTGTTCAAGCCCCACTCTTGATGGATGGTCTACTGTACTACTCGTCTTATCAGAGACCATGAGTCATAAATTTCCTACAAGCCAAGGTGCTAGATTTTAGCAAAGGCAGTCTTACCAATTGGAAGTATTACTAGAAATCAGTGTGGTAAACAAGTATAGTTTATTGGAGTTCTCAAAGCCTCTGGGGACTTCCACACAGTCTATAATGCCATTACTTGTAGCTTCTTGAGCTGCTCCTTTCAGTCTCCAAACCTCACAGAGCTTCTCAGGACACTAGATAGACTAACAACCACAACAGTTACAACTACCGCAATAGCAGTTAACACTGTGTAACATTCTATAGAACACCAAATTTTTCTGTATTTACTATCTCATTTAACTATGCTAATATTGTTTTGGTAGGTAACCTGCATTTTCTGATAATTGCCTACTATATTCAAGGGTTTCCCCCTCCCCTTATAAAATACCCCAGTGGCTGCTTTCCAGGTATCAGTAAACCCCTTAGATCTGCCAAAGAAGAAAGCTATTTGCTAATGCATGTTACATAGTATTGTCAATTCCAAGGTATATGTTGTACTCAAACAGCTCTCTCTTTCATCAGAAGTGAGACAGTAACAGTAATTGCTTGGTGAGCATCTGGAAGTAACATTAATAATGATGGTAATAATAATGACCTCATAGGATGTATAATTTGGGGGATTAAAGAACATTTACAAGCTTATTGTGTCATATTTAATGATGAGGTGCCAAGTTTTCTTGCCACCACCCTTCCCAGTGGTATTTCCTGCTTGGATCAGAGAACTAATTATACTAAACGGTACCCTTTCAAAGAACTTGCCCCATTCTTAAAGCACATGCTAGCATAAAGATATTGAACTGTTTTAGTCTTGTATTTCAGAGATAATTTATTAATGTTGTTTTGCATTTGTATAAAACAATTTGTATAATGTAATCATTTAGTGTTTATTTTATTGTGTGTACCTTCTACTCAGAGGGTTGGCATTATTGTTCCTAACAGTGACGGATACAAGCAGATCATGCCTTATGACCTCTACCATCCCCTTCCTCGGTACGTAAATCAATCGTCCTGATGCTAGAATGCTAGAATTAGTAAATCCATCTTCTGCTGCTTCTTTGTTTTGTTTTCTTTTTGTTGTTGTTGTTGTTAAGTTTCTGTGTTGTTGTGCAAGAAATAAATAAAATGGCAGATGGTGTATTTTGCAATCCATTCTGAGCTCTGCTTTGGAATAATGCTGGCCTGCTCAGACTATAAGTTTGTCATTCAAAAATCATCTTAAGATAGTATTACATGGAAGGGGACACAGTAATTCACTCTGATTAGATACAGAGTATGGCTTTATGTTTTGTCTTTTTTTTTTTTTCCTTTTCTGTTTCCTCTGCAATAGGACCCTACTCATTAAAGCACTGTTGCTAACTGTTAAACAAATACTGCCTCAAATTTTATCACAACACCCACAAATTTGGAATTCCAGATGTGGTGTGACAATACATATGGACTTTATTCTTTTTCATTCCAATGAAATCATAATTAAGTAGGAAAAGTCTACTTTTTTTTTTCCATATTCTTCTTGTTCAGGACATTTGGGGGTACTTTTCATTCTGAAGCCATGAAATTCCTTCTGCTGCATTGCTTTGTAAAAGTATAATACTTTTAAAAGCTAGAGGAAATAATGAAAGTACTTCAGGAGCTGTTTAAAAAAAACTTGCTCTCTTTATTACCATCTTCATAAGAAAACTGGAGAAGCTGAAAAATCAGCTAGCTAATTGAGTGTATTACCTGCTAGGTTGGACATTTCTACTATACAAAACCACTGCCATCCAGTTGATTCTGACATATAGCGACCCTATAGGGCAGAGTAGAACTCCCTCCATAGGGTTTCAAAGTCTATAAATCTTTATGAAAGCAGACTGCCTCATCCCTCTCCCACAGAGCAGCTGGTGGGTTCAAACTATGTGCCTTGTGGTTAGTAGCTGAATGCTTTAACCACTGCACCACCAGAATTTCTACAGGTAGCAGAAATTGGAATTGGGATTGAGTAATAACTGTACTAAGAGACTTTTGCTCTATTCTTTTTTCTTATTTGGCCCTCAGGGATTCAGCTGCTATTTATAAGCAAGGGTTTGAATCAGACCATAAATGCTTGGAATAATCCACAGTAGTTAGCTGAATCCCAAACTAAACCAATTGCAAATAAAATAAGTTGTGCACTATAAAATAAAGCAAACTTAAGTGAAATCTCCAAATCCCTCATGAGTTTGAATCTGAATAGAGACCCACTGAGATCCAGTCCAACTCCCCACTGAGGCTTCATTCTCCCATTCCTTCCCCAACAGTTTGCCTACACACCATGCATAGGTATTTATGCCAAGATGCATATAT